>NC_056501.1:45354953-45371073 GCF_014905685.2 Nematolebias whitei | reverse complement strand
TCACGGATTAAAGGTCAAGCTCATTCTGTATCACGGACTTATCCTTACCCCTGAATCTGATTCCCACAGATTCATTTCCCCAATTAGTCTTTTTCCCCCTGCATCTACTAACCTTTATCTTTTAGTTGCAAGCCTGTTGGACTCCGTTCCAGTGGACCTTAACATCAGTTCTACTTCTACTGGCAGCCCGCCACTACAACACTACCCAATCTCGAACTACCAATCAGAAGATCGGAACCAGCCCAGAACCGGACCTACTCCAGAGTTTTACTTTATTTCACAATAAATCTTTTAACCCTCTCAGTGGTTGTTGTTGTTGTTTGCGATCCGGCCTCTGGTTCATGACAGATCCATAAACATTCTAGAGGTATGTCGAGAAATGGCCAAGGATAACCTCTATAAGAATCCAGAGTCCTGAAATGATGACATGAAGTTTTTCAGCGGGATTTCATCTGGTTATCAGTTGGAAATTCCTCAGGGAGGGGGTGGTGAGCGTCAGATCACATTTTCTCCAGGCGACTTTAGATAAGACGGCCTTCAAGGACAACCAAGGCAACCAAAATTTATATAAACACACAGTTGTTTTGGGGAAAAGGCAGAACTTAATGACATCAATCTTGAGTCTGTGTTTGGCCCACTCTGTTCCGAAATATCCAAATTAACATGGCCAACACCGATGGAACGAGTCTTGAGTAAAAATCCCCAAGATCTGGTCCATTCAGCCCAAAGCATTTGAGTCCGGGTACTCCAGACATGAACCCAATAAAGGCAAGCAGCGTGATCGGGTCCAAATTTGCTGCTGACGACTTCCTTGATTGTAGATAAAACCAGCACTAGCTGAATCCAAAAAGCAGGAACCAGTTATCAAAAATCCAATTAAATATGCGTCCTTAAAATCCACAGATGGCAGCAGAGATAGACACATTATCAAGTTTTCCAGTCGATGAGATATCCAGCTGCATACTGTACCTGCCAACAGCGTAAATCGGCTCGCCCAAAGCCTGTCTTCTCTTTGAAGAAATGTTGTAAATTGAGATGAGGGACCAACTGGTCAAAAAATCAAGTCCATAATTATGGTTTGGAAGAAATGCAAGAGAGTCTCACAGCAATTTCACAGACAGACAGAGCAGCAAAGCAAAGTGGAGAGGGAGGGAGAGAAGCATCCGATCTCGTGGGGAGCGAGTGGTGAGGTGTAGACAAAAACCGCGTGAGGAAGACCTTCCCTTTATTTTTCTGAGTGTAACCTGTTTTTTATACTCCACTGTGGAGAAAATACTCTTTTTGATTTTCAGCTCGCCGAACCGTTCGGATGTTCTTGTTGTACCGATTTGTTTGATTATACTGGAAATTGATGTTTGTGACTTAATGTGCTAAATATTGAATTGGAATACAGAACTAATAAAATAAAGTCTTGTTCAAAAGAAAAAAAGTTAACCTTTAATTGGTGATAGATTCAGGGCCCACATTTTAAACGATTTCAAGTATTTATCAGAGACAGAATAAACTTTATTATCATTGCACCGAGATACAACGAGAACATGTATGTACAGTCATCCAAAAGATGGGTGGAGAACACAAAGTTGCTACTATGAAAGTGCAACCCTCATTATCCTTATTCAAAATAATATTTTGCTTAGATGAGAAAAGGGAAGAAAACATGAGGAGAGACAGTATAAAAAAATATCTCTCACGCCGTGTCCTAGACAGGGCACGATTTGAGGCATCAAAAAAAATTACCACAGCAAAGCAACATAAATAGATGTAATACATGTACATATAGGCTGGTGAAGACATTGAATTTTTAAGGGAAAGTCGTAGCATAGTCCAGAGACACCCCCCGCCCCCAAGCCATTGTCCAGATAAGAGGTGTTATTTATCATCAGCTCGGCTGAGGTTCCGTCACATGTCCACGGCCTTGGGAAAGGGAGGGGTGACAATCCAGAATTCACCAGCCAAACAGCAAAAAAAAAAAAAAAACACAGTTGTCATCATGAATCTAATTTGTTTCCGTTGAGGTAAGAGGGTCCTCCTTACCCTGACTCCTGTCAGGAGAAGTTGATCAATTTTGTTGAGAGACCAGCTGATCCTTCAAATTAGGAAGGTATGCAGTAGAAAAAAAAAGGCTCTTTAAGGGTTCACGGGATGAAAGAGTACAAGCAGGGAAGTGCGGGGGGGGGGGGGGCGTGTACGGAGCGCTGGGAAAACACATCTGACTTCACTGGAGTACAGAGAGAGATAAAAATAATGTTATTTATTTATTTTTTATATATATATAATTTGGGCTTCCAGCTCATAAAACTTACAAAAACAGGATAAAAATAGATAAATTAGAATACGGTGAAGAAATCAGCCCACACTACTCAGTTTTTGCTGAAAAAAAGAATCAGAATCAGAATAAACTTTAGTGGAATTGCACCGAGGTACAACACGAATATGTACGTACAGTCATCCGATGGGCGGAGTGCACGAAGCTGCAACTGTAGAAAGCACGGCCATTTTATCCTTATCAGATAATAATCTTGGATAGGAAAAGAGGTAGAAACATGAGGGTAGATAGTGGTATTACAAAAAAAGATCTTTCACATCTGTTTATCAGGACACGATTTGAGACATCAAAACAACTCTACCAGCAAGCGCAATTAAAACATGATTACATTTGCATTTGACATCAAGGTATTGAGATTTGTCCATGAGCGTTTTTTCAGATCAGCCACATTTTCTGAAGATGTTTCAGCGGACAGTTCTGATAAGCTTGCACAGAAAGTTCTCGGGGGGTGGGGGGGGGGGTAGATGAAGCTTTTGTCCTTGGGTACTCATGTCCCAGGAGAAATTGATAGTCGACCTGTCTCTGAGGCCATTGAGAGTCAGTTCTATTTCGTATAGGCTTCGCCCTTTAAGAGCTTTCGCTTAGTGGGTTTATCCTGTTATGCGCAGCATAAGCACTAAAAAATTTAGTCCACGCCCACCTGCTGTGTGGGCCCCACCTGGTCCGTATAAATTACGTTAAGAGCGGGAAATCGGCTCCCATTTTTTCTTCAGCGAGCTAAAATAGCACTGTCAGAAGAACAAAGAAGGAAAATTGTGTAGATGACCAACCTTTGTTAAGGATGCTTGGCCCGGCAGTCGACCTCCGGTCGTCCGGTGAGTTCTCCTCCCCGAGGAGAAGCTGACGAGCAATCTTATTTCAAGGTAAGCGCCAAGGAATATTTCCCAGTGACAGGTCACTACACGCTGGACAACGCCATCTTGTATTTTTCCTCTCATCGCCGACCCTCGGAGCGAATCGGATGGTTCCTCCGGGACAGGCGTGCTCAGCTGCAGCCCCCGCTGCTCATTCCCTCCTGGAGAGCGTAGTGTCGGTGGGCTGAGTGAATGCTCACCCCATCCCACCTCGTTTCGCATTGTCGATCACACCGCTTCCGGCCAACGGCGCCCTCAGGGGTTGCCCGGCGTAACCCAGGAGGAGGCTGACACAAAAGGACCCTTTTTTACGTCCTACGCCTTTCCCGCCAGTTTGGATGACCCGGCGGGAAGGTTGTTTACTGGGCTCCATTCCGGCTCACCGTCTTGTTTCATATGGCCTCGTGTTCCCAACAGGACGTCCTACGGGCGAGGCCACAGACGGGTTCTTTCCTGGTAGATTGGGGGAGCCGGTCTCCACAGTCCGCATCCATCTCCAGAGCAGGGGTTCACTGAGCGGAAAGTCCCTCCGTGCCCTCTGGAGCCGAGCCTGATGGAGGTTTCATTGGAGTAAGATGTTCGAGGTGGACCAGCGTCTCGTGCCTCCGGTTAGCATAACCGAGACGGTGACACCGCTCTCCAACTGAGCTCACCAGCATGTGTTCCACACGGCCGCAGCGAACAACACGTTACGCTGTTGGCGTACACGTTCAGGGGCGAGAAGAGACGGTGGCCCTCTGTCCTTCGGCTCACTCCACTCTCGTAGCAGCTGCTTGCTAATGACGCTGCCAGCCCCTGCAGTACGCTCAGTCTACAGGTCAGCTGACGTCATCCTCAACCGGTGCGCCTCTTTTGTTGTGTGCCGCCCCGCATCGCAGCCGGAGAACGAGGTCCCAGAAGTTCTCCTGGCTCGTCACTCCACCTTCCTCTCAGGAGAGATGCAGGAGTCGGTTGGTGATCCTCTTTTCATCAGCGAGAGATCATTTCAAGATGCTCCACAGCTGCTCCACAGCTGCTCCACGGCTGCTCAACGCCTCCCCAGATCTGCTACGCCAGCCCCTCCCGTCAGACGTCCCCGGCAGCCGGAAGTTCATTTTTTTTCCCGGATTTCGCCAACAGGGGGCCCTCCAGGACAACAAACAGAGCTCAACGGAAGGTAACTAGGTGTCCGGTCGCTGGAGCTGTGTTGATGACACTGGAAATAACATCATTTTATGATGAAGTGTCTTTTAGCCAGGCTGTCAGCATGGTTTATCTGACAAGCGGCTCCATCACACACACTCATCATGAATGAGCCTTTTTTAAGGTTGTTTTCATTCACTGTCAGCAGTGCCGATGCGCGACCCTGCAGCATGAAATCGCGCACGCTGCTCTCAGCGCCCGCCGTTCACGTCAATGTTCACGTGAGACCACGGTACGAGCTCAGCAACGTATCTCGCTCCCGGCAGAAGCGACACACATTTTGTCATTGCAGTGGTGTCAAACGCACGCTCCCGCGGCGTTAGCAGTTTCACAAGCCTCACAGCAGCTCTGCTCCTTTATCCTCGAAGAAGGTTTTCTGAATTAATACTGTAGCGCATGGAATCATTCTGAAGTTCAAGTGACTTGCAGCCAAGAATGAAAGTTTTTTTTCTGCAGACCGAGCCAGGGGTAGCCTCGCTTCACCGATGCCGCGCGCTGCTTCCTGACCGCTCCAGTGCCAACGCGCGCTCCCGCGGCGTCAGCAGCCCCACAAGCCTTCACAGCGGCTCAGCTCATACATCTTTGAAGAAGGGGTTTTGTCTGAATTAATATTGTAGCTCGTGGAATCACTCAAAAGCTCACGTGACCCGCAGCAAACAATGAACGTTTTTCTGCAGATCGAGCCAGTGGTAACCCCGCTCCACCGATGGCGCGCGGTGCCTCCTTACCGCCCAGTGCCAACGCGCGCCCCCGTGGCAATCCTGACTTAAAGCATCGCATGAGGACGCACACACACGACCCTTCAGGGCGCGTCAGCTCATATGTGCACCCGCTTCCAAGCGTTACACGGAGCAGCGGCACACAACGTGAACACAACACATGAATTGTTTTCCCGCAGCAACACAACGTCTTGCATCCTCGGGGACGCGCGTGGGTTTTTTCTCTCTCACTCAACATGCTCCAGTTCACATCAGCATGTATGTGAGTTTCACAGCATAAATGCGTGCCCGCTTTATAGCTTATAAACGGGTGGCAATGAACGCGCGCCTCCAGATGGATGGGCGATCCGTTTTCATCCGGGATTCACGCTGAAGTTCAGCTCAAACCCCGGTGTGGAGGAACTTTGTGACGTTTTTTCTGTCATTTATGAACAGATCTCGTCCCCTCTAGCAGAAGCTCAGGGAATTCTTTTTTGGAAATGTAATTTCTAGAATCTCAGATGGAGAGGAAACGCAAGGTTTCTCTCATCACTTCCTGGTCCCAATGAACCAGAAAGATGAGATTTATTCTAGATTGTCAATTTCTGAGCTGTAAGAAACAACACTCCATTATGCCCCGAGCCGTTTTAATTCTGCGTTATCTGGACACCTGCTGCTGAGCAGCTTGTACAGACAGGGGGCAGCAGTGCAACTCACGTGAATCGGTTGAGTGATATCAGCTGTTTTCTGTCAGCAGACCTACGCCACACACATTTAATAAGCTGTGGAGCCACTGTGGCTCTCCACACAGCAGCCTTTTAAATGTTTTTGGAGTGTCGCACGGGTTCTTTGGATGTGACTCAACACTGACCTTGAGCTGCAGAATCATCAGAGTTTTTGATTCTCAGACAGCAAGTGACTGTTGCATACATACTAGCAGGGAATGTATGCATTTTTCAACCCATGTGCCACATTGTGAGACAGATGCTGTGTGGGGCACACCCAATCTGTTCTCCATTGGAGTGGGTACATCTCATGTATTCCACCCAGATCTAGGACTCAGACACGGTAGATTCCTGCCAGCGTCTGCGGACATGTAGCAACACGAGAGAACGCTCAATGTCAATTATAATTATTGTGGAGCCTTAGGACGATCCACTGCTGGGTGGACGTGCCTGCTCACAGCCTGTGGTCGTGATGCCTTTCACCTTCTTCTCTCCCTCTGGTATCACGGTTTTCTGAACCGAGCTCAGGAGGAGGGATTGGCAGCTCCTCTGTCCCAAGTGCGTGAACGCATCATGGTTCCCAGGCCTACGACATTTGTTATTAGGGCGCTCGTGGAACCTGCCGTGGAGGGGGGACGCTTCCCTCCAGGCGGGAGGAACGATCAGGAATTAATCAGAATAGGCCAGCACCTGTGGTTTGGCCGCTGTACAGACCTTTGAGAGGATGTATCTCTCTCAAGATGTAGTGCGTACGATTCAGGAGTCACGTGCTGCATCCACCACAGCGCTGTTCACATCAAGTGGTCAGTTTTTCTAACGCTGCTGTACAGAAAGGCGTAGAGGCCACTTCATGTCCACTGGACGACATGCTGTCTTTCTGCAGCAGCCGAGGGACAGAAATCTGGTGTCCAGCACGACTATTGTATGCTGCAACTGTGTTTTTCTTTTGTCTGAAAGTTGTCGTAGACAGAACAACCTTTAATCATCCTCTGACGGAGCATTTTGTCTCAGATTGATATAGCGGCTGTGGGCCTGTTGTTACACGAGAAACGCTCAGTGTCAATTATGCGCTTCTCTGAGCCCATGAGACGAACCACCGCTGGGGGGTGGATGCGTTTGTCCACAGTCAATGGCCAAAATGCTTCTGTACGTGTTTTTCTCCACCTCCTCTGATCTTACGGTTCTTGAATCGAGCTCAGGAGGAGGGATTGACAGCTCTCCTGGTGGCCCGAGCGCGTGGGTGCACCATGGTTCCCAACCCTGAAACGCCTGCTGTCGGGGTGCCCATGGAAACTGCTGTAGAGGGAAGACGCTCTCCTTCCAGGCAGGAGGAGCGACCAGGAGGTACCCAGAAATAGGCCAGCACCTGTGGGTCTGGCCGTTGAACGAATCCACTTAGAGAGGATGGGTTGCCCACAGGATGTAATGCGCACAATTCAGGTTTCTCGTGGTGCATCTACCACAGCGATGTACACATCAAAGCGGACAGCTTTTCAGTGATGATGTACAGAGAAGGGTGTAGAGGCCTCCGCATGTTCTTTAGGTGGCATGCTGTTCTTTCTGCAGCAGCTGATGGACAGAAATTTGCATCCAGCACCTTTTATACGTACGCTGCAGCCATCTCTTCCTGACATGAAGGTTTCTGAGACAGAACAGGTTTTATCTTCCGCTGATGAAATGTTTCTAAAGGCGTACAGAGACGCAGGCTTGTCTCACACCCACTTGTTTCCAGTGGGATTTAATACTGGTCCTGCAGGTCATGATCAAAGCTTCATTTGAGTCTTTGGATCAGGTTCCACTTAAATTCTTGTCTCTTTAAACAGCCCTGCTGCTGGCTTTAACATCCGCTAAGAGAGTGAGTGTTCTTATCTGCCCTCTCTGTCGCTCCGTCATGTCTCATAAATTAGGCTGACGGCAGCTCAGTTGATTTTAGATCAACCCAGCTTTTATGCCTAATACATCATGAGCTCTTTTAATCAAGAGCGATATCGTTGGAGGGGTCGTCCCCCCCCCCTTTTTCACTCAGATCAGAAGAAGTAACGTCTTTTTATCTTCTCTGTCCTGTGCGGGCGTTGACATGTTACATAGTGTGCACAGCTGCAATGCGTCAACATTTGTTTGTGCATTATAGAGATGCATCTGCAGGTCGCCCGTTATCCACCTAGCGCTTGTCACACTGGCTGTGTGAGACTATTTCTGAAGCCTACAGAGCATCAGAATTAGAGTCTCCTGTCAACCTTAGAGCACACTCTATCAAGGGTATCACATTTTCGACTGCTTTGCATAATGGTATGTCAATGCAGGACATTTTTCACTGTGGCCGCGTGGTCAACACCCTGCTCATTACTCGCCTTTATTTAGGTGATGTGACGGTCTGTTCCATGACACATTCTGTCCTTAGTGTTTACAGAATGAAAATTGTTGTTTCATGGAACTCAGTTTTACTCACATCTGTCTGCATGCATTACAGTGTGAGATGTTATCAATCACAAGTTGTGACTGTTATTTGATTCTATTGTCATTAATCAGTTGACAACTATTGTTACCAATCAGTTCATCTGATTAATAACCAACTCTCTTGTTATTATTAATCTGTTCATACGGTTCAGCCGTAAACCGGTTGGTTCATGGCTCTTTTCAGCGTTTTTCCCTCCTGTTGATGTTTCCGGGGCGTTCATGCATTCAGAACGCATAGTTACACAACATGCGTCTGTGCATGGCACACACAATTACGCAATGTGTAATTATGCACATGGGAGCTGAGTGATTAGATTTTTTTGGGCAAGCTTCTGCTTCATACGGTGTTCGAATGGACCCAGTGAGGCGAGGACCACATCTGCTTTGCCCTTAACCCACTAAGCGAAAGCTCTTAAAGGGTAAAGCCTATACGAAATAGAATGTTGGTTACGTACTGTAACCCCAGATTCTATGAGTATAGGCGTAGCCCTTTAAGCGTCGGGCCTCACTGGCTCCTGAATGGCTGAAGAAAAAAGCTATTTTGGGAGCCGATTTCCCGCTCTTAACGTAATTTATACGGACCGGGTGGGGCCCACACAGCAGGTGGGCGTGTACTAAATTTTTTCAGTGCTTATGATGCGCATAACTGGATAAACCCACTAAGCGAAAGCTCTTAAAGGGCTACGCCTATACTCATAGAATCTGGGGTTACAGTACGTAACCAACAATTTAGATAAGCTTGATTCTTGTTTTTTCTTCAGGCAGACATATTACTTTTTTCTTCAGCCTTGAGTCTATCTGGACATTCTGGTTCCGAAAATGCCTAATTGTGGGATTCCATTCCACTGATCCATGCTAAGATTCTCCTTCAAGGTCAAACACACCACGCTGACGAGTCCCAGAAGCCGTTGGTGGCCTGCGATTCTCAATCGCCTCCACCTTACGGTTAAGCTCATAAACCAGATGATTTAAAGTTCCCACAGCGAGGATCAGTCCTTCACACTGACTCGGAAGCTTTTCCATGGCAGAAACTGCTCCCACAGTCTTCTTCAAAAGTCGATAAAACAGAGCCCCGCCAATGCCAAAAAGCAGAGTCCCTGCTATCATAATTCCAAATATATAAACGTCTTCAACATCCTCCTGAGACAGGACTGAGAGACACATCATCTGCAACACTCCCCACGAATCCATGACGTACCCCACAGCGTGAGTCTCAGATGGACACGCCGGTTCTCCAGGACCTTGTAGCTTTGATGAAAAAATCTTATCAATAGAGTTGAACGCCCACGATACCAAATCCATAATCTTTTTAATTTATGTTTAGGAGATGAGACCCAGGCGCTTCAGACAGACAGAGAGCAGAGCAGGAATAAGGAAAAACGGGGGAGGACAAACAGAAGCTGCCACCTTGATCAGAGCTTGGGAGGGAAAAAAGGAAAGAAGTTAGGATCACAAAAAATTAATCTAAATATGGTACTTTCAAAACAATATGTCAATCTTCATTACTTGGTTGGGAATCCCTTTGCCTTAATCAGTGCCTCGATGCGATGTAGCATTGAGTCAATCAGCCTGTGGCATTGCCTGGGAGTTATGGAAGCCCATATTTCCTTGATGCTTGCTGTCAACTCTTCTTTGTTGTTGGGTCTGGTCCCCCTCATTTTTGTCTTGAGAATACCCCATAGATTCTCAATGGGGTTTAGGTTTGGCGAGTTGGCTGGCCAGTCAAGCACTGTGGCATGGGCATCAAACCAGGTTTTGGTGTTTCTGGTGGCATGGGCAGGGGCCAGGTCCTGCTGGAAGATGAAATCTGCATCTCCATACAGATTCTCAGCAGAAGGAATCATGAAGTCCTCTAAAACATTCTGGTAGACTGTTGCGCTGACCTTGGATTTAAGAAAGCAGAGTTTACCAACACCTGCACCGGACATTGTACCCCAAATTATGAGTGAGTGTGGATATTTCACACTGGACTTGAAGCAGTATGGGTTCCGTTCCTCACCCTTCTTCTTACAAAACCTTGGACATTGATTTCCAAATGAGAGGCACACTTTACTTTCATCGAAAAAGAGGACAGAGGAATCAAACAGTTGTAGTCCACCTCCCTGATGCGTCTGAATATGGTGGTTTTTGAAGCTGTGACTCCCACCTCCTTCCAGTCTTTCTGGATCTCTGCCAGATTCTGGAATCTTCTCTGTTTGATAATCCGCTGAAGCCCATGGTCATTTCTTTTGCTGGTGCATCTTTTCCTGCCACATTTTGCCCTTCCACTTGACTTTCCATTGATATGCTTGAACACAGCACTCTGTGAACAGCCAGCCTCCTTAGCTACAGTATGAACTTTTGTGGCTTACCCATCCTATGGAGGGTATCAATGATGGTCTTGTGGTCAGTTGTTATGTCTGCAGTCTTCCCCATATTGAACTGAACTGAGACAAATGAACCAAACTTAAGCAATTTAATGACACCTGGGGAAACCTATGCAGGTGCTTTGAGTTTAGTAGATGATGAGTGTGTCACATTTAAACATTCATGCCCTACAAAATTTGGGATGATTTATCCACAGTGATTTAGTAATTTTTTTTTTTTTAAACCAGCCACTAGGGAGCACAAGCCAGTTTATCTCTTGTGCTGGTCCCAAGCCTGGGTAAATAGTGAGGGTTGTGTCAGGAATGGCATCCGATGTAAAACACTTTTGCCAAAACCATAATGCGAATTCATCAAAGCGAAACCATACCAGATTGGTCGAGGCCCGAGTTAACAATGACCGGTGCTGTTGACAAACATGGTGCCGGCGGAAATTGTGCTACTGTTAGTCGAAGACCATGAGGAGGGAAACGTGTCAGGAGACAGAGGGAGAAGAGGAAAGTGAAGAATGTAGGGCTGAGGGTTGCAACTCTAAATGTGGGGACAATGACAGGCAAAGGTAGAGAGATTGCTGACATGATGACTACAGAGGGCGAGAAGGACTTGTACCGATTTGCAAGACAGAGGGATCAGGCTGGAAAGGATGTGCAGCAGGCTAGGCTTATTAAAGATAGGAATGGTAATGTTCCAACAAGTGAGGAGAGTGTGACTAGAAAATGGAAGAAGTATTTTGAGGAGCTAATGAATGAAGAGAATGAAAGTGAAAGAAGAGTAGAGGTCATTGAAACTGTGGACCAGGAAGTAGGACAGATTAGTGGAGGTGAAGTCAGGAAAGCTCTGAAAAGAATGAAGAAGGAGAAGGCAATAGGACCTGATGACATACCAGTGGAGGTTTGGAAATATCTTGGAGAGATGGCAGTGAGGTTTTTGACTCAAATATTCAATGGCATATATGAGGGTGAAAAAATGCATGAGGAATGGAAAAGAAGTGTGCCCATTTTTTAAGAACAAGGGTGATTTAGAGTTGTAGCATCTACAGGGAAATTAAGTTGATGAGCCACACAATGAAGATCTGGGAGAGAGTTGTGGAAGCAAGACTGACGAGAGGTGACTATCTGTGAGCAGCAGTATGGTTTCATGCCAAGAAAGAGCATCACAGATGCCATCTTTGCTTTGAGAATGCTGATGAAGAAGTACAGAGAGGGTCAGAAAGAACTCCATTGTGTCTTCATGGATTTAGAAAAAGCATATGACAGAGTGCCAAGAGAGGAGGTGTGGTATTGCATGAGAAAATCTGGATTGGCAGAAAAGTATGTTAGACTGGTACAGGACATGTATGAGGACAGCAGGACAGTGGTGAGATGTGCTGTAGGAGTGAAGCACGAGAAGAACATGCAAACTTCACACAGAAAGACCTAAGGTCCAACCAGGGATTGGGGTTAACTTTGATCTCGGATTTGTGGGTCCTGATTCAGTGTGAGGATTTGGATCTTTAACCAGGGTGGATCTATTATTTAGCTCATGTTTCTACTTAATGACAATTCAGTTCAACACAACAGATTTACAGATGTTTATGTATGTCGTGTCCATGTAAGATTGTGTTCTGATCTGAAGCAGGGAAAGGAGGAGCACTTGTCTTCCATTTTCAGAAGGTTTATTTTACCCACATGTAAAGTACAAGATTGCCAGCCCTGGGCCATTGTAACTCCACCAAAGGTCACAAACAGACTCTCAGAGTGTAAACAGAAAACCCCTCTTATTCAAAGCTCGGCCACACCTCTCAGGAGGAGTCACCACCATCGACAAATGGGAAGCCCTACTCTATCATGTGACCCAGCTCTCAACCAATATCATATCGCCATCTTTGCTCTATAATGGTGGGTGCGTGAATTTTGGGAGTTGTAGGCATGTAACTAAAACTACATTTTCTTCCAGAAACAGAATCAGGTTGTGTTTTAACACAATATCATTCTAAAAAACAGAATGGGATACATATATCTAGATATTTCATTAAGTTAATGTATTATATTTCATCCAGAATATTAAACCACATTTTCACAAATTTAGAATGATTTTGATTATGACATTATCCCCACTTGGGCAGCATGGTAGTGCAACTGGTAGAGCTGCTGCCTCTCAGCGAGCAGGTCCCTGGTTCAAATCCCAGTCCAGGGGCCATTCTGGATGGAGTTTGTATGTATGTTCTCTCCATGCATGCGTGAGTTTTCTCCGGGTACTCCGGTTTCCTCCCACAGTCCAAAAACATGCATGTTAGGCTGATTGGTAACTCTAAATTGTCCCTAGGTGTGAGTGAGAGAGTGAATGGTTGTTTGTCTCTATGTGGCCCTGTGATGGACCTGCGACCCGTCCAGGGTGTACCCCGCCCCTCTCACAGTGATTGCTGGACATGGGCACTGGCGACTCCTGTGACCCAAAATGAAAGAAGCGGGTAAAAGATAATGGATGGATGGATTAACTCCACTCTAAGGATGGGATTATACATCTTTAAAAAAAACATCAGACCTGACTTAGGATGGGTGAGGGGGAAACCAAGACTGATTGATTGAGCTTATTTAGTAAAATATGTATTGTAATTTCTGGACTATTGAGCGGCGCACACCTGAATATGAATCACACTCACTAAATTTAAAATAAAAAATAAAAAAATACCTTTTTTTTTCATTCATTCAACCTTTATTTAGACAGGTAAATCCCATTGAGCCTCGAGGACTCATTTACAAGAGAGACCTGATTTCAACAAAGCATGATGAAAAACAATGGACAACAGTGACAACAATAGACAGTTATAAAAAGGCATACCAATTTTTTTTTTTTTAAACAAATAGGATGGCTAAAAAAAAGAAAAGTAACAAAAAACAGCTAGATTCTAAGGCAAATGTAGAAAACTAAAAACAGGAACATGTCTGCATTGGTCCTTGCCAGGAGTCCAACAGATTCTTAAAGCCACTTAGAGAGGTCAAGTTCGAGAGCTTCAAATCTGTTTGTAAGATATTCCAGGAAACAGGAGCAGAGTAGGAGAAGGCCCTTTTGCCTAGTTCAGTCCTCACTGAGGGAACACTGCAGGTAATAATGTCATGAAAGCGCACGCTGTAGCTGCACTCATGCAGAGACTGTAGGAGGAGATGCATGAAGGCAGCAGACCAAGAAGTGATTTAAAGATGAAAATGTACCAGTGAGAGAGTCTGTGTGGAGTTAATGATGTCCAGTTAACCAGTGAATACAGGTTGCAGTGATGGGTATGATAATCACAGTCAGTTATGAATCTTAGTGCACCATGATAGACAGCATCCAACATCTGCAGGGTGCTTGTAGGAGCGTTCATGTAAATAATGTCACCGTAATCAATGAAGGAAAGGAAGGTCACAGTTACAAGGTGTTTCCTAGCATTCAGAGTTAGACAGGATCTGTTTCTGAAAAAAGAAACCCACTTTAACTTTCAGTTTCTTTACTAAGTTTTCCACATGGAGCTTAAAAGGGAGATGTGAGTTGACCAAGATACCCAAATATTTATAGGAATCAACAAACTCAATCGGGACACCATTTGAGGATGAAATCAGAGGAAGAACTGCTGGGACTGACTTTCTACTTGAAAAAAGCATTCCTTTGGTTTTGTCGGCATTTAGGACAAGTTTGAGGCTGAACAAATCAGACTGGATGATCTTGAATGCAGGTTTCAAAAGCTGGAAAGCCTTATCAACTGTTTTAGCTTGACAATAAACAACTGCAGCACTTTGGTTGGCCTTGTCGCTGTTTTAAGTGCTTTATAAATAAAGTGGTATGGTATGGTAACTGTGTCATCAGCATAGAAATGTATGGATGCATCAGTGATGTTTTGACCTACATTACCTATGTAGATTGTAAAGACGGTGGGTCCTAAGACTGAGCCTTGTGGTACACCATTGTTGACTTTTAAATAACTGGAGGAAGTACCATTATGTTGAACACATTGCCTCCGGTCTGAGAGATAGTTAGAGAACCAACCAATGGTGTGTTCTGACAAACCAATTTCTGAGAGCTTATGACACAAGATGTTATGATCCACAGTGTCAAAAGCTTTAGACAGATCTAAGAAAAGTGCAGCACAATAATCCTTAGCATCCAGTGTTTCAACAATGTCATTAAGAACCTTCAGTGAAGCAGTTGTTGTGCTGTGTTGTTTCCTGAAACCAGACTGATGACGAGGTAAGATGTTAGAGTACAGGTTTTTTTTTATTTTAGAGTTTATCAGTTTTTCTAGAACCTTGGCTAAAATGCAGAGTTTAGAGATTGGTCGATAGTTGTTCAGTGAGGTGGTGTCACCTCCCTTCAGCAAAGTAAGAACAAAGGCTGTTTTCCAAGCATCTGGAATGGAGTTTTGGCTTCTGGAAAGATTAAAGATGTGGGTCACAGGGACTGTGATATGAGCAGCCAGCCTTAAGAAATAAGATGGAAGTTCGTCTGGACCTGCAGAAATTTTAGGATCAAGACCTTTTAACAGTTTATTGACCTCACTAACTGAGAACGGAGAAAAAGAGAATGTGGATTGTGGAATGTGGAACTGTGGATTGACTTTTAGGCGGGATTTGAATTGTAGAAGTTTGATTATTAAGTGAAGTGGCTGAATATCCATTAGTAACTGTGTCAAATAAAGAACTAGAAGCAACAAAAAGTTTGCAGAAACAGTTCAGGATCTCGTGCTTATTTGACACAGGAATGGAGTTAACGAGAAGTTGTGATAGGAGGTCAGATGATTGGGGGCTACCTGAGAGAGATTTGATGGTTTTCCACAATATGTTAGGGTCATTTAGATTTTTGGGGGTCTGAGATAAGAAATAGTTGCATTTTGCTGCTTTGATGGCAGTTGTGCATTTATTCATGATTTGTCGAAAACTCAACCAATCAGTGTCTGAGCCAGATTTTCTCACTGCGGCCCAAAGATGATCTCTCCTGTGCAGGTGGTCAGCTAGCTCTGGAGTAAACCAGGGGCTGTCTCGTCCCTTTATTCTGAACTGACGAAAAGAAGCATGTTTGTTCACAAAATAAATGAAACTTTTATGAAAATAGTTCCAAGCAGAGTTCACGTCATCAGTTAATAGAATATGATGCCAATCAAACTGGGATGATCCCAGAGCATTGACTTTTCACAAAAGCATTTCAGATCCTTTTTTTTTTTTTTTATTAATATGGGCTTAGAAGGTGGAAGTTTATTGTCTCTGAGAGTCGCTATTACACAATGATCACCTAAAATGTCAGCGAATACATCTGTACCAGGGAATTTGTGAGGCATATTTGTTAGAAACAGGTCTAAGATGGAAGACTTTTCAGGGCGGTTTTTGTTCGGTCTAGTGGGAGAGTCGATCAATTGGGTTAGATTGAGAGACAGGCAACATTCCTTGAATTTATCACAGAGGGGGGTCGACTTATCCCAGTCAATGTTGAAATCTCCTACCAAAAAAATCTCTTTGAATTTTAAATTTCCAAGGAATTCCATCAAGGAGGACAGAGATTCAGGTG
>NC_056501.1:45345623-45352053 GCF_014905685.2 Nematolebias whitei | reverse complement strand
ATGTACCCAAAGATTCAAAGAAATCAGATCTTATTAAGTATTCCAAAGATTTTTTTTTTCCAAATGGAAAATGTAGATTTGGATGTTTTGAGAAATTCAGTCATGACATATTGGACTTCCAGGAAGAAGCTGTGTTGGATGATAATATCACAGTGGGGGAACTGTACACTGTACTAAGATTAGGGATGTTACGATTTTACTTGTGCACTAAAGGTCTGATCAATTTGGATGATGAGGAATATGGTGGGGAGAAATCTGATGGAAATAATCTTGAAGTGATGGACATGCATGAAGATGACCAAGTAACTGAAACTATTGTCATTCTGTCATCAGACTTTGAAGTTGATCCAGATGCACTGTCCAACACATCTGAGGTGACTTTGGGTCCAGTCCATGGAGAGCCCATGGCTGGTGAACTTGATGACACTTTGATATATCAACCTACCATGCAGTTTGAAGGAGATGAGTCAGGCTTTGGATCTGTTGAACTTCCTTCCACAAGCACAGCACACTTCACTCCAGTATCAGGTGATGAAGTAAGCACCAATACAGCTTCATATGAAACTGTGTGGGTCACCATAAAACTTCACAGGAGCAATCTTCTTGAGGAGATGATAATGCAGTTTAAGGATCAAACACTCTTGAGACAAACCCTGAAATTTTGTTTTATAGATGAAAAGGGAGCTGATCAACATGGTGTCTCAAAAGATGCGTATGCCACATTTTGGACTGAGTTTATGGACAAAATAGCAGATGGGGAGGAAGTGAGGGTCCCATCATTGCCTAATAAATGGCAGAAAGAAGAGTGGAAATCCATAGGCCGGATTCTGCTTAAGGGATTTAAAGATCATGGATACTTTCCTCGTCGCCTTGCCCCTGCATTTTCTGTTGCTCTCATTTTTGGAGAGAGTGAAGTCTCAGATGAAATGCTGTTTGAAAGCCTTCTCCTGTACATCAGTCAGACAGGGATGTTGTAACCCCTGCCTTAAAATCAGACTGTCTAGATGAGGACCTAGAGGAACTTATTGATCTTTTGGATCGATTAAATGTAACAAAACTTCCAACAAAAGAGAATTTGAAAAGAATCCTTTTAAATGCAGCTCACAAGCACTTGATCCAAAAAACAAGATATGCTGCAGAACAAATGTCTTCAACTGCTAGACACATTTTAAAGGAATCATTTTCTAGCCCGCAAGCTGTCCTACTGATGTATGAAGAAAAAAAGCCAACAAGCAGAAGGTTTTTAAAGTTACTGGATGCATCCCCTACAACTCAAGCAGAAAATCAAAGTTTTCGTTTTCTACAGCAGTACATCGGAGGACTGGACGATGCGGGACTCAGAAGGATGCTAAGGTTTGTTACAGGGTCAGATGTTATTTGTGTTAACAAAATCGAGGTGCTGTTTACACCAGTACAAGGTCTGGCAAGGCGACCTATTGCACATACTTGTGGTCCAGCTCTGGAACTGCCACGGACATATGGTTCATACCCAGAACTGCGTGCTGAAATGGACAGCATACTGCTTAATCAAAACTCCCTTGAGTTCAACATAGTTTAGATCAGGTTATGCCTTAGTACCCAACAAATATTACAATGGGAGGACAGAAATAAACTGAATAGTGTCAAGTCAATTACACAGTTCCAGTCAATTATACAGTTCAGTAGTATTCAAATGTAAACCCTCAAATACAAATATATCATAAATAATGGCAAATGACTGAAAATAGTTTAAGCTTTTGCACTAAATGGATGGTGAAATAAGCTAACAGGGAGTGCCTGGAATTTTTGTTTTATTTTATTTTTCCCCATTCATGCATGTTGAAGCAGTGAAAACATTTCTGGTTTAGAGTTGAACGTTTGTGTAGAGTCCATAACAGAAGTCCATAACAGAAGTATGCACAAGTATGGAAGCATATGTTTTTATTGAAATTTATTTCTTTATTTTCAGTTCATGCAAAGCCATGTTCTTGTTCCCACAGAGCAATAGTTTTCTATAGGATGCCATTTGTATGTCATTTATAATGGCTCAGTTTAGAAATTTCCCAAAACAAGTTCACTGCTAACTTTAAAATGTGTGCAAGTTTTCAGAAACAAACACAGTATTGATATTTCAGTAGCTGTTCTGCATTTTTGAATGTTACGTGGACATGAATGTGCAGCTCTGCAATTACAAGTTGAACAAAGTTGTTGACAGATGAAAATAAAAAAAAAATAAAAAAATTTAACAGTTTGGCGTATTATTATATTGTTTTGACATTTTGTAATGTTTTTGCACTAAGGCATTAGTAACTTTAATCAACTATATTAATTAAAAACAAATTCATGTATTCACAGGGCTTGACAATAAAACAGATATTGGAGGCTAAAGAGGGATTCAAATTATGTAATAGAAAACGTAACCCTAAAGTTAAAAGTGCTGGGTTATAACAACACTTACATTTATAAGTACAAAGTATATTGACAAAGTAATTACTGAAAAGTTTCAGATTTTTCTTTGTTGATTGCATCATGCAATTTGCATGATATTATGCTGTCACATCCTGCTGCATGCTCAATAATACAGGTAGAAAAATCTAAAAAAGTTAAGTCAGGTCCTCTGGATGTTCAAAAAACAAAATGTAGAAACGTTTCATATTTTCATCCGAGAGACTTCCTCAGTCTGAGGTGCTGTATTCAGCTCAGTCTTATAAATAGCACCTTCTCAGAGTGGATCAACCAGTTTGCTGCTGACAACCAAAACCAGCTGCTCACATGCTCAAGAAGGACCATCAGCCTAACAATGGATCATTAGCACCTGATGGCTGTTTACTACTCACAGAGGGCTGAGTGATACTAGCAATAACAGCATTGTAAGAGGGGGACAGTTGAACCCGGAGGCTCCGCCCCTGTTTAACGATGGACGGTTTCTTTTCACAAAGATGGCCTCCTTTACTCCTCTCTCAAACCATCGTTCCTCTCTATCCAGGCTGTGAACATCTTCATCCCTGAAAGAGTGACCTGGAGATGAGTGTAGACCTCAGAGTCCTGGCCTGATGATGTTGATCTTTTGAGACTTGCTTTCCTCATAAATGTGCATGTTCTAAACAAATCTGTATATCAGTTACACATCAAGGGCATGAAGAACGAGCAACATCATCAGGCCAGGACTCTTGATCATGTGAACAGTTAGTTTTGATTGTCAGCAGCAAAATAGTTGATCCACTACGAGAAGGTGCCATTTATATGAGCTGAACACAGCTCAGACTGAGGAAGTCTTTCGGATGAAAGACGAAACGTTTCTACTTTTTTTTTTGTTTGCCTGTTTTTTTGAACGTCTTGAGGATCTGACTTAACCTTTTTTAGATTACAGTATGTTGTCATATTCATGATGTTCCCTATAACTTAGCTGTGCAAGCCTCTAAGTCAGCAGCTCATATTTAGCTAAAAGTTGGCATGCAGTTGAAAGGCCACTATCATCAATTAGTCAACCTCCTTTTCCTTTTGTTTCATACCTTCCAGATGAGTTCACAGCATTTTACTGGTTTAGGTTTGCACGACTTTCTCATGGCAGCAACACTGGGAGCTCCTCTGTCATGTCTTGAGTCAGGACTGGGCCCAATAATAATAGTCTAGTATCAGCCAGTTTAATATTTTAGCAAAGTCCTTATTCAGTGCATGAAAGGAATGCAAGTGTTTAGATTAATGTTGAAGTTTTTTCAGAATTTTTTTTAATTTTTTTACTTTTTGATACTTGCTTTCCTCATAAATGTGCATGCTCTAAAATCTGAGCATCAGTTACACATCAAGGGCATGAAGAAGTCACATCTTAATGCTACAGGACACTTGCAGCTTATAAGGCTTTAAGTATGTAAGTTCTCAGAAAGATATATAGCTCTATGGCTTCATCTGCTGTGGTTGGTGAGAGTAAGAAGTTCTCTGACATTATATGGCAACACAAGTTGAACACTGTTTCATCACAAGGATAAGGTCCCCTTTGTTGACATTCCTGTTTACAAGCTTCCACTGCCTCCTGGGAGACCTCCACCAGATGTTCTTGTCCACCAAATAGATTTGGGATGGTGTACATAAGAATTGGACGTCCACTTGGAGCCACTGCATTTCTGCTGTGGCGAATGATGTGGGTGTTCCACAAGTGTGAAACTTGTTGCAGCTCCTCCTGTAGAAGTTCAAATTCATATTAATTCTTAATATTTAGAATCTGTTTGTGGGGTGCACATTTTGTATTAAAAAGAAGGCAAACTTAATACAAGACTAATGCAGATGGAGTGCTAATGTTGAATTAAAAACTACATTGAAATAACTAAATGTTACATTATTCCCTCTACAGAAAATAGTTTGTAACTGATATACTATGTACAGTAGATGTATGTTGGGTTATTATATACCAGGATATATATACACACACACATACATATATATATATATATGTATATATATATATATGTGTGTGTGTGTGTAGTATTATTTTAAAAAGTTTGCTTAATCACTAAATAGCTGAAAATGCATTTTTGAAATTACATTTCTATGTTGTAGTTTACCTTTTTGCCTCTCTTGCACACACACACACATCACTCACACACACAAAGGGAGCATGACAGGTTTGATGTTCCAGTTCTGACATACCTCAATGATCTTCAGACAAGTAAACAGAACAAGCTGTTTGTCCAAAAAGTCACCAGAGAAACAGTCATTGTCTTTCAGTTCCTGAAAATGATTCATCCACTGGTGAGCATGATGCGTCCTCAAAAAGGCCCACCAGCCTTCAATCCGCTGATTGTGATTGCTGGATCCAGAAATAAAACTGTTACTGGCGGAGCGATCAGAACTCCATCGTAAAAATTTCTGCATTTCTGCCATCGTGACATTTTCAGTTCCAAAATCAGCGCGGATTCGAGCAGGTGTCCCCATCCTCCTATCAACTTCTGTTATGAAATATCCCGCGATGATTTTAGGATCACTGCTTGTTGAGAAAGCATGAAGCCATATCATTTGCGACTATTGCAACTCACTCCTTTTTGGTATCAGTCAGACCTCCATAGCTAGACTTCAACTGGTCCAAAATGCAGCAGCCCGGTTTTTGACCAGCACAAGCAAAAGAGAGCACATTACACCTGTTTTGGCCTCCCTACACTGGCTTCCGGTTCACCTTCGAATCAAATTCAAAATACTCTTGTATGTCTATAAATCACTAAACAGCTCTGCCCCCTCCTATCTTACTGATCTGCTCCAGCCGTATGTCCCACCACATTCTCTCAGATCAGCAGACCAGTTGCTCCTAACAGTCCCAGGAACCCGTCTCAAGCGCAGAGGTGACAGGGCCTTCTCTGTAGCAGGCCCAAGACTTTGGAATGAGTTACCTCTGCTCGTTAGACAGGCCCCCTCCCTCACAGTTTTTAAATCTTGCTTAAAAACACACTTTTATTCCCTGGCTTTCAGCACTTTGTGATCTGTGCTGAGTCTGTGTGCATCACACTGTGTTGGTCATGTTGCAGTTGTTGGTGTTATCCATTACTGTTTTTGTTGGTTTCTACTTTTTGGTGTCCTGTTATGTAATCTGTTGCTGTGTGCTTGTTCTGTTTGTCCATGTACAGCACTTTGGTGTGCTTTGTCACTGTTTAAAGTGCTATATAAATAAATTGGTATGGTATGGTATTTGTCTGGAAAAGCCATCGATCGCTCCGTTTATACAAATACCAAATGGCTTCAGTTTATCATAGGAGTCAACGTGCCACATGAAATTAGGTCCAGGATTTACAAACACGCGTCGCATCAGCCGCCTCCTTCGCCTTTGTTCCACACCACTGGGGTCAAGAAATTTTAACAGGTGTCTCACTGTACTTTGAGTCACAATGTATCCACCCTGAACACATTTAAGGTGGTGAAACTTATATCCATGAAGCCTCCCATAACTCTCCAGCTGGTCAATGAGGAAGGCAGCCACATGTAGAGGATCGGACTGGTTTTTCCTTCTGTACAGTCCCATTCTGTTCAGGATTCTTCTCAGAGTGCTCATACTGATGATGATTTCTTCCACACAGCGCAGCAGCATCAATATCTCTCCATGTCTTAGACCAAGCACGAAGTAAAACTTGATCAATATCTGCAAATTAGCCATTAGTTTTCATGAGTACAAATGGTATTAGCATGCAGGCTAAAAACATAGCATACCGCCAATCTTTTTACTCTTTTTACCTGAGTATCGTTGTCCATGCAGGGTAAAAGTCAACTACCGCCACCATCTGGATAAAATGTTCATGTTTGTACAATCTATAATTATCACGTTTGTACAATATAATTATCATGTTCATACAATATAATTATCATGTTTGTACAATATAGTATCATGTTCGTACAATATAATTATCACGTTCGAACAATATAGTATCATGTTTGTACAATATAGTATCATGTTCGTACAATATAATTATCA
>NC_056501.1:45333085-45345613 GCF_014905685.2 Nematolebias whitei | reverse complement strand
GTACAATATAGTATCATGTTCGTACAATATAGTATCATGTTCGTACAATATAGTATCATGTTCGTACAACATAATTATCATGTTTGTACAATATAGTATCATGTTCGTACAATATAGTATCATGTTCGTACAATATAATTATCATGTCTGTACAATATAATTTAAAAAATATTTATTTTATAGTTGACAGCAATACTCTTCCGTAGGGATTTCATGATAAAGTCGGTACAGTTTATTTTTTAATCTTTAATGATAAAAAAAAAAATAATAATTACATTTTTTAATACATGAAATGTTTTTGAAAATCATTTCCACCCTATGTCCCAGACACTATGGAACACAAAAATGCTCAAAATTAAATAAAGCATTATGAAATAAGTATCTAAGCTCGTTATTAAAAATTAAAAATATTTTTATTATTTTATTTCATAATGGCGTTTTTCATAACTGCTTATTTATTTCATAATGCCATTACTCGGGACACGCTGGAGGGACTGTGTTTCTCAGCTGCCCTGGGAACGCCTTGGGATTCCCCCAGAGGAGCTGGGGCAAGTGGCCGGGGAGATGGTTTGGATGGATGGAACGTACCAGTTTTGATATATTTTAAGTTAAATGATCTTTTGCAGTTCGTTTCTGAACAGTTCAGTGTTAAACAGTATTTTTCAGTATTCAGGCAAGGAAGAACGGAAAATAAATAAGACAAAAAGAAGAAATACAGGTAATGGTAAGGCCAGAGAAACATTTTAAGTCAAATGTATATTCGTCAAGAACATCTCTATAAGCCCCAAGCACTGCTCAAAAGCTGGAGGAAGCCTAGAATTCCTGCTTTGAGATGCGCCTTAGAGAAACGTGCAGTGTAATCTACTTTTCCTGACTCTCCCTCCCCCTGAAGCATAACAAAGAGCCTGAGAAGAGCATCTGGGATGCTAATTCTGCATGAATAAATATGCAACTTAAAATGCAGACGCTTACAGAGAGCAGAAAAAAAAAATCAAGAAGAGTAATGTTCGGAAGAGAAATTATGCTTTAGGGGGACTGTCAGAAGAGAGTAAAGTATTCTGATAACACAACCAGTATATCTAGTCTGGAAAAAACTGAATTACAACCTGTTCCTTGAAAACGGCAATAGGGTTTGGATAAAATGAAAAGCAGCCAATCTCATGTAAAGCGTTACCTGACGATGAAGCAGGCGCTTAATTCTGCTCATCCTGTGTTGGATAGATGCTTCTAAAGGTTGTAAACAATAAACCAGTGATAATCTGCCTAATGTCAAATCCTGTGAGACAGCTTCTCCAGTAACAGATAGCGACAGTCACCAATGTGTTAGCAAAAATCACAACAGTACAGAGCTCAGCACTTAATATGCCACACTGTGGTTATGAAACCAGAGATTTCAGTAAATCCTTAGGTGCAATGATTAAGTAATCTAAGGACCCAGAAATGCTACCAACACAGAAAAAAGGCATTTACAGGCTTTATTTTAAATGAAGACTGCAGCTCTGGACACTGGACCTCAGGGACCGATTTGCAGATCTGAAGCAGAGAGAGGCAGGTGAGTGACAGGGGCAAGGCAGGTCAATTTTAGCTCAGAAAAAGAGATTAGACCAACCTGTCAAGGTAAGGACATCCCAGGAAGAGCATGGTCTGGGTAAATGGTCCAGATAGATGATTGAGGTCTTCACAGAACAAACAGGTTAGAGTAAATTGGCAGGCTGAGCAGAATCCAGAGGGCCAGGCAGGGGTCAAACCACAAGATCCGAGAGCAAACGTTGGCAGACAAGGATTAGGCATAAACAGGGGTTCAGAAGGCAGAAACGGGTCAGGTTCTTTAAAGAGCTTGGTTTAGCTTGAAAAGGTTGGATCTCTTTGACTGAAAGCTTCAGATAATCTGGCACTGGTGCAGTGGCTGAGAGAGGCTATATACACAGCTTGTGATAATTAGGCAGACACAGGTGAGCTGGGTTAAGTGATAGGAGTTGAAGGAGAGCAACAAAAAAGGAAAAACATGACATGAACAGTCCAGAAACATGAATCATGACAGCATCTCCTCCTTAATGTCCGGTAGATCTGGATGTGCTCTGTAAAATTCACAAATCTAGAATATGTCGAGCAGGGACCCAGGAGCGCTCCTCCGGTCCATAACCCTCCCACTCAACAAGATTGTGGAAACCTTTATCCCATCTTCTAGACCAAAGGAGACGTTGCACCACATAAACAGGGTCTCCATCGAGGAGCTGGGTGGGAGGAGGGGGTCTGGAGGGGGGAATGAAATGGCATGACTTTAATTGTTTGCCCCGTGACACATGAAATGTGGGATGGATGTGCAGGGCACATGGAAGGCATAAGCAAACAGCAACAGGATTGATAACCTTTGCAATGGGAAATGGACCAATGAACCTAGGAGCCAGCTTACAGTTCTCCACCTTAAGAGAGAGAGAAAGGTCTCTGGTGGAGAGCCATACCCTCTGCCCCTCCTGGTATGCTGGGGCCAGGACACGGTGATGGTTGGCACAGCGGGAGTAGACTGCTGTGACAGACTTGAGGGTTCTGTGTGCTCTCTTCCAGACATGACATCGCCGCGCCATGGTGTGAGCAGAGGGGACAGTGGCCTCCTTCTCCTGTACAGAAAAAACATGGAGTTGGTCGCCATATACCATATAGAAGAGGGACAGACCAGTGGCACAAGATGGTAAGCAGTTAAGGGCAAATTCAATCCATGGCATGTTCTCAGACCACTTAGAAGGATCTTGCTGACAGAGAGCTCCGAGTTTGGTCTCAATCTCCTGATTAGCTCTTTCTGTCTGACCATCAGTCTGGGGATGAAAACCAGAGGAAAGACTGTGATTGATGCCAAGCAGACTGCAAAACTCTCCCCAGAACTGGGAACCAAATTGTGGACCCCTGTCTGAAACAATGTCACACAGTAGACCACGAAGACAGAAAACTTCACGGGCCAGGACTGAGCTTAACTCTTTAGCAGAGGGGAGCTTCTTGAGGGGAACAAGGCAAGTCATCTTGGAAAAATGATCAAGTGTAGTAAGCAAGACAGTGAATGAGTTGGATTCTGGCAAACCTGTGACGAAGTCCATTGCAATGCACGCCCATGGTCTATGGGGAATAGGAAGTGGTCCGAGTAGCCCAGATGGTGGCCTCCTGGAAGGTTTGATAGGAGGTAACAAAATCTTTGACATCCTGGGCCAAATTCTTCCACCAAACTGTTCCGGATCACTGACAGTGTCCTGCTAATTCCTGGGTGGCAAAACAGACGAGATGAATGACAGAAGATCAGTACCTCTGAGACAAGGTGATCTGGGACAAAAATGATTAGTAGGACAATCCTTGGGAACAGGATGGTCATGGTGGGCCTCCTTAATCCTCCTCTTAAGCACATTAAGCATCTGTTTAAAACCTGTTTCTTCCATCTTCGAAATATCTCCAAACTGCGCCCATCTCTCACTTTTGCTGATGCAGAGAAACTCATCCATGCTTTTGTCTCCTCCACGCTCGACTACTGCAACTCCCTGTTTTCTGGAATACCCGGCAAAAACCTTCAGAAGCTTCAATATATTCAAAACAGTGCAGCCAGGATTTTATTTAGAGCTCGTAAATTTGAACATATTACACCCATTCTCCATAACCTCCATTGGCTTCCTGTCACTTACAGAATTCAGTACAAAATTGCTCTCATCACCCATCAGTGTTTATACGGAAATTCACCAGATTATCTGCAGGACCTTCTTGCTCCATATTCATCCACCCGGTCCCTACGATCACAGAACAGTCATCTCCTCCACCTTCCACGAACTAAATTAAGAACCATGGGAGATCGAGCATTCTGTGTGGCTGCCCCCGCCTCTGGAACTCCCTCCCTGAATACCTGAGAGCTCCACAATCATTGACTGACTTTAAAAAAGGCTTAAAGACTTTTCTTTTTAAGCAAGCCTATTCTGCCTCCACATGATTGTATCATTGATTTTAGTTGATTGTATCATTGATTTTAGTTGATTTTATCACAGATTTTAGTTGATTTTATCACAGATTTTAGTTGATTGTATCATTGATTTTAGTTGATTTTATCACAGATTTTAGTTGATTTTATCATTGATTTTAGTTGCACTCTGTAGCACTTTGAGATTTTTGTTAATGAAAAGTGCATTACAAATTAAATTCATTATTATTTATTATTATTCCTCTCCTGATTCAAATGAGTGACCCCCAACCTTACAGTCTGAGGAAGAATAAAAACATCACCACAGGTCTGTTCCTCCCCAGCTGGCTCATGTAGCCGAGAAAGAGCATCAGGTTTTGCATTCTTGGCCCCAGGTCTGAAAGATAAGGAGAAGTTGAAACGACTGAAAAACAGAGCCCACCTGGCCTGTCTAAGGTTAAGCCACTTGGCAGTCTTTAGGTACTCAAGATTTTTTATAGTCCATCCATATGATAAATGGATGCATTGTTCCCTCCAGCCAATGACACCACTCCTCTAATGCTAGTTTGACTGCCAACAACTCTCTGCCTGCCTCTGAGAGGAATTATGACGTTGGTGATAAACACCTGGAAAAAAAATGCACAGGGATGGATCTTAGCATCAGAGGGAGACCGTTGACTCAGTATGGCACCTACCCCTGTATTAGAAGCGTCAACCTCAACAATGAACTGTTGCGTGGGATCAGGGGAGCGGAGAACAGGGGCTGACGTGAACAGGTCCCTGAGAAGGGTGAATGCTTTGTTGGCTTTATCAGACCACAAAAACCTCTCCTTGGTGGAGGTGAGGGCATGGAGGGGAGCAGCAATGGAACTGTAGTTCTTTATGAACAGACAATAAAAATTTGCAAACCCTAAAAACCTTTGCAGTTGCTTACGGTTTTCTGGTTTGGGCCAATCTTGAACAGCAGAAACTTTAGCTGGGTCCATAGACACCTGGTCAGGGGCAATGAAGCCGAGAAACGAGGTTGTGGTCTTATGAAATTCACATTTCTCTGCTTTAATGAAAATATTGTTCTGGAGAAGTCGGAGGATGACAGATCGAACAGGTTTCTTGTGAGTGGTTAGATCCTTGGAGAATACAAGTATATCATCAATGTAGACAAACATATATTGTCCCAAAAAATCTCTAAGCACATCATTCACCAAAGCCTGAAAAACTGCAGGAGCATTAGTGAGGCCAAAAGGCATCACTAAATACTCATAGTGACCTGTTGGTGTGTTGAAGGCAGTCTTCCATTCATCTCCCTCTCTAATTCTGACTATGGTATGCATTACGCAAGTCCAACTTGATAAAAACATTGGCCCCTTGAAGCAACTCAAAAGCAGTATTCATGAGGGAAAGAGGGTAACGGTTCTTTACAGTGATGTTGTTGAGACCTCTATAATCAATACAGGGGCGTAAGGAGCCATCTTTCTTCCCCACAAAAAAAACAAAAAAAAAACAGCACCTGCAGGAGATGAAGATGGGCGAATAAGGTCAGCCTTACAGGCGTCATTAATGTAGCTCTGCATGGCTTTGTTCTTTGGTCTAGAGGGGGAGTATAAACGTCCCCGAGGGGGAGAGGTGCCTGGAAGGAGGTCAATGGCACAGTCATAGGGTCTGTGTGGTGTCAGAGCAGTGGCTCTGTGCTTATTGAATGCCTGCTTAAAGTTGTGATAATATCCAGGTGGAACTTTACTCAGGTCAGGGTAAGTCTCTTGGACACCCTCTGACAAGAAAAGAGAACTAGCATGAAGTAAGCATTTGGTAAGACAATCTTGACCCCAACCAAGCACTTCATCGGTGACCCAGTTAAGATGGAGGATTGTGTGTACGCAGCCATGGAGACCCAAAGATCAGTGGTAACTCAGGTGTCTTAATAGTAAGAAACTTAATGGTTTCATGATGGTTGCCCCCTACAGTGACTTTGATGGGTTCTGTGGTGCGAGTTACCTTATGAAGGAGATGACCATCAATAGCTTGAACCTCTTGGGGATGTTCAACAGGAGTGAGTTTTAGCTTGAGTGGAGGCCAAACCTAAATCAATAATGGAGAGAAGCTAAAACTGGAGAAATATGATCTCTCCTACTAACTCCAGTTAAGACTCTGGCAGCAGCATTTTGGATCAACTGAAGACGTTTTAAGGAAGTATTTGGACATCCAGATAATAAATAAGATGATTCGCTAAAAACTAAAAGTTAACATTCACATAGTCAGATAATAATTCTGTTGTACAATATCTGGTGCAGGGCCTCTCAAATATCCAAAAACACCATCAGCAGTAAGCTTTTCTGCCCAATTATCAAATGTTTTAATTTTGTTGTTTAGACTCCTTAAGGGAGTGAGAGCTATGAAGCTTGTTTTTCCCAGCCTCAATATAGGCTCCTAAAGAGCCATCTGGTCACCCATTTCTTATAACCTTGGTCAAAGATAACAACAAGACGTTGATTTTTCTTTTGTTTTGACTAGAGAAGTCAGTGTTAGCTTAACAACAACAACACACACATATACATTATATTTTTATCAGCATTCCGAGGCTACAAACTTATACAACACATTTTACCTCTTTTCTTTTAAAAACACAATTTCTAAATGTCCCTCAACTGCCTATTCTAAAAACTAACCTGACCCTATTACTACTCTAATAACTTCACAATGTTCTACTGGTCTTCCTGGACCTCTGCATATCACTCTTAGACTTCATCATGTCACTCTTGCACGTCATCATGTCACTCTTTGACTTCATACTTTGTATATCAAGGGGTGTTCATTTTAAGCATACTCTCATTTGAATAAGCACTGCTATAACTAATACGTCGTTTATCGCTGTGCTCTTTGACCAGTTTGCCCAGTGCATCCAAATGCAGACCTTAAGTGACGCTAATCGTACAAAGCACCCCGAGGGCACCGTCTTTTTCGAGGGACCGATCAGGACCCCCCACAGGCACTCCAAACATCATAGAGCCTATCAAACTCCAACAAACTCGATGGAGTTTATCAAACCTTGACAAACCCGACAAGGTTTATTGAACTGTCAAACGCCCAACACCCATCGACGCTGTCTGGACGTACAATTTTTAACACGTTCAGAAAAACACGATGGGCATAACACCCCGACGTCCGTTTGCCTAACCGTTCACGCCAAGATTGGAGTGTCACACTCCAATAATCCACTATAATATAGTCTTCTGCAGAGATTATTAAGGTTGCTGGGTACCACAGGAGAGCCTTTTATTTTACATCTGCAGGTATTGTAAAAATTGACGCAACAATTTTCACGTGAGGGTAAAATCATCTTCGTCGGATCTTAAAATTTAGTCAATAATCAAACGAAAAATTTATGCCCGAGCTTTAAATCAACCGGACAATTTTTATTTTCAAGAAAAAAGTTGCGTTTCGCGTGTTTATAACGCTCTCAAACCACTTCCGGTTAGCAAGTTGCTAATGTTTCTGGTAAGCTTCCACTCACACCCCGGCAAAAAAAAGTCGCGTATATAAACATTTACGTCTGATAAATACATTCACAAAATCACGTATTATACTGTAACGTTCTACTGCCTTTTAGTTCACTAAACTGCGTGCACAAAAATCGAAAACAGAGCAGCCTGTCAGTCCTTAAGGGACACGCAGAAATTCAACTTAACAGGTTTTCTGCTTCATGAGATGATAATAGCCGGCTTGTTCAATCTGCTCAGACTCGGGTCATCTGCCACTGTATCACTATTAAACAATAAGAAATGAGCTACCACTTCTAAATACAGGAGACCGGGTTTCATGGCACCAACTGTTAAAGACGGGAGCTGGCTGCAGGTCACCGGGCCCGGAAACCCCCTCCAGCCCACGTCTCTCCCCCCGGCTCGAATCTCCCTCAGAAGTGGCAACTCACAATATCAATAAGTCAAGGAAACGTTAATTAAGTTTTACCAATTGTATTAAAATCAAGGCAGGAAAAGGTTACAGTTTACAGCGCTGGTCGTTCCGATCAGTGACGCATTCACAAACCCGGAAGAGCCCCGATGTCCCGTGTCATTACTCATTTATAGGGTCCTAGACTCCTCCTTCGCAGGAGGGGAGCTCAACCTGTCAGTGTATGAGGGGGCGTGGCTAAGTGTGAACTCAATGGATCTTATGTGGACTGATGTGTTGGGAAATATGAGACGGTGCTTCAAAAGCCTTTCTATGTGATGTGGCAAACAGATTAAACTCTATTCCTTGATGGATATTGAATCCCAGGGAGACTTTTTTTGAGTTGCTGGCCCAGTTGAACCCAGTCAGAACTGGGTCATAATTTCATTATAATCCCGTCTCTGAGCAAATCAAAACCATAGGACCAGTCTAGATCAAAATATCTAACAGAACATATATTTAAGACAGCTTTAATTGGTTTTATTTATTTATTGTGTGTGTGTGTGTGTGTGTGTGTGTGTGTGTGTGTGGGGGGGGGGGGGGGTGTTAGGTATATGAATAGTATTCTGAAACAAGCAATATTTCCCCATTGACTACAGAAAATTGCTATGCAGCATTAACCAAAGACTGTCAGAATGACTTCCTAAAAGCCAAACTGGTTCATTTTGTTCTTCAGTTTTTTCCATGACTGCATGAAATACCACTGAGAATAACTGAAGTTTTAAATGGGTCATTGATGGAATATTATTCTTTATCCTATCATGGTTAAGTCAGGTCCTCTGGACAGTTTCTTTTTGTTGAAATATTTCATCTTTCATTTAAAAGACTTCATCAGTCCAAAGTTCACCACAAAGTAACTTTGATCCATTTTTCTACCTGAATTATTGAGCATGAATCAGGATATTATTCTTTAGTGTTTGCAAAGTAGAATGAAGTAGAAAAAGCAAATGATAACCAAACAAAAAAAACCCACTTCAATACTTGAACTAAGCCATGGATTTTTCTCAACTGTCCCACCACAAGCAGAAACCTAGAAATTTTCAAATTGTGTTTTAAGATTTTGTTTAAATAAATAAATAAAATCACAACCTTAGATTCAGTTGTGGTTCAGTATTTTTTGGTAATCTGTCCATAACTTTTTCAGCTACCAGACTAAAACACTTGCTGACAATTTTTTAAAAATAAATTTTTGTTTATTTTATGGTGTCTTGGTCTCATGAAGAAAAAGAAAACAACAACAGACTAATATGTCTAACTGGAACCAGCACTGGCAGGAGGGCTCTAGTGTGATGAGATTTGAACCTAATTTGAATAACCCAGATCTGAGATGATATACTGCAGAGCATGGAGAAGCAATGGTCCAACCCACCAACTGATGGAAATGGAAAGGTGTGTGTGTGTGTGTGTGTGGGGGGGGGGGGGGGGGGAAAGAGGAGAGAACAGGGCAAAGAGATGAAAGAAAGAAAGAGGGATCAAGACGAGGGGGCGGGGAGGCTGTAGAGGTGAGTGGTAGGGATGGAAAGCAAAGATGAAAAGAGAGGAAGGTGGGAGAAGAGATACTGACTTAATCACTGGAGAAAAATAAAGCCCCTTTCTGTGCAGCGCTGGTCCCATTAATGTTTAACAAAATGTCAGCTTGGAAAGGATGATCCCCCCCCCCCCCCCCCGTGAGCTCTTTCCACCCCCCTCAGGGCCACACAAGACAACGCAGCAAAAAAAAACACCTCAAATGAAATATTTACAAAAGGCAATCATTTGTTTAGATGCCTGACATGAATAATTGTGATTTATGTTTTATTCATGCTGTATTGTTTATTAGCTCCAATCTGAGAATAGAAAGCTGTCTGAGCTTCTACGGAGACAGCCAATTATGAAGTGTGATCCTTTTGAGCGCCTGTGTGTTTGGGAGGGAGCCTTTGTGGCTCGTCTCTCAAAGAAAACAAGGAGCCCTTGTTTCTTGAGCTAGACGGGATGTCACCATTTGTCGTAATTGGCTGACAGTGAGCTTTCATGGTAGCTCATTGATCACGCTCCCACCTCTCTCCTCCTGCAGGAAGTGGAAACTAAAGAATACGTCTGAGGCAGAGGAGACAGGTCTACAGGCACAGTAAGTGGAGGTAGAGACGGGCTGTAACAAATGTTCACTGAGGTGTGCTGATCACAAGTGACTTCCAGTTTACCTGTGTTCCCAGGCAGAAGAGTGAATATTTATACAGGAGTCCCAGCTGAGGAGAGCTGCAGCACTACATCAGATAATGAGCAGAGAAATTAAAAATGAGGGCTGAATGACGGCTGACATTTGCTGAAGAAGCTATAACTAGGAGGAAGCAGGGAAACAACTGATGCTAGACAAAGCAGAAAACTAGCCAAAAGCTTAGCAAATGGTTATCTTAAATTAAAAAGTAGCAAAGGGCTATATACAAGAAGCAACGTGCTACATGAAAACTAAAATAGTAAAAAAAAAAAAAAAAAACGAGCTAAAAGCAGTGAAGTTAGTGAGAATCAAAATGCCTCAAACACTAGATAAAAGCTTAACCTAGTAGAGCAGTAGCCAGAAGAAGCAAATGGCTACATAAAAAGAAAAATACTTTTAACTAACCTTTAACTACTTTAACATTTTAAAGAAAAATTAGCTAAAGGTGAGCAAAATTGATCAAAAGGTTAAATGGAAGCTAAAAGTAACAAATGTGTTGCTAAAAGTAGAAAACGGCTAGGTACAAGTAGCAATCCGTTAGCTGTGAGTTAAAAGTAGCAAAAGGCTAACTAAAATTTAAAGTAACAAAATTCTTGATAAGGGCAGCACGGTGGCACAACTGGTAGAGCTGCTGCCTCTCAGCGAGAAGGTTGCCGGTTCAAATCCCGGTCTAGGGCCCTTTCTGGGTGGAGTTTGCATGTTCTCTCTGTGCATGCGTGGGTTTTCTCCAGGTACTCTGGTTTCCTCCCAAAGGCATGCATGTTAGGCTGATTGGTAACTCTAAATTGTCCTTAGGTGTGAATGAGAGAGTGAATGGTAGTCTTATTTGTTGCCATGCTTCCCTGTGATGGACAGGAGACCTGTCCAAGGTGTCCCCCGCCTCTCACACAGTGACTGCTGGATATGGGCACCAGTGACCCCGATGACCCAAAATGGAAGAAGCGGGTAAAAGATAATGGATGGATGGATGGAAGTCTTGATAAAAGTATCTAATTGTTAGCCTAGAGCTAAGAATAGCCAAGGCTAGCTAAAAGCTAAAAGTCCCAAATATTAAAAGAATCAAAAGGTTAGTTTAAAGAGGAAAAAATCCAAACGGCTCATAGATGGATATCTTTGACTGGTAGAAGGTTTGCTAAAAGCTGAAAACGTATAGTTAAGAGTAAATTAATTGATTAAATCAATTAGATGCCTAAAGTAACAAAGCTGAATCAGGATGCACACAATTCCATAAATACTAAATGAAACAATGCTTCATAAGTTCACTCATAAGATCAGTTTTACTGATTGACAGCCTGCAGAATTTCTTATATTCTTAGAAAATTGGCTCCAGGTAAATTTTACATCTTAAAAGTTCTACTTTTGCAGCTTTGCTCACCCAGATATACCCAGATATTTGGAGCACAAAAAGGCTTAATAGCACAAGTCTGTTAGTACTAACCTCCACTCATTTAATATTCTTCCTGATGCCCTCAACAAGTTCTATGCACGCTTTGAAGACCTGAAAAGACCAGCCAGCATCAGACTCACCATACCACCAGAAAAGGAGTTTATCAGCGTGACCTCAGCTGAAGTAAGGAGTACCTTCAGGAGGATTAATCCTCACATATAAACCAGCCCAGACAACATCCCTGGGAAGGTGCTGAAAGACTGTGCTGATCTTCTCTACGAGGTGCTGGCCGACATCTTTAACACCTCACTCAGCCTGGCAACAGTTCCCTCCTGCCTGAAGACTGCCACCATCATCCCAGTCCCAAAGAGCTCTACAGTGACTGGTATGAATGACTATCGGCCAGTAGCCCTCACCCTGATAGTCGCTAAATGCTTTGAAAGACTGGTCATGACCCACATCAAAACAGCCATCAACATGAGCGAGGACCCTCACCAGTATGCATATCACAAAAATCAATCAACAGAGGATGCCATCTGCTCTGTGGTCCACACTGCTCTCATCCACCTGAAGCAGAAGGACTCCTACGTCCGTATAATGTTTGTGGACTTGGTGTCTGACTTCAACATCATGATTCCCCAAACCATGATGGACAAACTATCCATACTAGGACTAAGCCCCTCCATTTGCAACTGAGTCCCGGACTTCTTAACAAACAGACCGCAGTCTGTGAGGATCCACAACTTCTACTCCTCCACCATAACCCTCAGCACTGGCTCCCCTCAGGGCTGTGTGCTGAGCCCTCTCCTGTTCAGTCTGCTTACATATGACTGTGAATCTACTCATCCAGGCTGTCATATTGTAAAGTTTGCAGATGAAACAGCGGTAGTGGGATGCACCACAAACAACGATGAGTCCAGCTACAGGCAGGAGGTGGAACACTTGGAGAGCTGGTGCAAGGAGAATAACCTTGACATCAGTGTGAAGAAGACTAAGGAGATGGTCGTGGAATTCAGACATAACTAGCACCCCCACACATGCACACACACACACACACACACACACACACACACA
>NC_056501.1:45290965-45332985 GCF_014905685.2 Nematolebias whitei | reverse complement strand
AAAAAAAAAAATATATATATATATATATATATATATATATATATGAGGATTAGTGGTGGAAGTGGTCTCCAGCTGCAAGTACTTGGGTGTGCACCTGAATGACAACCTCAGCTGGGGCAACAACACTACCAGCCTGATCAAGAAAGCTCATCAGAGACTCTACTTCCTCAGGCAGTTGAGGCGAGCTGGTCTGGGAAGCTCAGTCCTCACCTCCTTCTACAGGTGTGCAGTAGAGAACATCCTGTGCTCCAGCATCAACGTGTGGCATGGAGGCTGCACAGCTGCAGAAAAGAAAAGCTTTGCAGAGAGTGGTGAAGGCTGCACAGAATTCTTTTGGAGTCACCCTCCCCACGATAACACCTCCAGATACTGGAAAAGTGCCACCTGCATCATGAAGGATGCCACTCACCCAGCATACACACTTTTTGCCGCGCTCCCTTCAGGCAGGAGGTTGAGGAGCCTTAAGTGTAGAACCAGTAGACTGAGGAACAGCTTCTACACTGAAGCTGTTAGACTCATGAATCCCTAACCAGGATAATCAGTGTGAAAAAAAAAAAAAATCACAGTAATGCCACTTGATTGTTGTTATGGGCTGCGTATTATCCATGTTGCTGATTTCACACTGCTGTGTTCATTCGTACTCATCTGCCCATACAGACTCGTTCATGTTACTGTAGTTCCGCATATTGTTTTTGTACTATTAGTGCTTCTTGAGGCTGGCACATACTCGGGCGGACCTCCGTCCACGTGTACTGGATTAGACTCGAAGCGGACGTCCACAGGGCATGTCCGTGCAAAGCTCAGTTTTTACAACCATGTACGCATTCTCGATGTCACACAATAAACTGCCCGGCAACGGACTGTTTTCTATGTGACACCAATGTGTTTAATTCTCCTTCTTCATACCTGGTCTGGTTTAATGCCCTATTCTTTTGTTTGTTTTTTTCCCCAAGAGGCAAGCAATCTCTTCATCCTTAGCCGTTAACGTCATGACTAAAATAGTGAGAAATGAAGGAATTTGTAACGAGCAAATTAAAATCAGGCCCAGCGTGGCTGAGGGAGATTTCCCGTTGGGCCTGTCTGATGTGTGGGCTGCAGGGATAGCACTCCCTGTTTTTCTTTGTTTTTTTTTTTAGAACTTTTTATTAACAACATATAAACAGAGAACACAGCTACTGCTGAGCTGCTAACTCCTTGCCTGCAGAGCTGGGCTGCAGCCGGTTAAGATTTACATTCAAATATGAAGTCTCAACCATCTGCGAACAGTGCACGTAGTGTCCTCGTGGCTCACAGAGCGCCCGAGTTTGTGGGAGCCTTTAGTTTAGCGTATGTCTTAGTTCATATCTTAGATCTTATTACTATTTTTCTTTACAATTTATACTTTTTTTGGATGTAACTGGGACCCTGTGTACACAGTTTCGTTTCACCACATGTACCACATGTGGTGTGAATGACAATAAAAATACCTTGCCCTTGATCCTAAGTCTAGAATTGTGCCACTCAAGGTGGCTGCATGTTGGAGTAGCTCTGGTTCATTCATTCTGAGATACTGCTTTGAAAACTTTAATTTCATTTTTCTTCTTTTTGGGCATTTGTTATGATGTGTAACCATGACAACAAGTTTTTTGTTTTTTTTTACAACCGGGAGCAGCTGATCAACATCTCAAATCTCAAATAATATCTCAAATACAGCTCCAAATCCCAACTGAGTTGTAAAGGAGGCACAGTGGAGGCAGGGCAGGAGCCAAGAAGAGAGAGAAGAATGAAGTTCAAACCATCTCTTCTTGGGGTAGCAGCACCAGAGCAAGTGACTTAAAAAAGATCAACAAGCTCATAAAGAAGGCTGGCTCATTTCTGTTAACTCCTTTAGAACTTTTGGAGATGCCTGTACAAAGAAGGATTCATCATAAAATGAAGAACATTATAGACAACCCTGAGCATCCTCTTCATCAGACTGTCATACAACAACAGAGTGTCTTCAGTCAGAGGCTTCTTCAGATCCGCTGTAAGACAGACCGCTACAAGAGATCCTTCCTGCCCATAGCCATCAGCATCTAGAACAACTCTTTAATGAAACCAGGATGATGATGAGTTACAACATTTACTTTCTATCCATCCATCCATCCTTTACCCGCTTCTTCCTTTAGGGTCATGGGGGTCACTGGTGTGCATGTCCAGCAGTCACTGTGTGAGAGGCGGGGGATACTCAGGACAGGTCTACAGGCCATCACAGGGACATATATACAAATGAGACAAACAACCATTCACTCTCTCACTTAGGGACAATTTAGAGTTACCAATCAGTCTAACATGCATGTTTTTGCTCTGTGGGCGGAAACTGGAGTACCCGGAGAAAACCCACGCATGTACGGAGAGAACATGCAAACTCCACCCAGAAAGGTCTGGGCCAGGATTTGAACCGGCGACCTTCTCGCTGAGAGGCGGCAGCTCTCCCAACTGATCCACCATACTGCCCATGTTTAATTTTCCTTTGGGATTAATAAAATATTTTGAATCAAATTGCAATTATTTTAATTGTACTCACGTTAACCTGCTTCATATTGGCTTTGGCAACTACCCCCACCAAAGATGAGTTGATTGACCAGATTTAAATATATATATATATATATATATATATATATATATATAATGATGGAAATGCATATAGAAACCCCCTTATTCCCACCATGCTCAAACAGCTTTAAAAAAACATTGAAATTAGACACCATGTGTAGCTCAACCAGACACAGTGCGCTGTTATACGTTTGTTTTGCATGGCAGCATTTACAGAAGTACAAATAGTCTAAAAATGGAGCATCATTGCACCATTTGGTTAGATATCTTTCTTTATTTTATCAAAATATACTTGTGGATAACACCTGATTGAATGAATGATGAAAAGCTCTAATGACTCTTCATGCTTTAGTCAAAAATACTGAAGTGATTAGCAAGACTGGGGCCGAGTATAAGTGGAATTACTGTAGTCAATCAAAGAAATTAAAAATATTTTCAAATTATAGCTTCACTTATTAATTATGTCTTCACTGATTGCTGAAAAAATATTTTAAGCTGCATGTTATATATACGGTGAAATGACCAGTATTTTGCACTTACAGCAAAAAATATAGTAAAGGTTAATTGATTATTTTTATTGTTCATCAGTTTTATAGACCTGCTTGTTCCCATTCCAACTTTTTAGTTTTTATGCACAGATGAATCAGGCAGACATAATTTCATTTAATACTGTCAAACTATTTTTATTGTCATTATTTTCAAAGGACAATACATACACCATGGTGGTCAATGGCCAGTAAAACAAATATGTCCTGAAATATGAATATAATCCTTAAATATTCCTGTTTTTATTTGGGTTGTTTAAAGAAAGGTGATAGAGACGTTGCATTTTTAAAAACTGAGGATTTTAAAACATCAATTCTGGACTTTTACAGTAAGAGATTCCTCCTGGCATGTGGTACATTTGATTATATTTTGATTCACACAGGTACCTCTTCTGTCCCCTCATGATCAGTTCAATATTTGATAAGTCTCCCACTCTACATCATATATATAACATTGTTTTAAAGTTTGTTTGAAGTTGGAACAGCTGCAGAAGCCATTTTAAATTCCGCATCATCAGTGACTGTCTTGGTTTTCAAACCTTTACAAACATAGACAAGAGGTTGCAATTTAAATAAAGGCCCCTCTATTCCAAAGTCAGGAAGATAATATTTCAGACTGCTAAAGTTTTAAATGTTATAATCTGTAGAATGTTTGTGTGCCAGAAAAATGTTCTGAATATTTTTAGGCTTCGAGTTTTCTTTTCTTCCTCTTTGGGTTTTCCCACAAACAGATGCCGTTTCCATCACACCATCTGGAAGTGTCAACTGTTGACAGAGAGCAAGATGTCTTTAGCAGCGTTGGATTTAATTAATAGAGTAAGTAAGCCATTCTCACTGGGCCATCATGAATTATATTTTTCCATGTGTGCTGTTTGCAACATAAACACCAAGATATGCTTTAACCTTCCTGTAGTCTTGGTGCAATTATTTTCTAAATTTTAAGAGCATTTTGTGGATAATTTTGACTCATAAAAATTGTCACAGGTATCTAGATTGTGCTTAAGTTTAAAATTAGAAAAAAAAACTTAAAGATATTTTTTTTCCCCACTCAGTTTGTCTTTGTGGCCCTGTCATTGACTTGTGAGTTGTCCAAGGTTACTAATAACAGTAACAAGAACAAGGAGCATGCCAATCACTGAGGTATTTTGAATATTGAATGTTTCTAATTTTTTAGATGAGTGTTTTTTTGGACTGGAATTGAACAGTGAATTAAAGAAAATTAATGTTTTTAGTGCAAGATATTCCACAGGATATGAGTTACACTGTGTATACGAAAAGAGGAAATTGTATGTATTTATTTTTTTGCTTGTCTAAGGTCGTTTTCACACCAGATAGTTCGATAGACTCGGTTCGGTTCGGGACCAAGATTCATGACCTTTTGTTTACATTTGAGCTGGTGCATTTGCATTCACACTGCACTGTGCAGTCGAGTCAACCTGTTGAACCAACCTGTTCCCCCGCTCGCCTGTGGGGGCGCTGCACCAAGAACTACTGAAAGAAACGACACAAAAACCTCTGAAGACAGGTCTTTTTCTTCTTCTGTAAATAAAAATAAAAACGAAGTGGCATCAAGTTTTAGCAGTTTTAGGAGTTATATTTTGTCATTTTTCAAAAATGGACTCAGCATGAGCAGAAGATAAGGCAGAAGACCATGGAGAATATTGTTTTTCCACTCAATGCAGCTGATGGCTCCATATAAGGTCAAAGAAATGCGTGTTTGTTTACCCTGTGGAGCGGGGCCCGGTCTGTTTGAATTCACACTGTACTCGAACCGCGCTGGAGTTCTCTTCTACCGGACCGAGACCTAGGTTTTAGCCCTGGCCAGAGTTCGCCATTTTGTTCCGTGACAGAGTTCGATGGTGCGTTCACACCTCCCTAAATGAACCGGACTTTTTAGGAAAACGAGCTAGAGTTCGATTAAAGTGGACTAAACAAGGCTGGTGTGAATGCACCCTAAGGCAGCACAGAGTGACATCTCTTGGAGAGTGGAGGGAGAACTTTTGCCCATATCCAGGCACAATAGTGGAACTTGGGGGTGGTCAATGGTGGCCTTGACAGATAAATATATAATGTAGATAGATATAGATGTAGATAAGGCGGTGGCACCTGGCAACCTGATTTTTCATTGGTGACCTCTCTCCTCTCCTTGATGAAGCTGCACACCAAAATGGAATTTGACATGTTGTTTATTTTTCAATATATCAAATTTACAAGGTTAACATTCGCTCTCTCGCTCTCGACGAAGACCGTCGCTCTCACCTGCTCTCCCTCCCTCCTGCAGAACAGAACAGATTAAAATAATACTTTATTTAGTTGATAAAGTTCAGCCCTTCCATTTTGATTGGTTCAAATCGACCACCTCTTTCAAATCAGAGGTGTGGTCAGTTGTTTACAAGGGAGGAAGACCTCTCAGATGAGAGTGGAGAGGGAAGAGAGTAATGAAGGAGTAATGATGATGAAGAATTGAAGAATACCTCCAGAGGAGGATAAGGAATAAGTTTTAAGAGACAACCTACAGAAGACTTCCAGGGAGAAAATTAGTGTCAATTTTAGCAACGTTTGATAGAACCCTCTTCAGCGATCCAAACACCTGCAGTTTCATCAACAGAGCTAACAACAGCTGTCCAGAACTTCAGGAGATGCTCGGGTTGATCATTAGAGCCATTGACCAAACTCATCGCCTTGATGTCAGGGGTGTGAAGGAATTTCCACCTTAACATCACAAGACCATCTGAGCAGAAAGAGCCTAAGATCTGGTGTCTTCAGGCGGCCTTCGAATACGACTTCTGGTAGGAACAGCTGATCTGTTACTCTGACAGTTGACTCTGGTGTCCAAGAATTTAGATTTTAACCAAATTAGTATTAACTCAGTTCAGTAATTATTTTTCCTTAAATTTCAGACCAAATTTTAACTATTGAACGATAAAATGTATTTCTTTTAGTTAAATTTGCAGGATTAATCTGCCCTGCTGAAATTTCAAAATTGTTCTACATTGCATCTTGTTTCTGGTTTGGTTAAGCACATAGAATAATTTCATTTATCTGTTAATTCCTGCTAACAAGCAATTTTTAAAGGTCATGTTAATTTCCATAAAACAGTTGTGAACAAAGCCTTCATTTAAATGTCAGAAATAATTTCCAACAGTTGCTTTTAACATATATAGAAAAATAAACATCACAAAATTGTAATAAACCGTATGTGTTTTACTTATGACATCTGAATCCTTCATATAAAAGAACTCACGGTGTAAAAGGGTAATTCAAGGTAATTAAACAACATCTGAATTGATTTTCAGACCTTCAGAATTTCTCTCAGAGCTGAGAGTGGTGCCCCTTCAAAATAAAATTCATAATGACTTTGAACTATTATTGACCCTTACCGCTACACAAGGCACTCGAATGAAGCCAGCAAATTGCTTTAAATCGTCATTTTGTCACAATTATCCAAAAGAAGGTCTTGTCAATAAACAAGACCTTCAAAACCATAAATCACTTCTTTGAGCAATTTTCAGTGTCGTCTGTCCTATCCAGTTATTCAATCATCTATTTTTTTCACCCACTTGTTCCTTTTCAGGATAATAGGGAATCAGTGCCTTCATCTAGCAGTCAGTGAGTGAAATGCTGGGTACACCGATTTATCACAGGGCCTCATAAAGACAAACAAGATGGACAACCATTCACGCACACGTAGTGACAATGTAGAAAAGTCAATTTATCTAACATGCAGGTTTTTGGACTGTCAGGGAAAAACAGAGTACTTGGGGGAAACTAAGAAAAGCATGGGAGAACATGCAAGTACCATGTAAAGCCCACAAACCTGCAACAATCTCGTCATGAGACCACAAAACTAACTGATTGCTCTACCATGCAGCCGGTTCACAATCAACATTTCAGGTGTCACAAACATCATTATAGAAAAAAATAGTGTCACTTTTCTCTGCTTTTGTGTAGTAAACAAAAAGGTCCAGAAATCCACAATCACATTATTTTATCTATCCATCCATCCATTGTCTTCCACTTTTCCGGGGTCGGGTAGCGGGGGTAGCAGCCTAAGTAGGGAGGCCCAGACTTCCCTCTCCCCAGCCACTTGGTCCAGCTCCTCCGGGGGAATCCTGAGGCGTTCCCAGGCCAGCCGAGATACATTATTTTATCTACAGTAATAAAAATAATCATTATTCCATAAATTAATACAATACAATAGAAACACAGACATCAGAAGCTAATAATCAATAGATTAACTAAATCAAGATCTAATTGCTCATGAAATGAATGGCTACAAAGATATTGTGAATCACCTGGTCAGTAAGAGAAATGCAGCAATAAACTATTAAATACCACAATTAGGTCTTAAGTAAATAAGAGCTGAAAAAAATGACAACAAGGGGAAGTGAACCCATTCTGAGTTTTTGCTCCAAAATGACCAAATCCATATCTGGTCAACTAGGCAGGTTATTTTGTTATTACTTAAAACTAAATACTAAAACTAAACTAAAACTAAATATTGTATACCCTCACATTTATTATTATGGTCAATAGGTCATCAACAGTTTTTGTTGGGACAGTTGAAACCAGCTAACATTATACATTATATAACATTATATAAATCACTTCTTGCCTACAAAATAATAGCTTCAAGCCTGGGACAAGAGGCTTGCATCGAATCTCATACATTCCACCTGACTGACTCATTTGAAGTTGATTTATGAACATTCATATGTCTTGACTCTTGCCAGTCAGTCCTAATGGCTTTAGAGTTGATTAAGGTCAGCAGTGAGGTAATTGTCGACTGTGGCTTTACTGTAAATATGCTTAACAGTCACAGCTGCCTCTTTAGTCTGCTTCAAACACCGATGTGCTTAGTATTGATTTCACTTGCAGTAAGCAGAGAGAGCCTCTGTAAATCAAACCTTGTGAAATATTAACTAAGTGTGGCTAAAGCCCTGTTTGACACAGTAACACCTCTGTTCAGATCATGTACAGTACCATATTAGAGGTGGAGATTGTAATCTATTTTTGATGAGTGCAATGTAGACATAATCGATTGTGAGTTCATTTAAAAGTGTGAACATTTTACCATTATTTAATGTAAACAGCACTAACATTACTAGCAGAGAAAAGTGTAGAACCAGAGAACCCCGAGGTGTGGAAGTACACTGTTTATGGTGTGCACACAATGGACACATGTTTAAGAGATGTCTGAATGTGGTGTAAAAATGGCACCTTTTGCGTTGAAAGCCACTGTCAAAGCCATTGTCCCTGTGTGAAGGGATTTAAATAGTGAATGCTTGGAGTTTTCAAGATAAGTTTGTTTCTGTACTGGAATTGAACAGAGAATGCAAGTCCCTTGTTTCTTGTGGGGGTTTGGTTCCAAACCTGCCTCCAGTAAGTGAAATTCCACGAAGTAGTGACATTATATTTATTTTAGTATTTATATACATTTTAAGGCTTTAGAAACCCTTTCCACACACTTGCGTTGTTCTTAACTCTTCTACGTCATTTTAACAACATACTTCAATGTAGCTACTAAATTTTACTTAACAGTGTGTCCCTGCTCGGAGGTCCTTGTTAGCCGGTTGAAAGACATGAAAAACATGCCAATGAGCTTCAGATGGACCACCTGACAACTCCTTTACCTCACAGCCTATCATGATCCTTAACAAGCCAAAGCCAGTCTGTCACTGGGCAGTGCCTGTTGAAGACGAGCTGAAGATATGAAAATGAAAAAAAATGTGAAAATATGGAAGTGTTTAGTTACAGTCTTGCAGATTTTTTTCTTATATTTAGAATGCATAGATTCAGAGTTTTTATAGACACTGTGCTAAAATTTGGTGACATTCCTGCAACAAAAATTGTGAAATTGTGCAACCCTTGATTTGCAACAGTGTTGAAGTACTGTTACTGTAATTGTGTGACAAATGCAAAATCTTGAAGGACCAGGATGGTGGGATTACCAAAACCAGTGTCCAAAGAGATCAAAGACATTCACTGGTTTATTAAATTGTGGATGAACTCCACTAGGACTGTTTCTTGGCTTTGATCCTATTTGTGGTGTTTGTAGACCAGATCTCAAGACAGTTCTGAGTTTGTAATATACCTCAGGGCAGCGGCAGCACCCTGGAAAAGTCATAGCACCCGCATAGCACCCCTAAGAAAACAGATTATTTTCTTTTTCATCTAAGTTAATATTCTTTAATATGTGGTTGTTGTGAGATTTTCCTTGCAAAACACAACTAATTAAAAAAAAAAATTATTATATTGAATTTTTTTTTTTTTTTATCCGATCTTGCAACAGGAAATAAACTTCCAAACCATAAATGAAAATTCAAGTTACTGAAAGTTCGGTCAACATTTGAAAAGTGCACAAAAATGCAAAAATGGACTGTTTTCTGTTACCCAAATTGCCTAGAATGAAATCAGAGAAGGAGAAGTTTTTGGAAGCAGACTGCAGCCAACAAATAAACAATAATTTGGAAGCATGATCAAGCCTACTACCATCCTTGCACATTTATGGAGAACGCTGCTAACACTGCACTGGACAGCTGGAGGATCTAAGTAGAAGTCCACAAAATGGACCAAGACGACCACTTCTTCAAAAATACCCGTCTTGTCTATTTGGAGTACAACAGAGAAGTTTTAGCAAAGGCTGGCTAGATCAGTATTTGTGGTTTGAATACAGAAATGCCATGTTTTGTTTTGCTTGTCGGCATTTTCTAAAAGGAGGACACAGATTTCACCTGGAGCCAGCACATTCAGCTACCTTTGGGCAGTTCCTGGTGAGTCCGCTTCATGGTGTATCCTGATCTGATCCACCAGAGAACCCTAGAAAGACCAGTGACCTGGTGCCCTCAACACTGACCCGGTAAGGAGCAGAAACTGGTGACATGACGCCTTGGTCTGGTTATGCCATTTTTAGCTGATGCAACTTGATAAATCATTTCCTGGCTTGCAGTGATAATAAATGACTTTATCTGATCACAGTAAATAACTACTTTCAACCAAAATCCAAAGTAAACTATTTACTAAAATAGTCAAACTTTGTCTAAATTCATGTGTGATAGAAACCAAAATAATTCCTGCTGAAAGAGTCAATGCTGCCTTAGATAAGAGGATTAAGCCTTGATTGATTCATTATCATTGTTTGTTTATTATTGTTGTTGTTTTTTAGTTTGATTATTTTTGTACTAAAACTTCAAAGACAACTTTGGTCTCTTCATTCAGATGAATATTCATTTGTTCTGGTATAGAACTCCCTGTAATTAACAGATTCTACTTCAGTGACTGATTCTGATCATTAAAGGGTGAAATATTAATGAAGTTGTTGTTGGTCAGTAAACTGACCAGCTGGTGCCACACTTTAATGAATGAAAAATAAATAAAACAAATGTAGTGGAGTTGAGATGGAAAAGGTGTCACCCTTCTTCCCCCATCTCACCCTTTGTTATTGCTACAAGCTTCTACCCTGAGGTTATTAGACTCATGCATCACTAGTCAGGATTATCACTGTGAAAAACTCATGTTCGTGCTGCTGTTGTCTGGTGCATTGCTTTGTACTAGTAGCGCTTAGTGTTTTCTTAGTTTAGTGTATTTCTTAGTTCATGTCTTGGATCTTATTACTGTTTTTCTTTATAATTTGTATTTTTGTTGGATGTAACTGGGACCCTGTGTACATAGTTTAATTCCACCTCATGTACCACATGTGATGTGAATGACAGTAAAGACACCTTGACCTTGAGAACTGAAAGAACAAATGATCCTTCATAGCACCCTCAGTAAAATGCTTAGCCCCCCCCCCCCCCCCCCCCCCCCCCCCTAGCACCTGCAGAAAAATATCTCTGGAGCCGCCGCTGCTAAATGCTGAAAAATGGTGAAAAGCACAAAAAAAAAACACTCTGCACTCTGCCATTTATAGTAACTGTTTTTAGTGCATAAAGTAGAAAAAGACTGTAGTGTGCATGCTTGATTTCATACCGGCAGAGTTTTTCACAACTCTGCAGGGTTTTCTCCCAAAAAACATTTACCCTGAGACCTTTTAGATTGAGAAACATTTGGTCTGAAGCGAGGACGAGGGCTGTTGTCGAGTACACACACGTCTGAAACCGCAGCAGAAAAGCTGCAGTCTCACTCGGCAGATGTGTTGTGTAAACAGGGCCCGAGTCACAAACTCTGACTGTCTCTGATGCAAATAAACGGCTCCAGAAATAAATATTTTGTGGTAATTTCACATTTATCAATACGGTTGAGAATGAAAATGCTGACTTTCAGCTTATGTTTGAATTGATTTGTTTTTGTTAGTAGAGAAGATCGTTGCTTCAAAATGAACAGGGGGAACTTAGGGAAAATAGCAAAGGAGCAATAAACCTTATGGCTTAATGTACGTAGGCTACTGGGAAGGTTGACGGTGGGAAGTAATTCTAGCACAGTGAAGAGGCGTGAGTGTGAGATGAACCTGTTTGATAACAAAATGCTTAATTAAGAAAACATGCAAAAATATATAAATATATTTAAACACTGAAATTAATTGAAAATTTGCCTTTTCCAGGATGTCCCTTGCAGCCATCACAACCTTTAGAAAAATCTCCTGTGGCACAGAAAGATGATAGAAATGTTAAATATAGATAAGCAGCCTGTTGGCAACAAACTCTTGTATCTGAAAAGCTAATCATTAAATCACATTGTGAGTGTGACTATCTGAATCTTTAAACACACTGAAACAATTCTGTCTTTTTAACCCCCCTAACTGTTCCTTCTGACACACTGCTTCACAGACGACACACAGACAACCTTTATTTGCCTTGAAGAACATTCTTTGAAAAATAAGCATAAGACCAGTTTATCACAAGTCAAATTATACAAAGTAAAAGTTATTTTATCATGTAGGCCTAAAGCAGCATTGGCTTCTCCTGCTTCGGAGTACAGATCCATTCATCCATTCATTCATTCATTGGTTAGTCTCATTGATCCTCGAACAGTCATTTTTACAAGAGAGACCTGATTTTAACAAAGAATGATGACGGCAGTAGACAATCATAAAAGAAAGCATGTACACTGGGAAAAGAAAATGATATTTAAAAAACAAAAACAACACAGCTACAATGTAAAGTGATGTACAGTACAGTAGAAAAAAGACAAAGAAGCCTACAACAAAAAAGTATAAACTATTTCTAACTACTTTAGTCCTTTCAAAAAGGACTCCAATCATACACTGGAGCTTACGCTCTCATCTCATTTAGAACTTTCTGGAAACTCTTCCTTGCGTAGAAAACTTTTCCACAGAGATTTTCACCTGATAACTGAAGAATGACATTCCTAGTAATTCATGGATTTATGGCTTCTGAATTACACTTTTTTATAAGTACAGATCATTTTGTCTTGGATTGCTGGCAAATTAAACAAACAAACAAACAAACAAAAAAAACTATTCCCCGCACTGAGCTGCTTTGAACTGAGTGGACGGATTTCTGCAAGATTACAGTACTTTTTCATGAATAAGCCAATTGCAATATGGCAAACACATTAAAAGTTTTTCAGAAACAAAAACAAGTCAAGACAAAAGACACTTGCTAGTTGATGATAAGAAAATGATCCCAGTATCAGCTATAAGTAATTCTGAATCCTCAAGTTCACACAAATCAAGACAGAATGGTTCCTGGTTACGTGCAAGACTTTTAAAGAAAAAGTTTTTTTTTTTTTTTTTCTTCTTATATAGACATAAACTCATTTGTTTGGTTTAAAAAACCAAACGCAAATTCCACAAAAATATCTTTAAATTTCTAAATGTAGAAACAAATAAATACTACAAAACTCCCTAACATAACTCTGTCATTGGGTTTGAATTTTTATCTCTGAACTATTTTAATAAACAACCTAACCAAACTTCACTTCACCACTTGCTCTCGACGAGATCTGATGCTTCCCTCCCTCCCTCTCCGCTTTGCTTTGCTGCTCTGTCTGTCTGTGAAATTGCTGTGAGACTCTCTTGCATTTCTCCCGAATCATAATTATGGACTGTTTAGACCGAGAAGGGGTTCTCTGCAGACCAAAAGTGGGCGTTTCTGGCGAATAGGCGTTTATGGGCGGCGAACACTGATTGGCTAACAGTATTTAATAGGCGTTTGTTGGCGGCGAACACTGATTGGCTGTGGGTAACCCTTAAAGTTACGAGGATTATTGATGAGGTAACGTTTCTTTGCGATGTTTGACAAAGAAATATGATTTATTGTACTTATAAAGTATGTTATGTTTTCACTTATGCATTTTATTGAAGTACGTTTATTGTAGGTCACGATAGTTTCGACCGTTCTCTCGTTGTTGTCGTAACGCACTGAGGTAAAGTGAGCCTCCACTCGGCTCCGGCAGCCCTCACTGTGCACATTTACGACAACTGGGTGTTGCTTTTCAAAATAAAAGCTGAAAATAAAAGTTCTTAATACTTGAAAAATAAATATTTAAAAGCTGTGTATAACTGAAAAATATGAAAAACAAATAAATAAAAGTTGTTATTAGCTGAAAAATAAATAAATAAAAGCTATTAATTATATCTGTCTTTCTGCCATGTCAGGGACCACTCTCACTTCAGGTTGACTCTACAAGGCCCCAAGATGTTGCTCAACAATGTTGACCAACATCTGATGTTGACTTTCAAAATAAATCACCTCCAAAGTTTAACATAGTTCATAGTAATAGTCAAAAGTTGCTGACCTTGTTGCAACATGAGTTAACACAAACATGAGTGTAAATTGTCAATGATTCAATAATGAGTAATAACTTAATCAATAAAAAGTCTGTAATTTGTCAATATTAGTCAATAATTCATTCAAGAATAGATTATGGGTGTTTGGTATGGCTCAGTGGCTAAAATGGGTTGGATGTTGGAGAAATTACTTAATTTTCAATTACCTGAATGCACAAATTCCTTCATTTATAGTTAAACTTTAGGAAATCAACTTTTTTTTTCCTTGTGAAAAAAATATAAAAATTAACTTTAAAATCCAATCCAGGATTAAGCAACAACTAGCAACACCCTAACTGTACTATGTTCTGTGTTTCCAACAGATGCTACAATGACTTCTAAAAATGGATGTCCCAATAAACACGATAAAAAAAATTCAATGATGCATCAAATGTTGTCTGAGTATGTTTTAAGGTAATAACAAATGTGAAATCTGGAAAACAAAGAGAATTCCTGAATCTGTCTTGTGTGCTTTGATGTGTACATAAGTTTATTGGAGGTCCTGAAACAACTTTTCTGAGAACACAAAGATTTTTATTTTACCTTTGGCCAAGATGTCAGTTTGAAATCATTCTGCTTACTGCAAAACCAAGAGGTTTTTTAAGACGGTCTTCATTTGTATTGTTTTGTCGACTAAGTTAAATGTAATTTCTAAAATATGGATAAATCTGATCTCATCATGCAGCATAAGCAACTGGGTATAGGTGTGAGGGCCAAAAGTCTGGTTATGTACTGACTCCTAAATGTGCTGGTTTTCTACTGAAACATGGAGTAGGGTTGACCTTTAAAATGTGAGACAGCTGAGGAAGTTAACCAGTAAACAGAAATACCTGCTCCAGTTGCAGAAATCTTACAGAAACTGACAATCACTCATCTGCAGTGACTGCAGGTTGAACAAGAAAATGTGAAGTTAAAGGAAACATCCTTTGTCCCAAGGCCAGTTTAAGTATCATTTATATTTTTCTTTCTTTATGAATCGATTGTAACTTTGTTCACATTTTTCAACAACCAAAATGGAATTTGTTTTTTAATGTTATGACTAGGTATTAAAAAAAACAACCTGACATTTAGCTCCCCCACTACCCAGTTATGTTGCTCTTATTTTGAAATGTAACCGGAAGCTCTGTGTTAAGAGAGTCGAAAAAAGAAGTTATGGAGACGCCGCGGCAGTATACTGGAGCAATGTAGAACCGAGACGCCGCCAGTGTTGAACCTGAGACGCCGCTAATGTCGAACCGGTTAATACCATAGACATAATATGCCTGTGGTTAACACAATCTGCCAATAACGCCTTGTTTTTAGACATAATGTGTCTGTGGTTACAGCATTTTATCGTTCAGCCTTTTTTCTATCGTCCAATCAGATGTGGCCGGCCAGACACGCCCATTTTTCTATCGTCCAATCAGATGCGGCCGGCCATACACGCCTCTTTTCATATAGTCCAATCAGATATGACCGCCCAGATATGCCTTCCGAATTTGGCTGCAGAGATACCTACTTGTTTAGACCAGTTGGTCCCTCAACACAATTTACAACATTTCTTTGAAGAGAAGACAGACTTTAGGTGAGCCAATTTACCCTGTTGGCACGCACGCAGCTGGATATCTCATTGACTTGGAAGACTTGATGATGTGTCTACCTCTGCTGCCATCTGTGGATTTTTAGGATGGATATTTAATTGGATTTTCGATAACTGGTTCCTGCTATTTTGGATTTGGCTGGCTGGTTTTATCTACAATCAAGGAAGTCGTCGGCAGCAAATTTGGACCCGATCATGCTGCTTGCCTTTATGATGGCTTGGTTCGTGTCTCTTGTACCCAGACTCAAATGCTTTGGGCAGAATGGATCAGATCTTGGGGATTTTACTCAGTCACGTTCCATTGGTGTGGCCATGTAATTTGGACATTTCGGAACCGAGTTGACCAACACAGACTCAAGGTAGATTTCATTAAGTTCTGCCTGTACCCAAAACAACTGCGTTTATCTAAATTTTGCTTCCCTTGGCTGGTCTTGAAGGCCATCTTATCTGAATTTGCCTGGAGAAAATGTGATCTGACGCTCACCACCCCCTCCCTGAAGAATTTCCAACTGATAACCAGATGAACCAGCTGAATAAACTTTGTGTCATCATTTCAGGACTCTTGGATCCTCATAGATGTTATCCTTGGCCATTCCTCGACATACCTTGAGAATGTTTATGGATCTCACCGGAGGACATTGACTGATTACAGTGACCTCGAGAGCATCTATAAGTGTTGTTGACCGGTCTCGTCTCCGATTGCAGAATGTCTACGTAAATATGTGCTAGTTTGTGCGAGGATTTTTTTTTTTTATATTAGATGGTTTTTTTCCTCAGGCAAGAAAAATAAAGTCTGATAGGATTTTTTTTTTGCCTCCAACTCCTACATGTGTCCATTTAACCACTGTTTTTGTCTGTCCAAACAGGTCGCACTTGTAAATGAGTCTTCGAGGCTCAATGTGATTTATCTGTTTAAATAAAGGTTGAATGAAAAAAAAAACTGACCCTGACAGAAAAGATGGACCCTTATTAATTTGGTTCATAACTTTTTGAGACAATCACTGTAATTTCTGAGACTTCTGCTCCTGTGCACGGGCAGTTTGGTCCAAACCTCACGAGCAAACAGCTCCAGCTGTTGTAAGATTGAAGGGTTAGGGTTCTCCTCGGTGACAGGGCCCCAGGGGTAGATGAGATTCGCCCGGAATTCCTTAAGGCTCTGGATGTTGTAAGGTTGGTTTGGCTTACGCGACTCTGCAATATTGCATGGACATCGGGGGAAGTTCCCCATGATTGGCAGACCGGGGTGGTGGTCCCCCTATTCAAAAAGGGGGACCGTAGAGTGTGTTCCAACTACAGGGGGATCACGCTCTTAAGCCTCCCTGGTAAGGTCTATTTGGGGGTTCTGGAGAGGAGGGTCTGTTGGATAGTTGAACCTCGGATTCAGGAGGAGCAGTGCAGTTTTCGTCCTGGTCGTGGAACACTGGACCAGCTCTACACTCTCAGCAGGGTCCTGGAGGATGCATGGGAGTTTGCCCAACTGGTCTACATGTGCTTTGTGGACTTGGAGAAGGTGTTTGACCGTGTCCCTCGGGATCCCTGTGGGGGTACTCTGGGAGTATGGGGTACCAGGCCCTTTGATACGGACTGTTAGGTCCCTGTATGACCGGTGTCAGAGCCTGGTCTGCATTGCCGGCAGTAAATTGGGCTCATTCCCGGTGAGAGTTGGACTCCGCCAAGGTTTCCCTTTGTCACAGATTCTGTTCATAACATTTATGGACAGAATTTCTAGGCGCAGCCAAGGTGTTGAGGGGATCCGTTTTGGTGGCCTTAGGATCATGTCTCTGCTTTTTGCAGATGATATGGTCCTATTGGCTTCATCAGTTCATGATCTACAGCTTTTGCTGGAGCAGTTCGCAGCCAAGTGCGACACAGCCGGGATGAAGATCAGTTCCTCCAAATCCGAGGCCATGGTCTTGAGCTGGAAAAGGGTAGAGTGCCCTCTCCTGGTCAGGGAAGAGGTGCTGCCCAAAGTGGAGGAGTTCAAGTATCTTGGGGTCTTGTTCATAAATGAGGGAAAAATGGAGCGTGAGATCTATTGGCAGATAGGTGCAGCGTCTGCAGTGAAGTGGGTGCTGTACAGGTCTGCCGTGGTGAAGAGAGAGCTGAGACAAAATGCAAAGCTCTCAATTTACCGATCGATCTACATTCCTGCCCTCATCTATGGTCATGAGCTTTGGGTTGTGACTGGAAGAACGAGATCTCGGATACAAGCGGCCGAAATGAGTTTTCTCCACAAGGTGTCTGGGCTCTCCCTTAGAGAAAGGGTGAGAAGCTCGATCATCCGGGAGGGACTCAGAGTAGAGCCGTTGCTTCTCCACATCAAGAGGAGCCAGTTGAGTTGGCTCGGGTATCTGGTTAGGATGCCTCCTGGACGCCTCCCTGGTGAGGTGTTCCAGACACATCCCACCGGGAGGAGACCCAGAGGAAGACCCAGGACACGCTGGAGGGACTATGTTTCTTGGCTGGCCTGGGAACGCCTCAGGATTCACCTGGAGGAGCTGGCCCAAGAGGCTGGGGAGAGGGAAGTCTGGGCCTCCCTACTTAAGCTGCTACCCCTGCGACCCGACCCCGGATAAGCGGAAGAAAATGGATGGATGAGTTCTTCAGACTGCTGTTTCAGGTTCTTCCAAATATATTTAAAATATTTATATTTGGGCATTAACAGCCACTTTAGAGAAGTCCACTGTTTGGTTCAGAGTATTTTTGAGTGTTTTGTGTGTTTGGGGTCATCATCTATGACATGTGATGCAAACCAGGCTTTCTGACACAGGGCAGCACAATTAGCCAATTAGGCCATCTGTTTCAACTGGCCGGGACAGGAAGTAAACATGGACACAGAGTGACTGGTCCAGAATGAAGGTGAGCAGGTCCATCTCTGGGAGGAAAGATAAAAAAAAAACATGTTAAGATAATAATATTTACAAATACAAACTATTCATTTGCATTTATTCGTAACTATTCATTTCAGGAAATGTGGTTAATTTATTCTCCAGCAGTCCAAGCCTATAGCAGTATAACTAAGAGATAGTTCAGGAAACCCCAGCCAACCCTAACAAAATGATTTATCAGAAAGGAAAGTCTTAAGCCCAGTCTTAAAACTGGACAATGTGTCAGTCTCATGGACAGAAACTGGAAGTTGGTTCCACAAGAAAGTAGCCTGATAACTGAAAGATCTTCCTTCCATTCTGCTTTTGGAAACTCTAGGAACCACAAATAAACCTGCAGACTGAGAGCGAAGTGCTCTGTTAGGAAAATATGGAACAATAAGATATGTTATATACACTGCCTGGCCCCCAAAAAAGTTGCCACCTGGATTTGACTAAGCAAATATGTACGAGCCTCCTGTTGGATAATAACTGTATGGGTGATTATCTTTCAGCTGGCAACAAGTTATTTAATCCCAACTGGTGCAATGAGTTGCGTCTCATTTCTTAAACAACCATGTCGAAAGACACATCACGTGGTCGTGGAAAAGATGTCAGTCTGTTTGAGAAGGGTCAAATCATTGGCATCAAGCAGAGAAAACATCAAGGAGATTGCAGAAACTACTAAAATTGGGTTAAGAACTGTCCAACAAATTATTAAAAACTGAAAGAATGGTGGGGACCCATCGTCTTCAATGAAGAAATGTTGCTGGAAAAAAATCCTGAGTGATCATGATCAGCTATCACTTAAACGTTTGGTGAAATCAAATAGAAGAAAAACAACAGTAGCACTCAGGGCTCTGTTTAATAGTGAAAGTAGGAGCATTTCCACATGCACACTGCGAAGGGAACTCAAAGGATTGGGACTGAACAGCTGTGTAGCCTTAAGAAAACCACTAATCAGTGAGGCTAGGGAGCATAAAGATTGGACTCTGGAGCAATGGAAGAAGGTCATGTGGTGATGAGTTCAGACTTGCCCTGTTCCAGAGTGATGGGCACATCAGGGTAAGAAGAGAGGCAGGTGAAGTGATGCACCCATCATGCCTAGTGCCTAGTCGTCAATGCAAGATCTTGGAAAATTAATGCAACACTGGATGGAAATAGATCTTGTGAAATTGCAGAAGCTTATGGAAACAATGCCACAGTGAATGCATGCTGCAATCAAAGATAAAGGTGGTCCAACGAAATATTAGTGTAACCTTTTAACTTGGTGGCAACATTTTTTTTTTGGCCAGGCAGTGTATTTTAATCATGGTAAATCTGGATACAGGACATGATTCCTGTAGTTCTTACTTTTCATTAGAGCCTCATTGATAAATAAATAAATAATAAAGTAAGATGTAAGATGGAGCTAGGTTGTTGAGAGCTTGAACTTGAAGAAGTTGGAATTATCATAGTTGGATATAAAAACAAAATCCAGAGCAGATCTTACGTCACACACATTTACATGAACACAAATGCTCAAACGATTTAGAATGAAAGAAATTAGTGCTCACTTCTATTTCTGTTCCCCCAAAACAGACGTTCTCTTGTGCTCTCTAATAACAGCTTCACTCAAACACAAAAAGAAGCAGATGCACAGAAAAGGTTCAGTGCACACACATGCATCCATGTCCACGTACATGCACTCCTCACCTCCATCTTTCACAGTCCGCTTCATTCCAACATAATGAAACAGTCATGTTGTGTGTGTGTGTGTGTGTGTGTGTTTCACCATAATCCAGTGTTTTCTTTTCCTTCCACCATTTGCTCAGCGATGGCACACAGCAGCAGAAAGAGTGCAGTTTAGTCCTGTCCCTTCTTTTATGCTGTTGCTTCAGCCTCTAATTACAATACACACGTCAACATGATTTAATAAATTCAACCCCTTTCTACAGTCCTAAGATAACAACACATCAGCTTTTTACTGCTGCACACATTAGCTTTTACAGCCTCTTAATGAACACTTTGCACCATATGTGTAATGTGGTTCAACATCATAAACATTCATGAAGCAAAGTTGTGAGTGTGCAAGAGGAGAGAAAAGCAATGAAGAAAAGTGCTTTAGAGTACACATCAAAAATGTAAACAACTCAGTGGTTCATGTGGCTGATTTCGGTCCTCCGTGATGTCAGAATGGATACATGAATAGAGTTAGTGAAGTCAGGATTAAAAAAACAAGTAAATTCAGGAAGATGGATGCTGACTGCAACCATATATTTTTGAAACATTTTGACATATTGTCAAAGACTTTCAAAGATAGGAAACCTTTCAGATCGCTGTAAAAGGTAAATTGATTTTTTTTTTCCCAGGTAGGGAGTTCAGTACAGTGGGATTCCAACAGAAACTCAATCACAGTTTCCAATCATCAGACCTATGCATCTTGACTAGTACTGCACAATATTATAAATAGTGTGAAATAATGTTTATTATTGCAATGTCAATATGAATTGCAACAAACGTACATTTTACTGACTTGTCACTTTCTTTTCGTTTATCACTATCGCAGGTGAGGCCAGTTAAAGTTTCTTTGATTGACAGAATATATTATTATCACACAGAACATACAGTACATACATGTACTGATTGCAGGAGTTGGTGGTCATCACTGCTGGGACCCAAATGGACTTTGATTCCAAACTGACCAGGCGAGACTTCATCTAAACAAATAAATGGTTGTTAAAATCAAATTTGAACTTATCTGTAAACAGATCATCATGAAAAAGGAGAGGACCCATGCAGCTGCTTTTCAGCATACATTTCAAAGCCTGCCTCGCTCATGGTATCGGGATGTATTAGTGTTTATACAATTCAACATGCACCATCAGTGCAGAAGAATATACTGTATATAGGTTTTAGAACACCATATGTTCCCAACCAGATGATTTTTTTAAAATCTGGAAAGTCTTTGCATATTTCAGCAAAACAAACTGGACTGCATCCTGCTTCCAGTACAGCAGCATGGCTTTATAGTAAAAGAGTCCAGATGCTGAAATGACCTGCCTGCAGTCCAGATTTCTCACCAATTAAAAACATTTGATGCTTCATAACACACACATTCACACACAGGTCCAGCAAAGAAAACTTAGGATTGTAGATTAGTAAGAACTCTACAGAAAAGAATGGCAAATGGACACTTTTCTATCTTAGCAAGACACTCAAAGCTCTTTACAACACAATCTGTGCCCTCACTTACCTCCACACACACATTCATACAGCACTCTACTAGATCTCTACAAAGCTAATTGAACAAATCATTCTAAAGAGACTAATCAGAGCTTTATCACATTCATACACTGATGGGACACACATCAGAGGCTTTGAGGGGTTCAGTGTCTTGCCCAAAGACACTTCGGTTCAGTGGTGATTAGTGGCTATCATGGAAAGGAGAGCTGCAGCCAGTGGTACTCTTACACGGACCTGGCGTCAGAGGGCGGGCCGGCCCGCCGGGCCCTCCCATGCAGGTACCCCCCCCTCTCCCCCCCACACACACACCCTTTTAAAATTTGTTCATTTGGACCTATCCACTTTTACCATGAGACATTAGTTCACTTGGCGCTGTTTCTCATTCTTCAGGACCAAATCCATTCCTCTTGATTAATAAGACAATACTTAAACCACTAAAAATCCACTCCAGGTTTTCCTGGTTGCCTACAACTCTCCAGCAGCCTGCAGTGTTTCTGCTCTGCATCTCCTCCTGCCTCGGCAGAGAATGCTCACAGGTGGAGGAGGTCGAGACACCTGTACTGCTTGCCAGTTTAGCAAGCTTAGTGCGGGCAGTGGGGGGGTTGATCATAAACTTATATTCATGTTAGGATGCTTGAGAGAAGTGGAGGACTACGTCTGTAGCATCTTAGCACTTAACTGTGTAAGATGCTGTTTAAATAAAATGTGCAATAAAGTTGAAATGTCTTTAAAACCCCACACCTTATTGTCCTCAAAGCTTAGTGAGAAACATCATTTAGATGAGTAGTGTTGAACACAAGTAAAAAAGTCCAGTGTTGATGTTTTTTATTTCTCTATAAAGACAAATAGTGCCGTCTAAGGCTGTGTGTTAAAGTGCATTAAAGTTGAAATGTCTTTAAAACTCACAGCTGAATTTACACAAGTTTGGTGAGAAACGTGCTTAAAATGTGTGGAATTAAAGGAAATCTAGATGAAATGTTGCTTTTTTTTTTCCCAACCACTAATAATATCACAAGAAGAAGACACTTTGATAAGGTAATATGCCAAAATGGACATTAGAACTTGGCTTAACAAAAACCTAAAAAAGTTAAGTGAGGTCGTCTGGATGAGTTCAAAAAGCAAAAAAATTGCAGAAACATTTTGTCTTTTTCTGAAAGATTTCTTCAGGCTGAGGAGCTGTAGCTCAGTCTTATAAATAGCATCTTCTCATACTGGATCAACCACTTTTATTTTTTGAGCTCGTCCAGAGGACCTGACTTCATTATTTAGATTTTTCTACATGGATTATTGAGCATGCATCAGGACTTAACAAAATCATTTTCCACAGAGTTTTTTTTATTTGCATGTTAGGTTTGTTCAACAAAAGAGTGGAAATGTTAAAAATGTTCAGTTTTTTTTTTTTTTACATTTTCACCTCTCTTCAGGAGTTCATGTACAGTTACCTTCAAGTTTCTGGTGTTAATGTGTTTCAATTCAGTTCAATTCAAAGTTTATTTATATAGCACATTTCAAAACAACCACAGCTGACCAAAGTGCTTCACAAGAATTACAACATCAACCACAATGATTAATAACAATAAGAAGGCCGCGCTTTATAGCATTAGCTTCGTGCACTCCGTCCATCTTTCGGACGGCTGTACGTACATGTTCTCGTTGTATCTCGGTGCAATGATAATAAAGCTTATTCTAATGCAGCGCTAATTTACAAGATATATGCAAAAAATGTTTATGCAAACTTGAGCACAATTTCTCAGCATTTTCTGGTGACTACATGTCACTGTTTAAGTTATTTGTTTTGTATTAATAAACAACGTGTGGTTATTTCATGTTGCAAGGTTACATAAACATTTATTTATATATTTATATAAAATAAAATGACTATTTACTAGGCCCCCAAAAAATATTCCTCAGCCCCCTCCAGCTAAATCCTTCTAGAGCCGGGTTTGCTCTTCCATGTCCCTCCTCTGGACATGTCCAAACCATCTCAGTGTGGTCTCTCTAACTTTATCTCCCAGTTGTTCAACCTGTGCTGTACCTCTGATGATCTCATTCCTGATCTTATCCATCCTTGTCACTCCTAAGGAGAACCTCAACATCTTCAGATATTCATGGTTTATGCTCTATTGTGAATAAACTTGGTTTATGAGGTTTGGAAATCAGAGTATGCACAAAGAAGGAAAGAAAGAAAGAAATAACAAAAGAAGGAAAGTTGTGGGGCAGCACGGTGGCGCAACTGGTAGAGCGGCTGCCTCTCAACGAGCAGGTCCTTGGTTCAAACCCCGGTCCAGGTGCCTTTCTGGGTGGAGTTTGCATGTTCTCTCCGTGCATGCGTGGGTTTTCTCCGGGTGCTCCGGTTTCCTCCCACAGACCAAAAACATGCATGTTAGGCTGATTGGTAACTCTAAATTGTCCCTAGGTGTGAGTGAGAGTGAATGGTTGTTTGTCTTGTTTGTCTTTATGTGTCCCTGTGATGGACTTGCGACCCGTCCAGGGTGTACCCCGCCCCTCGCACAGTGATTGCTGGACATGGGCACCGGCGACCCCTGTGACCCAAAATGGAACACGCGGGTAAAGAAAATGGATGGATGGATGGAAAGTTGTGATAAAGACAATTAGATACTTTCAAAGCTTTATAAAGATGTTTTGCTTCCAAACAGAACATAATGAACAGATGGACAGAGACACAAAAAATAAGTCCTTCAATGAATAAAGTTTGATGACCATTGATTGTCAAAAAGCTTCAGTTTGCTTTGAACTATTTTCCTCTGACAGAACCTCATCTGGTTCACATTTTCAGACTGTGGAAATAGTTTTCCCTCTTCTCTTCACTTAAGCACTAATGTGTTTCCATGAGCACACAGGACTTGCCTACTCCCCCTCCTTCTTCCACACACATGCACGAACACACGGTTAAAGCTCTGAAAACTAAACTTCAGAAGAGAAAGGAGCAAAAAGCTGGTAGGAACCGTTTTCTAATTTCTCTGTGAAGAACTTAATGTGGAAAATACATTAGAAAGAGGACACCTCCTGAAATAATATTTGCATAATTATGCAAAAGTGGAGCCATTCGTTGTGTTGCAATAATGAGGATTTTCAGAAGCTATTGGGCCTCACACACTCAGCCACAGAACGGGATGACTATTACTACATACGCACACACACACACTCACACACAAACACACACACACACCAACGCACACACACATACATACACAGAAATGCAAGACGTGTTTTACTTTTTTATCCATTCTGCTTTACATATACACTTTGGGCTTTGAAGGGAGGGAGGTCTTGGCAGATTCTGCTCACCCACAGGCTCAAAACTACAAGGCCACACTTCCTGTTTGATCTCTTTCTTCCTGCAGGGAAATCTGACTCCAGAGGAGAAGAACAGCAGTGTTTTAAGAGCAGAACAGTTGCTCAGAGGCAATCTATGTTATCAGTGTTTTATTAAAACATCCATGATACTTACAGCCACTGCAACAATAATTCATTGTGTTCCTTTTTCTTAATATTTTCTTAACTTCACATGAATCTTTATTACCTAGAGCTATGGTTTAAGAGCACACATCATAAAGCTAGGCCTGTATTATAGTGTATTATTCATCTTTAATATATAAAAACAAGAAAAATCCCAGTTTTTTAGTCTTGTGTTTGTTAAACCATGCATCCCTAATTAGTGATGACTTCATGAGATTCTTTCTAAATAAAATTATTACAATTAGAAAGACAACTAACACCATCATTCCTACTATCTCGTCTGATTCCACATCAAATGAACAACTTCTGTCACTAAAGCCTCATTTGACTTTGGACTGTTGAGATGGTTCTAGCCTAAAATAGACCTATGTTCAATCTCCCATTCATCTCAGAAACTCATGGGAAAGTAGTTGCAAATCTTTTTGTGAATACAGTAGTCCCTTGTTTATCGTGATAAGTGAAAAACCGCAAAGTAGTGATAGTAATACAAATGGTGGTAGTAGTACTAGTAAGTAGTAGTTTATTTTAGCATATATTAAGGCTTTATAAACCCTTCCCTCACTCTTGCAATATTCTAAACAATGTTTCTAAATGCTCTAAAAGGGCACAGAATGTCATGATCACTGCTCTCTGCCACCTACCGCTCTCTGCCACGCCCACTTCTCTGCTGCAGTCACACATCACCTCCCAATCTCCCTCCTTCTGTGTAAATAAACAATTTAAATTTAAATACTGTAATATTTTAAATAACCAATTGTTTATTTAAAATATTACAGTATTTAAATTTAAATTGTAAAGAGGAGAGCAGCAGGACATCAAAGGGTTAACCCTTCACAAAGCTGCTGCAGCCAAAGGAGAAATGTGGGCGTGGCATAGAGCAGAGATCATGACACAGCAGGAGGGAGAGTCTCCCTGCACCTAATGATTTAGCAGGTGCTAAATCGTAAAATAGTTTATTTTAAATAAACAATCCATGACGCTATTGCGGCTCATCCATAATTCAGTCAGTTGTGTGTAATGTCCAATCTTACTTTGAAAAACACCAAAAGAGCAAGTCCGCAAAAGTCAAACCGCAAAGTAGCAAGAGACTAAAGCATTAATAGGTTTGAGAGGTTACTGTCAGGATTTCGAGCTCACCAACAATATTTTATTACAGAGGCTCAAACGTTATTGGGATTAGAGGAGCAGCTCCAGTATGGTTTAAATGATATTTATCTCATATAATCTAGTTTGTTCAATGTTGTTAATAATTAATCTTTTCTTAAGGGGCGGCTGTGGCTGAGTGGTTAGAGCAGTCGTGCTCCAATGCGAGAGTTGGGGGTTTGAATCCACAAGCAGTCACATGCTGAAGTGTCCCTGGGAAAGACACTGAACCCCTCATAGCCTCTGATGTGTGTCCCATCAGTGTATGAATGTGATAAAGCTCTGATTAGTCTCTTTAGAATGATTTGTTCAATTAGCTTTGTAGAGATCTAGTAGAGTGCTGAATGAATGGGTAAATGAGGCACAGCTTATAGTGTAAAGTGCTTTGAGTATCTTGAAATAAGGTAAGACCTGGGTGAGACCTGAGCAGAGAACTATAAAAACAGCTTAAGTTTCTACACTTAAACAGCACTCACAGTACAGGAAGGAATACGAGACTTCTTTGAGTTTATCTTTGGAATTGGGTAAAAGTGGCCGAGTGACTTAAGCAAAAACAAAGAAAAGCAACACTTTTAGTGTCTGTGGGTTCAGTATAATTTATTATTTTATTCTGTTTTATTCTTTTAACATACAGATATTTTTAGATGCTTATGTACAATATTATTAAATATTTTATTGATATATTATTGTTAAAATCTTATATTATTATTATTTATAACTGTGATTCTTCACAATAAATAGCCATGCTGGAACTTACACACACAAAGCAAAACAAACAAAAAATATATAGTCATTCAACCTGTATTTTAACAGGTTAATCCCATTGAGCCGCGGGGACTCATTTACAAGAGAGACCTGATTTTAACAAAGTACAATGACAACAGTGGATAACAAAGACAACAATTGACAATCATAAAAGAGGCATACAAATCATAGGCATCACAACCATTATATGTGAAGGGGACAAGTTCCCCCAACATTAAAAAAATGTTAATTTGGACCCCCCCCCCCCCCCCACCCACACACACACACACACTTTTACTATTGTAAGGTTTCTAACACCCAGATAAATACTGACCAAAAGCAAACAGACTTCAAGACCAGGGAAAGTTAAACAAGTGTTTATTTACAAAAGTGAAAAGGATGATATTGGTGAGGTAACTATCCGGGGAGAGGCTGGAACCCTGGAGAGCAAGGAGCAAAGTTAATGCAGGCCAGGAGAAATCTCAAGGGCAGTAACATGTCCAGAGAAGTAGTCCTTACTGTAGGAGAAGGAGGTCAGTCAGTGGATGTCCAAAAAGGTCTCCAGGAGAACCTGTATAGGTGAGCAGGTGGTGGAAGGCAAGGAGCAGCTTGAGATGAGTCCAGGAAGGGTCGAGAGTAATTATCATGAGATCCAGGATGCAGGTGAAACACAGAGGTCAGAGCTGTAGCATGAGCACAAAGATTAATAATTTTAAAGCACAAAGAGCAAATGTTCAGGCCAGGAGCTTACTACCAAAGGCAGACAATGCAGCAGCGTAGAATGAAGTCCTCAGCTGGTACTTATACTTCTGCTGCTCGTTATTCCTCAATGGATCTCAGGTGTGTCTTTGTTGGCGCTCTCTGGTGGAGAAGAGCTGTGAAGCAAAAGGCTGGAATTCCCACAGTACCTCCCTCTCAAACATCGCCTGTAGGTGATCTAAAACGTTTCTCAGGATGATTCTTAAAAGACGTGGTGATAAGGCTGGGGTCAAGAAAGAAGGACCTTGGGATCCATGATCGTTCCTCTGGACCATAACCCTCCCAGTCAACTAAGTATTGAAAACCCCACCCACGGCGTCTAACATCCAGTATGCACCAAACTGTGAAGGCGGGATGATTGTCAATAAGACAGAGGGAAGGGGGGGAGTTCGGTGGAGGGGCAAAGAGGACTCTCAGAGACAGGTTTTATCTGAGAAACATGGAAAGTCAGATGGATCCACATGGACGTGGGCAGTTGTAACCTAACAGCAGTGGGGTTTATGATGTGAATGATAGGGACGGGCCCAATAAAACGTGGGGCCAATTTCCTGGGGGTGTCTTTGAGGGTGATGTCTCAGGTAGACAGCCATACTCTCTGGCCCACCCTGTAGTCTGGAGCCCTGTGCCGATGTTTGTCGGCAAATCTCTTGTTTTGTGCCACTGAGCATAGGAGGGCTGCCTTGGTCTGCTGCCATACCCTGCGACAACGTCGGAAATGGTGTTGCACGGAGGGAACTGCGATGTCGACTTCTTGACTAGGAAACAGGGGTGGCATGTAACCCAAGGAAGCCTCAAAAGGTGACATACCTGTAGCCGAGGAGGTGTGGGTGTTGTGAGCATATTCGACCCAAATCAGGTGTGTGCTCCAAGCAGAAGGATTATTTTCTACCACACATCTGAGAGTAGTTTCCAGTTCTTGATGACATCGTTCAGCTTGGCCATTCGATTGGGGGTGGTACCCTGATGTAAGACTTACCGATGCCCCTAGGGAGTTACAGAAACTTCGCCATACCTGGGAGATAAACTGCGGACCTCTATCAGAAACCATGTCCGTGGGGATTCCATGAATGCGAAAGATGTGCTGAACCAGGAGTTGAGCAGTTTCCAACGTTGATGGCAGCTTGGGTAAGGGGATGAAGTGGGCTGCCTTAGAAAATCTGTCAATGACAGTTAATATCACAGTATTACCTTCTGAAAGAGGTAATCCCATCACAAAATCCAGAGAGATGTGTGACCAAGTTGGACTCAGAGTAGGCAGGGGCTGTAATTGACCCGTAGGAGGTTGATTGCTGCTCTTATTTCTGGCACATTGAGGGCAAGCAGCCACAAACTCCCTGACGTCCTGGTTTAGTGACGGCCACCAAAAATGTTGCTTAACCAGGGAGAGCATATGAGTGATACCTGGATGACAGGATAATTTGTTAGTGTGAGTCCATTCTTGTACCTTTGCCCTGATACTCTGAGGGACAAACATAGTGTCATTAGAACCTGTTCTGGGGTCAGGTTCTGCCTTCTGGGCCTCCAAAACCTCTCTCTCGATGGCCCAAGTGAGGGAGCCAATGACACAGGAGGGAGACAGGATGTTCTCCTCCTTCTCAGGATCTTCAGGGGGAGAAAACTGGTGGGAGAGGGCGTCCAGCTTCACGTTCTTGGTGCCAGGTCTGAAAGTGAGAAGAAAGTCAAATCTAGTGAAAAATAGAGACCAACGTGCTTGTCTGGGGTTTAGTCTTTTAGCGTCCCACAGATAGGTGAGGTTCTTGTGGTCAGTCTATATTACAAATGGAACCTCAGTACTCTCCAGCCAGTGCCTCCACTCCTCCAAGGCTAATTTGACTGCCAGCAATTCACGGTTCCCCACATCACAGTTTTTTTCAGCAGGGGATAATCGTCGAGAAAAGAAAGCACAGGGGTGCACTTTGTTTTCCGGTGGGGTTCTTTGGGCGAGAACTGCCCCGACGCCTGTGTCTGAGGCGTCTACTTCTAGGATGAACTGTCTCTTTGGATCAGGGTGGCACAGCAAGGGTGTGGATGAAAACAAAGTCTTTAGCTTATCGAATGCTGAGTTGGCTTCAGGAGTCCATTTGAGTGTTCGTAGAGTGAAGGTTAGTTGCGTAAGCGGAGCAGCAATTCTGCTATAGTCCTTGATAAACCTTCGGTAGAAGTTAGCAAATCCAAGGAACCGTTGAATCTGCTTTCTGTTCTCAGGGACAGGCCATTCCACCACTGCCTTGGTCTTCTTGGGGTCAGTGCGATAACACCCACCCTCGAAGATAAAACCCAAGAAAGATACTGTTGAAACATGGAACTCACATTTCTCAGCTTTTACAAACAGTCTGTTCCCATAAAGTCTTTGTAGGACCATTCTGACATGTTGGGTGTGTTGTTCCTGATCCTTAGAGTAAATAAGGATGTCATCTAAATAAACAAACACAAATACATTCAAGAAATCTCTGAGTATGTCATTAACTAGTGCCTGAAACACTGCGGGGGCATTGGTGAGACCAAAAGGCATAACTAGATATTCAAAGTGGCCAAGAGGGGTCCTAAACACCGTCTTCCACTCATCCCCTTCCTTAATTCTCACTAGGTGGTAAGCATTGTGAAGATCCAGTTTAGAAAAAATTGTAGCCTGATGAAGTTGTTCATGAATAGATTATATTAAAGGTAGGGGGTACTTGTTCTTGACAGTTATTTGATTGAGACCTCTGTAATTAATACACGGATGAAGAGTCTTGTCCTTCTTAGCGACAAAGAAAAACCCTGCCCCCACAGGAGACGTGGAAGGGCGAATAACCCCTGAGTCAAGTGACTCCTCAATGTAATTTCTCATAGATTCCTCTCGGGTCCAGATAAATTGTAGATTCTGCTCGAGGGTAATGGTGCGCCTGGTAGGAGGTCAATGGCACAGTCATAGGGACGGTGAGGTGGTAGAGACAATGCTTTTTGTTTACTGAAAACTTGTGCTAGATCATGATACATGGAGGGAATTTTGGATAGGTCTATGTCTTCATTGATTACAACCTCTTTAGAGAATGTAGGAGTAGCAGACTTTAAACAGTTCTTCAAACAATGTGTGCTCCACTTGTCTACTCTCTTATTTACTCAATTTATAGTGGGATTATGTTCCTTTAGCCATGGGAACCCAACAATTAATTGTGTGGTAGGGGAATCAAAAACAAAAAAACTCACTTTGCTCATGGTGATTTCCAGAGACTATCAGATGCACCTCATGCATCCTGAATTGGACTGAAGTGAAGCTCTCTCTGGTGAGACCTGTAACTGTTAAGGGATGTGGGAGAGTCTGCACGGGGATGTTTAATCTGTCCACCAGGTCTTTGCTGATTAAGTTTTGTTCAGCCCCAGAGTCAACAAGGGCAAGCACAGAAAGTCTTTCTAAGTCTCCATGAATGGTAGTGTTTAATACTAGGTGGGATGTGGAAGAAATGGTTGAGTTTCCCACCAGTATCTCCTGCCTTCCTGGTGGGTTGAGTCATTTCCCTGAAGAAGTGGGCAATGGGCAATGAAGTGCCCCTTCTGTCCACAATAACTGCAGGCTTTGTTTACCATCCTTCGCTGCCTCTCCTCTGGTGTGAGGCGGGTACGACCAATCTGCATAGGCTCGACTTCGGTTTCTGTGACGAGAGGAGAAACAGTGTGAAAAATGGGTGTTGGGTGATAGCTGGAAGTGTGGGGTACCTGGGACTTGTAGTTTATTTCTCTCCTCCTCTCATGAAAATGATTGTCGATCCTGGTGGCAATACTGATCAGTTCATTCAAACTTTGTGGTTCTTCTCTGATAGCCAGCTGATCCTTAATGTGATCAGATAAGGAATTTAAAAAGGTACCTCGAAGGGCAGTTTCGTCCCATCCGGTCCGAGCAGCAGTGATGCGGTACTCTGAGGCATGTTTAGCCACAGAGTTTCTCCCTTGCCTGAGATTGAGGAGGTGCTTCACTGCTTCCGCCTGCTGAAGAGGATGATCAAACACAAGCTTGGACTCTTGTAAAAACATGGAGAAGGTTATAGAGTTGAAGGAGTGAGAATCCATATATGCGTGAACCCAACGTAGAGCCTCCCCTTTTAATTGGCTGATAATATATGAAATCTTTGCGTCAGAAGAATATAATGTAGGCGCATGGTTAAAAGCCAACTCACACTGGAGTAGAAAGCCACCACATAGATAGGAATTTCCACAAAAAAGCTTGGCAGGTCTTACACTCTGTTCGAACGACACTGAGGGCGCAGAAGGAGCTGCAGGTCTTGGCATTGTAGGCTCTGGAGGGCAAACTGGGGCAGGAGGGGTTAACAGAGACAAATTTTGGTTCTTAGAAAACAACATTTCCTAATGCTTGTAAGTGAGACTGATTGGTGTCTTGTTGTGTGAGAATCTTCTCGAGGGCGGTTTCATGTTTATCAATACGCTTCATCTGTGACGTGAGCATGTGTTGAAGCTGTTCACCTTCGGTCAAACTCTGGGTTGTGTTTGGTTGCTGCATTCTGTAAGGTTTCTAACACCCAGATAAATACTGACCAAAAACAGACTTCAAGACCAGGGAAAGTTAAACAGTGTTTATTTACAAAGGTGAAAACGATGATATTGGTGAGGTAACAATCCGGGGAGAGGCTGGAACCCTGGAGAGCAAGGAGCAAAGTTAAAGCAGGCCAGGAGAAATCTCAAGGGCAGTAACATGTCCAGAGAAGTAGTCCTTACTGTAGGAGAAGGAGGTCAGTCAGTGGATGTCCAAAAAGGTCTCCAGGAGATCCTGTGTATGTGAGCAGGTGGTGGAAGGCAAGGAGCAGCTTGAGATGAGTCCAGGAAGGGTCAAGAGTAATTATCATGAGATCCAGGATGCAGGTGAAACACAGAGGTCAGAGCTGTAGCATGAGCACAAAGATTAATAATTTTAAAGCACAAAGAGCAAATGTTCAGGCCAGGAGCTTACTACCAAAGGCAGACAATGCAGCAGCGTAGAATGAAGTCCTCAGCTGGTACTTATACTTCTGCTGCTTGTTATTCCTCAATGGATCTGGTGGAGAAGAGCTGTGAAGCAAAAGGCTGGAATTCCCACAACTATGAAACATTAGTTCAGGCGGCAAAGTTTCTCTTTGTTTGTGAACAAATCCATTCCACTTGATTAATAGGATAATACTGAAACTACTAAAACTCCACTCCAGGTTTTCCTGGTTACCTCCAACTCTCCACCGTCCCTTCCTGCCTCTTGCCTCGGCAGAAAACGCGCACAGGGGAAGGAGGTGGAGGTTCCTGTGTTACTCGCTCGCCAGTTTAGCAGCTTAGTGCGGGCAGTTGTTGACCGGGGAGGTTGATCATAAACATATATTCATGTTAGGAGGATGCTTGAGAGGAGCGCTAGGTCTGTAGCATGTTAGCTTAGCAGTAACTGTGATGTTGTAAGACGTTGCAGGTGTAAGAGACGCTGTGTGTTCAGGTGCATTAAAGTTGAAATGTCTTTAAAACCCCACACCTTATTGTCCTCAAGCTTCATGAGAAACATCATTTAGATGAGTAGTGTTGAACACAAGTAAAAAAGTCCAGTGGTGATGTTTTTTATTTCTCTATAAAGACAAATAGTGCAGATCTGACGCTCTGTATTAAAGTGTATTAAAATGTCTTTAAACCCACAGCTGAATTTACACAAACTTGGTGAGAAACATGTTTTAAATGTGTGGAATTAAAGGAAATCTAGGTGAAATGTTGCTTTTTTGTTCAAGAGTGAACACCTTTTTTTACGTGTGCACGCACATGCACATGCGCGCGCACACACACACACACACACACCTACACACATTATTATATTCCCCCCACAAAACTAAAACCAGGAATATGTCTGCGTTGGGTTTTGCCAAGAACTTAACAGATGTTTGAAGTCACTTTGAGAGGTCAAGGTCGAGAGCTTCAGACCTTTTTGTAAGATATTCCTGGAAACATGAGCAGAGTAGGAGAAGGCCCTTTTGTCTAGTTCAGTCTGCACTAAGGGAACACTGCAGGTAATAATGTCCTGAGAGTGCACACTGTAGCTGCACTCATGCAGAGACATGTAGGAGGAGATGTATGAAGGCAGCAGACCAAGAAGTGATTAAAAAATGAAAATGTACCAGTGAGAGAGTCTGTGTGATTTGCTCTTAGTTCAGTTTGCAGTAGGATAATTCATTCCTTCCATCCATCCATCCATCCATCCATCCATCCATCCATCCATCCATCCATCCATCTTCAATTTGTTCTGAAGTCGGGCTGCCGGGGCAGCATCTTGAGTAGGGAGGCCCAGATACCTCATTCCACAGCCACCTGTTCCAGCTCTTCTGTGGGTCTCCAAGACGTTCCCAGGACAACTGATAGACATAGTCTCGCCAGCCTTTCCTGGGTCTTCACCGGAGTCTCCTCCCATTCGGACATGCCCGAAGCACCTCCTTACGGAGGCGCCCAGGGAGCATCCTTACTAGATGCCCGAACCACCTCAAATAGCTCGTTTCGATGTGGAGAAGCAGCGATTTTATTCCGAGACTCTCTGGGATAGCTGAACTTCTCACCCTATCTCTAAGGGAGAGTCCAGCTACCCTCTAGAGCAGGGGTGTCAAACTAATTTTCACCGAGGGCCACATCAACATAATATATATATATATATATATATATATATATATACATATTCATATATGGCAGCACGGTGGCACAACTGGTAGAGCTGCTGCCTCTCAGTGAGAAGGTTGCAGGTTCAAATCCCAGTCCAGGGGCCTTCCTGGGTGGAGTTTGCATGTTCTCTGTGCATGCGTGAGTTTTCTCCAGGTACTCCGGTTTCCTCCCACAGACCAAAAACATGCATGTTAGGCTGATTGGTAACTCTAAATTGTCCCTAGGTGTGACAGAGAGAGTGAATGGTTGTTTGTCTCATTTGTCTATGTGTCCCTGTGATGGACTGGAGACCTGTCCAGGGTGTACCCCACCCCTTGCACAGTGATTGCTGGACATGAGCACCGGCGACCCCCGTGACCCAAAATGGAACAAGCGGGTAAAAGATAATGGATGTGTGGAAATGAAAACATTGATACCAGTTTATTTTGTTCATCAATTTTATTATCACTTTTATTATTCATTTACTTTACATCACACTCTGTTAAAGCTTATCTGGACTGCAGCAGTTGCACTCCTCCAACATCAGTGTGTGAAACTTTTTTCTTCTGAGTCTCACAAACTGCCGGTACGAAACCCCGCTCCAGAACTGGTCACACGGACCACAAACGTATTGCCTGTTTTTACCCTGATAAGATTGCAAATGAGGTTAACGCCTGTTGTGTCAAAGCAAGTTCTGTTACATGTGAAGGTGTGTATAAATGAAGCCGTATTGCTCATGTTTTTTCAGAATGCACAGAACTTTTGGGCTGCGTGCTTTTTCATGTGTTTTCTCCTTCGGCAGAAGAAACCAATAAAACTTTGCTTTTTATTTGTTAAGTTCTCAGTCTGAAATTTATTAAACAATAGGTTTAATAAACTCCACAGATGGATGGACAAACCTACACAGATACAAGGAAAAACATGATCACCTGCTGTTGAAAGGCAATGATTTAATGGTGTCACAATGACTTTTTTTTTTAATCTCAGTGAGATTTACCTGGTTAAATAAAGGTTAATAAATAAAACAATACACATTGTATGTGTGTTTTTGTAAAAAAAAAAAAAAAAAAAACATCTCCAACATGTGTAAACTGATGGAATGACCTTGTTCTAAAGCAGCATGAAGAACACGAGTGTTGTCTTAAAGGACAAAAAGCTGAGGAGGACCTTGATGGATCTGAGCTGCAGAGACTGGTCTCTGTGGAGCTTCTGCTCTGTCTGAATATCAGGAGAACACTGAACCTCCAGGGAGTACAAACACACAAACGCCTTTAAATGTGTAGGTATTCCAGCTTCATGGATTGGGGCCCAGAACTCATTATTGTTGGCAGGCATCAGCCTGAAGGAGGTACCGCTGTTGCTTGGGTTTTGAACGTGTTCAAAATATTTAGGAAGCAATTGTTTTTATAGAGTTGTAATGGTCGTGTCCAATCCTCAGGAACTGTGCCACAGACTTATCCAGTCCATTTTAGGACAGTTAGAGCTGTATTCAGAAACATTTCTGAGAGCTTTCTTCTCACAGAAAACATGTCTAAAAACAATTCAGACAGATATTATTTAGAGAAACTATCTTTTCTGAATTAAAAAAAAAACATTGCAGGAATGCTTAAGTGCATAGTGACTTTCCTGAAAACTGTTGAAGCTCAAACCGAATATTTAAAACAATCAAAAGTTTCACTCATCAAAACAAAAGCAAAAAACCAACATGATTAAAACAGTAGCTAAAATTAGCTAAATTAATGCCAAAGTAACCTAAACAGGAGATACAAGCTAAAAACTGCAGCTAAATGCTAAAACTATCAAGATTGTAAAAAAAAGAAGAAAAAAAAACTAATAAAAAAATACCTAAAGCCTAAAACTAGCAGAATAATATCTAAAGGCCACAATCAGCATATTAGTGGGTAAAGGCTAAAAAATCTAAACAGAAACTAAAGTCTAAAACCAGCAAAACTGTTTAGCTAAAAGCTAAATTAAGCTAAATTGTAGCACAAAGCTAATTTTCAAAAGCTTATAGCTAAATCTAGTATTTCAGTAGCTAAACACTGAAACTGTGGAGATTTTGTGTTTTGTTGCTGTTCTTCCTGATCCCTGCAGGTCTTGAGCGGAAGGGCAGATTCTAATCCTCACACCTGTTCCTGATCCAGTTCTGACAGTGAACTACTGCTCTTCAGCTCCTGTTGATCAGCAGTTCATGGCTGGATCATTGAAACCTTTTAGGCAAATCTGACAGCCTCTGTAGACACATTGTCCATGTTTATAACCTGTGACTCCTCAATGTGTTCTCAAGTCCTGATTCGTTGGTGTTCTTCCTTGAACCCTTCCAGTTTCTCGAGTTTCCTGGTGTTTCCTCTTTGAGGTCCTCGCCTGGAATTACCTGCCCCAGCGCCTCAGGAACCTTCTGTCTTTGCATCCTCCAACAAACAGTACTGGGTCAGTCTTTCTAGTTTCCGCCCTACCGCTCTCCTATGGACCTGGGTTGTTCTGGAACCTCCATCCACCTCTTCAAACAGAACATCATTTCTGATAAAGCTCCAAAGACTCATCACCAACAAAGACAAGAGTGCCTACAGAGACGAGGTGAAATCACTGACCAGCTGTTGTCAGGAAAATAACATCTCTCTAAATGTCAGCAAAACAAAGGAGTGGAATTCAGGAAACAACGTGGTGGTCAGCACTCCACCATCTACACAAACAATGCTGAGGTGGAGCAAGCAGGTCAGCAGCTTCAAGTCCCTCTGTGTTCACATGACTGAGGATCTATCCTGGACTTTACATACAAACACTGTGGTCAAGAAAGCCCAATAAAAACTGTACTCCCTAAGAAGACTAAAGACGTTTGGTACAAACACCAGCATCAAAGTCCATGCTCAATAATCCAGGTATACAATCCAACATTTTTCAGTCAGGTCATCTAGACAGTTTCTTTTTTTTGTGCTGAAATGTTTCGCTTTCGATCCGGAAGGCTTCATCAGTCAGAGAAACACACAACACACAACTGATTCTTCCCCAACAGCTTACTCCAAAGTGGAACAAACCAGTTTTGTTGGTGCTAAGATGGTTTCTTTGGTACGCACCCTCTTTCATTGCCGGCCCTCTTCCTTGTTGACAGACGTGTCAAACACCAGCATCCTGACCAAATTTTATTGGTGCACCATTGAGAGCCTGTTGACAGGCTGCATCACAGCGTGGTATGGGAACTGCACCAGTCAGAGCTGGAAAGCTCTACAGAGGGTGGTGCAAACAGCAGAGGACATCACTGGTAGCAGTCTCCACACCATCCAGGACATCTACCACAGCCGATGTCTGCGTAAAGCACGCAGCATCATTAAGGACCACACCCACCCAGCACAAGGACTCCTCCTCAGGCAGACGATACAGGAGTCTGCCTGCCTGCCTGCCTGCCTGCCTGCCTGCCTGCCATCCATCCATCCATCCATCCATCCATCCATCCATCTATCCACCCATCCATCCATTATCTTTACCCGCTTCTTCCTTTTTTGGTTGCAGAGGTCACTGGTGCCTATGTCTAGCCATCACTGTGCAGGGGGGGGGGGGGTACACACTGGAGAGGTCACAAGTCCATCACAGGATGAAAAGACTCAAAGACAGTTATTATCCACAAGTTGTCAGATTACTGAACTCTTGATAATAATACTGAACAATTGACAATAACATTACATCAAGCCACATCTGTGACACCTAGTATTTTTATTGCTAATGCATTATGTGGATGTATCATGTACGGTATGTCACTACCTTACCATCATATATCATCTCAATGTCACTTACTACCTGCAATAATATCACACAACCTGTAAAGTATATGTTAGTTATGTACAATATATACCATGTGCATTTAAGCTTATTTTACTGCCTTGAAATACCTATTCAAATAAATTCATCCTACTTACACCATTATTCTACTATGTTGTTGTTTACTATTTTTTTCTTTTTGACCTTGTAAATATTGTATTTACTTTTCCAGTTTTTGGCACTTTATTTTGTACCCTTGTTGAATGCTTTAGTATTTCTTGTTTGTTTGTTTTTTTGTTTTTAGCGAGTCGAATCAGTTCTTCTCATTCTGAACATTTCATAGTACTGCTGACCTTGTGTTAACCTGCATATGACAAATAAACATGACTTGAACTTGGAAGGAAAAAAAGGTCATTTTCACACCAGATAGTCTGGTAGACTCGGTTCGGGACCAATATTCATGACCTTTTGTTTACATTTGAGCTGGTGCGTTTGCATTCACACTGCACTGTGCGGTCGAATCAACCTGTTGAACCTACCTATTCCCCCGCTCGCCTGTGGGGGCGCTGTACCAAGAACTACTGAAAGAAACGACACAAAAACCTCTGAAGACACGTCTTCTTCTTCTTCTGTAAATAAAAATAAAAACAAAAACGAAGTGGCATCAAGTTTTAGCAGTTTTAGGAGTTATATTTTGTCATTTTTCAAAAATGGACTTAGAATGAGCAGAAGATGAGACAGAAGACCATGGAGAATATTGTTTTTCCACACAAGGCAGCTGACGGCTCCATATAAGGTCAGAGAAATGCGTGTTTGTTTACCCTGTGGAGCGGGTCCAGTCTGTTTACATTCACACTGTACTTGAACCGCGCTGGAGTTCGCTTCTACCGGATCGAGACCTAGGTTTTAGGCCGGGCTAGAGTTCGCCTTTTTGTTCCGTGACAGAGTTCGATGGCGCGTTCACACCTCCTTAAACAAACCGGACTTTCTAGGAAAACAAGCTAGAGTTCGATTCAAGCGGACTAAAAAGGGCTGGTGTGAATGCACCCTGAGAATATCCTGATGCATGCTCAATAATCCAGGTAGAAAATCTAAAAAAGTTAAATCTGGTCCGACTGAGGAAGTCTCTCGGATGAGAGACGAAACGTTTCTACATTTTTTTGTTGATTTGCTTTGTTTTGTTTTTTTGAATGTCCAGAGAACCAGATTTAACTTTTTTAGACACCCTGAGAATCATCCTGCTGAAGTCTCAGAAATGGACCAAGGTGTTCCCTTCTTTACAGAGTACCCCTCCCTCTGTACATACAGTACCTTGCGTAAGTATTTGCCCCCCTTGAACTTTTCAACCTTCTGCCACATTTCAGGCTTCAAACATAAAGATATAAAATTTTAGTTTTTGTGAAGAATCAACAAGTGGGACACAATCGTGAAGTGGAATGAAATTTATTGGATGTGTCAAACTTTTTTTAACAAATAAAAAACTGAAAAGTGGGGCGTGCAATATTATTTGGCCCCTTTACTTTCAGTGCAGCAAACTCACTCCAGAAGTTCAGTGAAGATCTATGAATGATCCAATGTTGTCCCAAATGACTGATGATGATAAAAAGAATCCACCTGTGTGTAATCAAGTCTCCGTATAAATGCCCCTGATCTTTGATAGTCTCGGGCTTCTGTTCAAAGTGTAGAGAGCATTATGAAGACCAAGGAACACACCAGGCAGGTCCGAGGTACTATTGTGGAGAAGTTTAAAGCCTGATTTGGATACAAAAAGATTTCCCAAGCTTTAAACATCCCAAGGAGCACTGTGCAAGCAATCATATTGAAATGGAAGGAGTATCGGACCACTGCAAATCTAACAAGACCCGGCCGTCCCTCTAAACTTTCATCTCGAACAAGGAGAAGACTGATAAGAGATGCAGCCAAGAGGCCCATGATCACTCTGGATGAACTGCAGAGATCTACGGCTGAGGTGGGAGAGTCTGTCCATAGGAAAACAATCTGTCACGATCCAAGGTTTTGGATTCAATATAAGCCAGACACAGGAGTGCAAAAATTAAGAGTTTTTATTAATAAGGCTGCTGGTAGCTGCAGAGGGAGGCCTTTAATGCTATGGACAGTGGGGCAATGAAAGTTTGTGGTCCAAAGGGCAATCCAAAAAGGTGATCCGTGAGTCGAGGTCTTAGACTGAAGAGGAGTTCGTTACCGTTGTCAGAGAGGCAGAACAGAACCAGATGAGGAGCAGGCAAAAAACGGGAAATCCAGAAGGCAGGCGTGAGGTCATTAATCCAGAGATCAAGGCTTGAGGTCTAGGCATGAAACTATGAGGGCTTGGAAATCAGCGACCATGGAAGGTGTAATAATTCAGCCCGGTGTAAAGGGAGAATGGAGTTTATAAAGGGTGCAGAGCAGGTGAACTAGATGAGCTGAACAGGTGAGTGTAATCAGAGCTGATGAGCTGAAAGTGCAGAGGGGGGTGTGGCTAATGACAGAAGAAAAAACAGCATGATGACAAAGAGGAGCAGAAACATGACATGATGGGGCTGTGAGTGTGAGACAGGGGCTGATGGGGGGTCAGCGGGGGCGGCTGATCGTGACACAATCAGTCGTACACTGCACAAATCTGGCCTTTATGGAAGAGTGGCAAGAAGAAAGCAATTTCTCAAAGATATCCATAAAAATGTCGTTTAAAATTTGCCACAAGCACCTGGGAGACACACCAAACATGTGGAAGAAGGTGCTCTGGTCACATGAAACCAAAATCAAACTGTTTGGCCACAATGCAAAACAATATGTTTGGCATAAAAGCAACACAGCTCATCACCCTGAACACACCATCCCCACTGTCAAACATGGTGGTGGCAGCTTCATGGTTTGGGCCTGCTTTTTGTCAGCAGGGACAGGAAATATGGCCAGAATTGATGGAAGATGGATGGGGCCAAATACAGGACCATTCTGGAAGAAAACCTGTTATAGTCTGCAAGAAACCTGAGACTGGGATGGAGATTTATCTTCCAACAAGACAATGATCCAAAACATAAAGCCAAATCTACAATGGAATGGTTCACAAATAAACGTATCCAGGTGTTGGAATGGCCAAGTCAAAGTCCAGACCTGAATCCAATTGAGGATCTGTGGAAAGAACTGAAGACTGCTGTTCACAAACGCTCTCCATCCAACCTCACTGAGCTCGAGCTGTTTTGCAAGGAAGAATGGGCAAGAATTTCAGTCTCACAATGTGCAAAACTGATAGAGACAAACCACAAGAGACTATACTGCAGCAAAAGTCGGCGCTACAAAGTATTAACGAAAGGGGGCCGAATAATATTGCATGCCGCACTTTTCAATTTTTTATTTGTTAAAAAAGTTTGCCACATCCAATAAATTTCTATCCACTTCACGATTGTGTCCCACTTGTTGTTGATTCTTCACAAAAGATTAAAATGTTATATCTTTATGTTTGAAGCCTGAAATGTGGAAAAATGTTGAAAAGTTTAAGGGGGCCGAATACTTTCGCAAGGCACTGTAAGTCCCTCTTGTAAATAAATATACTTGCCTTTTTTACTGTCTTGTTTGAGACTCACTCTGTCAGTTTGTCTACTCTGGCTTTAATATCAAGTCTGTCTGTGAAAGGAACTAGCTAAAGCGTAGCTAAAATGAAGCAAGTATGCTGACTACGTCTCCATTAATTTCAGTGAAGAAAAAAATGTAAACAAGGTTAAATAATAAAATAAATGTTAAGATCTTGAAGCCAAAAATCATAGCCATCATGTTCTGAACAAATTGAAAGTTTATATATATATATACACATATACATATATATACATATATATATATACATATATATATATATACATATATATATATATACATACATACATACATATACATATATATATATATACATACATACATACATATATATATATACATATATATATATATACATACATACATACATATATATATATACATATATATATATATACATACATACATACATA
>NC_056501.1:45281404-45285965 GCF_014905685.2 Nematolebias whitei | reverse complement strand
AACCTAACCCCAAACATAAACGAACTTGTTGCAAAGAAAAGACTCCATGTATCAGGCTCTGACTAAATAGGACAAGAAAATGGAATGTTATGATTTGTTATGATTATACTTTTGCTTTAAATTCAATTTTTTATTTATATTTTCGGATTTTTTAATATTCCAGCATGTACAGATTTTGAATGTATTGTATTGACAGGATATTTTTTTATGAAGAGCAAAATATTTTAAGTTGAAATGTATTTATTTTGGAATGATATCCTGTATTTTGCTTCATATTAATGGTTAAAAAACATAAATATTTAGTCTGTTAAATAAATGGTTATACTGTTCGGCCCGCGAGTTTTGAGTTTTGGCCCCCTGTGCAATTGAGTTTGACACCCCTGCTCTAGAGTCTCCAGAATTACCTGGAACCAACTATACCCCTTGACAATGGATAAGTTCTCCTGTCACTCTCCCACAAACCACATGCATGTACAGTATCTGTATCACCACTCACCTGGGATATCCACCCTTCTCTCCAAGCTGTTCTCTGCTTCAAGATTTGTAAGAAAACCAAAAAAGTCCATGCTCAATAATCCAGGTATACAATCCAACAATTTTCAGTCAGGTCATCTGGACAGTTTATTTTTATTTTTCTGAAACATTTCATCTTCCATCCGGAAGGCTTCATCAGTCAAGAAAACACACAACACAAAACTGATTCTTCCCCCAAACAGCTTACTCCAAAGTGGAACAAACCAGTTCTGTTGGTGCTAAGATGGTGTCTTTGGCACACCCCCTCCTCTTGTGCCAGCCCTCTTCCTCGTCGACAGTCATGTCAAACTGGTTCAAAACAGTTTGACAACCAAGTTTAAACTTACAGTTAAAAACTTGGGGTAGACCTTTGACATAGATTTGAAGTTCGACAAACAAGCCTGCAGTCTGTAGTCAAGACCAGTTTTTATCAGCTACAGTATGTCTTTTAACCAAAGTTAAGCCTTCGTAAAATTGACCTGAACTAGAAAATTACCATTCATGCTTGTATCAGCTTGGTACTTGGATAATTCACTTTTAAAGCTGGTCTCACCACACCTTATTTAGCTAATCTAGTAACTTTCCATGAGTATGAGGACATTAAGGTCAACTAATACACCTTTACCTTTTGTTCAAAACTCCAAAAACAAACATTGGGGTGACTGGGCTTTTCCAGCTAACACACCCAGACTGTGAAAATAACTACCACAGAACTTGTGCTTTAAAACTGGTCTGGGTCTTTTTATGTCTAACCAGGCAGGCTTGACAGCTTATTTAACCAACTTTGCCTTACTTGTGCCGTGTTACAGAAATCCCTTGTGGGCTTCTGGAACTCATTGTGCTCAAACTGTAATCCACATTTTCTCCATAGCAAGCCTTACTGATGCCACTCACCTGCAAAAAAACACTCATCAGTCTGCCAGGTTCCCTCCAGCTCCCCTCGTCTGCTCCAGTACTGTACACTTACAAAAGGAAGCACTCACCTGTCCAAGTTCCAAATTCTACACAAATAAACAAAATTCCTGATCAGCCTCCATGAGAAATGAAAGAAACAAATATTCAAGTAAGAATTGTAGTCCTCCTATGAAGTTTTTCACACAACTTATTTATACTTACCCAACCACTGAACTCTCCTGCTATTCTCTTCTCACCAGATCAATTTCCATTTCCTATCATAATAAAAGCTTCCTGTCTAGTCTTTTCACTATTTGGCAACAGAACTCTGGGTTAAAACACATTGTCACTTATGGGTCATTGGATGTACATCTACATCACTACAGCTTTAACAAACAGTTGAATGACTATAACGCAGTCAAAGGCAGTAGTCCCTCGCTAATTTGTGGTTTGTTTTTCACGGAAGCGCGCTATCACAGTTTTTCAAAGTAAGGTTGGACATGACACACAATTGGCTGATTGATGAATGAGCCGCATGATCGGCATGGAGTTTTAAAATGAAATATTTTAAATTATTTAGCACCTGCTGCACCTGTGTGCAGCCCACACTGCAGGAGAAGCTTCCTCCTGCAGCGTGTCAGGATCTCTGTTCTGCAGCAGGGAAGTGGGCGTGTCCAAGAGCGCTGGCAGGTGGCAGAGAGCAGCCATGGCAGAGCGAGGGAAATCACAACAGGCTGTGCTCTTTTAGAGTGTTTAGAATTTAGACACTTTGCTTAGAATATTTCGAGTATGTGGAAAGGGTTTAAAACTCCATAAACTACTACGTACTACTTGTAGTACTATTCCTACTTTGCGGTTTTTCACGGATCACAGGGCTTCAGGGTACAACAACAACCCACGCTCAGTACTGACACATCTTGAAATAGCTCATATTATTTCATGACATTGTGCCATAATGTCATTGACAAGGTTTGACTAAACACTATAATTCTGTCTATTCTTATCAGGTAATAATAAAACTTTGACATGAAAGGCAGCAGGTGATATGCATTCCTTTAAGGAATGCTTGGCCTTTAAGGTTAGCAATGTAACTGACAGAAAAGCAACATCTATGAGAAAGGTCATTTAGTATTTTTTGTGTTAGTTTGAGCTCAACTTCAAAAAAACGTTCAGTACAAAAACAACTGGACTTTATTTGTAACAGAAGACGTTTCGCTCTTCATCCGAGAAGCTCATCTGAGCTCAACAGCTTTACAAACAGTCTGAAGGATTTTATTTTTTTTTATTCATGACCTAATTCTTTACTTAGTTATATTTTCTCAACCTTAAATGTTGACTGTAAAAACATGTTGACATTCTGTATGTTTGTAAGAACTGGGTATAATCTGGCACCTCTTAGTTAAAATTAAACTGAAAGACAACTGGTGTTGCCACGGCTGAAACTTAGAGCACAACATGTCCTCATGTCAGAGGTCTGCTCTGCTTTAGCAGCTGCAGATGTGAGACCCATCATCTCGACATTATTTTGATGATCCCCATCAGCAGGAAGCACAGTGTGTTAGCAGCTGCGAGAAGAGTCTCCATAAACAAATCTCTTCTCAAGAAGTTTAGCAGGAATTTGCGTTCTGCATCACATCTCTGTCGTGTTTTATTTTTTTTATTTTGTGTGATGCCACAGCTGTTTGTGATGCACACAGACTCCACCGTGAAGATAAACACAAGTTTACAATTCGGCAGGGAGAGGAAAAATGTTCTGCACTTTTCTCCCTGTGTGTCTCAGGTTTATGGGAAGCCATTGCATGTCAGTGACGGGGCCTGTGTGGATATTTATATGCCTGCTATATGAGTCACGGCAGGGAAATCACGTTAGCTATGGCTCTAATGTCACTATGGACCTCTCTCCAGGATCCTCTCTCTCTTCCATAACCTCCTTCCTTGCTCGTTCTCTCTCTGTATTAAAACTCACCAGGCCCCCATATTTTAATCCGTGGAGGACCTGAAAGTAGTCACAAAGTATTTTCAGCTCTAGAAGTCTCTAAATAAGCGTTATGGTGAGGCGGGCTGGTTAATGGTGTGTCATATCCTGCCAAAAGCTAGACAGCTTGTGTAAGCACTTGAGGGGGCTGGGGTGTTGCAGGGGTCTGTTTTGGGACTGGTTGATGATAGCAGTGTGGGGGTAATAACCCACAAGCACTGAGGAATAACTCCAGTAATTGTATGGGCTCTGATGCTTTGCTGGTGCTCATGGTGTAGAACACACAGCTGCAGGCAGACAGCACTACGAACGTGATGCAAGAAACTTTTGACATAAACAATCCAAACTCCTGCAGGATGTTTCGATTGCAGTAAGTTTATTCATATGGCCCCTTTTGTACATAAAAAATAGATAAAAATATAAAAACAATCAAATAAACTGGAAAAAGTTAATTTTGTAAGGGAGCAGCAACTGCCTGAAATTCTCATAACCATTAACTTTCTTCTCTAAAGCATAATATTATTCAGGAATTTCTTCTGAAAGAATCTAAACTGTAAAAAAAAAAAAATACTTTGTATCTTGATGTATAAACAGCATAAGAGTCAAGAGAACCAAGGTTCAAATAAATGTTAAAGCTGCAGCCAAAAGCTCTGTAAGGTCACCATGTTAACCACACACTTCGCTCTCTCCCTGGCAAGGTTTCTAATGAGACAGGCAGAAATTAACACAGACTAGAAAATAAGCCTCAAAGACACATTCATTGTGCTAAAATATGGGTTGTCTGAAAAAAAAATACAGAACAGTACGTGACAAAATCATCTGCTGTTCATGTGCTTAATATGTGTGTTCATATGTTTATGTAAGAGATATGGCAATCAAAAAGAAGACTCTAAGTGTTAAACAGAAAATTATAAGCTCAAATATCCTGATGCATGCTCAATAATCCAGGTAGAAAAATCTAAAAAAGTTAAATCTGGTCCTCTGGACATTCAATATAAGCTCAAATATAAATCATGGTAAACAGAATTTGAATGTTGGCACTCCATGTTCTGGAGAGAGATTAGTTTTATCACATTGAAATAATTATACTTCTGTTACAACTACTACTACAACTACTACAACAACTACAACTACTACAACTACAACTACTACAACTACAACAACTACAACTACAACTAC
>NC_056501.1:45270890-45281394 GCF_014905685.2 Nematolebias whitei | reverse complement strand
CTACAACTACAACTACTACAACTACAACAACTACAACTACAACTACTGCTACAACTACAACTACTACAACTACAACTACAACTACAACTACTACTACTACAACTACTACTACTACTACTACTAGTACTATTATTATTATTATTAAATGTATTAATATTACCTCACACCAGTAAAGCATCAACCCCCTTGATAAATAAACAAAAATAGCTACAATGTGTGACTTTCCATGAAACTTTAGTTAACTTTTTTTTTACATATAAACCTAATTAAAATAATTTTAAATAATGTGCTAAACAAATTTTGTACAACCTGTAAAGTTCAGTTCAAATGACTTGTTTCTTTTCAGAAGGTACAGTTCAGTTGAGAGTTCAGTGTATCGTTCTAATCCTAACAAACCAAACAGAGCAGGCCTGAGCTGTTGCCTGAGAGTAATCTGACAACAAAGTATGATCCAGTCCAGATCCAGCAAAGCAAGCCATTAAAATCAAAGCACATGCTCTGGTTAGTTAGTATACTCACACATCCTCAGTTTCAGACAGAACAAGATAAATAGGATTCATCTGCAGTTTGGTCAGAGATGGGCAAACCAGAGATGTTTGCAGCTGCAGCCATTAGGGTTGAAGATGACAGCAAGTCAGGCGATGATAGTCTCAAAGCTGGAGCACCTGAAAGGAGACGTCCTGGTCTACTGTAGTGGGGAACCCGCAGGACCTTCTGTGCCTTCAGAGAAGGCCAGAGAATTCAGCACATTAAATTTTATTATTCAATTATTCTTTTATTCATTATGTATAAGATATATATTTTCAATGAACTTTTTCTTGTTTTTTCACAATTTCTCTTGTTTTTTGTAAACTACTTTGTAATTGCTCAAGAAACTTATTTATCATGAAAATACAATTATCCAATCAGATTATTTTAAATTTGCATCTCCAAGAAGAAACATAATTGAGAGTTCTTTGTCAGTGATTATAATGTCACTGTTTGGAGAGGAGACAGATATCATTCAGCGTGTCCTAAGGATGAGTTGTATCTGACATACACCAAGAGCATGTGGCACTCTTGTCGACAAACTATTTCACAGCAATAAACTCAATCTATAGCAAAGGCCTGGGCACCCATATGTATGTGCAAATGTGTATATATATAGAGCTGGGTTACTGAAAAGTGTATGTGGCACCCCGTCTAGTGGTGGTACAAATGTTATCAAGTCTTCTAAAAAAGTTAAATCTGGTCCTCTGGATATAAAAAAAAAAACAAAAAAACAAAGTAAAACAACAAAAAGTGTAGAAACGTTTCGTCTTTCATCCGAAAGACTTCTTCAGTCTGAGGTGCTGTATTCAGCTCAGTCTCTTAAATGACACCGTCTCAGAGTGGATCAACCAGTTTTGCTGCTGACAACCAAAACCAGCTGCTCACATGATCAAGAAGGACCATCAGCCTAACAATGGATCATTAGCACACTGATGGCTGTTTACTGTTCACAGAGGGCTGAGTGATACTAGCAATCACAGCATTGTAAGAGGGGGACAATTGAACATGTAGGCCTTCACCCCTGTTTAACGATGGACAATTTCTTTTCACAAAGATGGCCTCCTTTACTCCTCTCACAAACCATCGTTCTTCTCTATTCAGGATGTGAACATCTTCATCCCTGAACGAGTGACCGCTGGCCTGGAGATGAGTGTAGACCACAGAGTCCTGGCCTGATGTTGCTCTTCTGTGCTGGGCCATCCTTTTGGCCAGTGGCTGTTTAGTTTCCCCGATGTAAGACTGATCATAGCCCTCCTGACACTGAACAGCATACACAACATTACTCTGTTTGTGCTGGCGGACTGGATCTTTGGGATGAACCCGTCTTTGCCGTAATGTATTTTGGGGTTTCAAAGCCACTGGGACATTGTGTTTAGAAAATAAACATCTCAGTTTCTCTGATACTCCCTCAACATACAGAATGACCACTGGTCTCAGTCTGGGTTCCTCCTTTTCACCTGTTGGCTGACTGGAGTCCTGTTTGGGTTACTTCTCTGCTTTCAGGAAGGCCCAGTTAGGATATCCACATTGCTCTAGAGCTTGTTTTGTGTGGGATTTCTCCTTCTGCCTGACTCCTGAGCTAGTGGGGAAGCTGTCTGCTCTGTGATACAGAGTCCTGATGACTCCTAACTTGTGCTCCAAAGGGTGATGGGTTGATGACACTTGGGTTAAAATTAAATCTCAGGAAGTCCAACATTTTACTGACCACATAAACTCTATGGATAAATACATCAAGTTCACACGAGAAGATGTAAAAAAAAAGGCAAGTTGGCTTTCTTGGACTGTGAGGTCTCAGTCTCTGATAGAGGACATTTGCAAACTGAGGTGTACCACAAACCCACCCACACAGACCAGTATTTGCAGTTTGACTCCCATCACACTTTGGAGCACAAGTTGGGAGTCATCAGGGCTCTGTACCACAGAGCAGACAGCGTCCCCACTAGCTCAGGAGCCAGGCAGAAGGAGAAATCCCACACAAAACAGGCTCTAGAGCAATGTGGATATCCTAACTGGGCCTTCCTGAAAGCAGAGAAGAAACCCAAACAGGACTCCAGTCAGCCAACAGGTGAAAAGGAGGAACCCAGACCCAGACCAGGGGTCATTCCATATGTTGAGGGAGTATCAGAGAAACTGAGACGTTTATTTTCTAAACATAACGTCCCAGTGGCTTTTAAACCCCAAAATACATTACGGCAAAGACTGGTTCATCCCAAAGATCCAGTCCCCCGGCACAGAGTAATGTTGTGTATGCTGTTCAGTGTCAGGAGGGCTGTGATCAGTCTTACATTGGGGAAACAAAACAGCCACTGGCCAAAAGGATGGCCCAGCACAGAAGATCAACATCATCAGGCCAGGACTCTGCGGTCTACACTCATCTCCAGGCCAGCGGTCACTCGTTCAGGGATGAAGATATTCACATCCTGAATAGAGAAGAACGGTGGTTTGAGAGAGGAGTAAAGGAGGCCATCTTTGTGAAAAGAAATCATCCATCATTAAACAGGGGTGGAGGCCTACGTGTTCAATTGTTCCCCTCTTACAATGCTGTAATTGCTAGTATCACTCAGTCCTCTGTGAATAGTAAACAGCCATCAGTGTGCTAATGATCCATTGTTAGGCTGATGGTCCTTCTTGATCAGTGAGCAGCTGGTTTTGGTTGTCAGCAGCAAAACTGGTTGATCCACTCTGAGAAGGTGCTATTTAAAAGACTGAGCTGAATACAGCTCCTCAGACTGAGGAAGTCTTTCGGATGAAAGACGAAACGTTTCTACACTTTTTGTTGTTTTACTTAGTTTTGTTTGTTTTTTTAATGTCCAGATGACCAGATTTAACTTTTTTTAGATTTTTATACCTGGATTATTGAGCATGCATCATGTTATCAAGTCTTGTTAAATTATTTTGAGTGGATCAGAATGGCAGCACGGTGGCACAACTGGTAGAGCGGCTGCCTCTCAACGAGCAGGTCCTTGGTTCAAACCCCAGTCCAGGGGCCTTTCTGGGTGGAGTTTGCATGTTCTCTCCGTGCATGCGTGGGTTTTCTCCGGGTACTCCGGTTTCCTCCCATAGACCAAAAACATGCATGTTAGACTGATTGGTAAATCTGAATTGTCGCTAGGTGAAAGTGAGAGAGTGAATGGTTGTTTGTCTCATTTGTCTCTATGTGTCCCTGTGATGGACTTGCGACTCATCCAGAGTGTATCCCGCCCCTCGCACAGTGATTGCTGGACATGGGCACTGGCGACCCCAGTGACCCAAAATGGAAAGAGCGGGTAAAAGATTATGGATGGATGGATCAGAATGATCCAGATCAGCAAAAACCTTGTTTTTACTTAGACTTTGATTTGTGACCTTCACCTTAGTGCTGAGAAGTGATCTTGTCTGATCTCGGAAGCTAAACAGGGTCGGGCCTGGTTAATACTTGGATGCAAGACCGCCTGGGAATACCAGGTGCCATAAGCTCTGACTAATTTCATCAATGTATAAAAACATACAGTGACGACAACACATAGCACTTTATTTTACATGAGACGGCTAACAAAAGTAAGTACAGACAGAGCGAGACCATACCATAATATATCCATCTTTATATAGTGTATAATACTAAAATAAAAGGGGAAAGCGCTTCATGTTCAGCAAGTTACTGAATTGTGAAACTGAAAGTAAAGTTATGTATTTGAACTGTAACATTAAAGTATTATAACATTAGCTTTTATCAGGTTGCTACAAGGTTGCATCCTAGCTGAAGAGCTCTTATAGCCACAGTTCGCCACTGATGAAAAGCCTGTAAGTGTCATTCTAGGACAGTGAAATAAAAGATCAAGTTACTTGGGTGTGTGTGTGTGTCTTTGCTCGTGCAAGAAAAAGGACTCTTAGGACTGAAGGTTGGGAACTGCTGAATGACAACTTACTGGTACACACTTTATATTATTTTTAGACTAAGCTGCCAACCTGTTATTAATCTGCAGTGAAATGCCAGCCTTCCAGCAGCATTGTCTCATTCCTATAATCATGAAGTCCTGCACTAAAATATGCAGACGTTCGCCTACACGTTTTGTCAACACATTGTCATGTATCATTAGGGTCCTTCTGTCCAGTGTGCAGATGGGGTATTGAGACAATAGAGCCTTTTGTTTGCTGTTCCATCTACAAGACTGTGTCACCAGACAACAGGGTCATTGAAAGTGAATGTTCTCTGTGGTGTGCCTTCAGTGAACAGTGTATGTATACTTAAGGGTGCCAGTGCATAAACATTAAAGCTCATTATTACTATCACGTTTAGAGTTTTTTTCCTGTGTCTTGTTGTCAGATTTGAAATAAAACATGAAATTTACACACAACTTTTGTTGCAGCCCAGTGAAGAAGTGTGCCAAGACTTTTAGTAGTAGTCTGTCATACAATGTAGATGAGATTCACTAAGTGAAAAAAAACTGGAATGTAACGAGATTCTGACAAAACTCATGAAATAAACTGGGTCTGTTTGGAGTTCAATACCTCAGATATACTTCACAATAAATACATGTATTCTTTACCCGCTTCTTCGTTTTATGGGTCGCAGGGGTCATTGGTGCGCATGTCCAGCAGTCACTGTGTGAGAGGCGGGGGACATGTCTCCAGTCCATCACAGGGACACATTGAGACAAACGAGACAAACAACCATTCACACCCTCACTTCCACCTAGGGACAATTTAGAGTTACCAGTCAGTCTAACATGCATGTTTTTGGTCTGTGGAAGGAAACCGAAGTACCCGGAGAAAACCCACGCATGCACGGAGAGAACATGCAAACTCCACCCAGAAAGATCGTCAGCCAGGATTTGATCCAGCGACATTCTCACTGAGAGGCAACAGCTCTACCAACTGAGCCACTGTTCCACCTTATTATCAATATGCCTAAATCATTTATTGAATAAATGTACTAGATGAGGTTTCAGCTGTTTCAGCTGGGAGACAGTCGGAGTAACTTTAGAAATGACTTTTTCTTTACTCTCTTATGAACCACGTGAGAAAACTTGTTTTCAAAAAACACTGGGAGGTGTTTATTGAGTCGGCTCATAGATTCTTAATAAAACATTGAATGCTCTTTTGAACTGACACTGTTTTTCTGTATTTTTGTTAAAATTTGTAAATAAATTATAGACATTTTATGGTTTCATTATTAAAATTTTCATGATTCACTTTAAAATAGGACACCTTTTAGGTAATAATAAGATGGTTAAGTCATCAAATATGGATTCTGAAGGAAATAAAATGAGAAAAAGCAAACTATTTGGAAAAAAAAGCTTTTATAGGGCCATAAACAACTGACTTCTGATCACATCTGGTTATCTTGATTTTTGTTTCAAGATTACATGACTTTTTTTTTTTTTTCAAAAATATATTTTCAAATATGTGTCTATGCCACAGGCAACCTCCAAGAAAACACTAAGCATAAATTAGAATTAAATCTCCATCTGTTTGTAGCATTATGAAAGTGAGCACTGTTTGTCCAGCACAGCAAGCAGAAATAATGTCGTCTCACGGGCAATAAGCATATATAAAGGTTCTGTTTCATATTATTAAGCATTTGAAGAATTTACATAAAGCCTTGTACCCCAGGACAAGCAATGAGATGATTCAGACATTTGTTCGAAAACTCTCCAGAGTGGAAAATGCAGGTCAGGAAGTTTGATGAACACTGGCATCCAAATGACCCAGGGACAAGGACAAACTACCTACACAAACTACCTGGAGACAACAGGACAAACGTGAACATCGAAGAACTGAAGTGGTACTTTTTAATAGGTGGTAGGAAATCTTTGGGTTCTTTTTAAATCCTTTTTAAACAAACATTTATATGTATTTATTTTAGCTTTTGTTTGTGGGGATTGTAGTTTTTTTTTTTTTTTTCCATTCACTAATCTTTATGCGTCTCCTGAGAGGGTGGAGCCAATTACCACCAGCTGCCGTCCATCACATGACGAGGGTTTACAGTTCTTAAGGCCATTGGGCTCAATCAGTCTCTGTTGAAACATTGTCCAATCAATAGTCCTGTGTCCAGCCCCAGTGAAACCTAGTCTCCTTGTGTTAATTGTCCCATCTCCTACAGCTTCCCCCTACGCTCCTGTGAATCACTTCTTGTAAAGAAGCACTTACCTGTTTGTAAACTGTTTGGTCTCTCAAGTCTCAGTTGGAATGGTGGCTACTGAAACTCCTAAACGTCATATTATTTTGTTGGTTTTGCTGTTAACAATTCATTCCTAAACAAATTTTAGTAGAATTTTAGTAAACTCATCTAAAATCTGGGAGTGGTGGCGCAGAGGTTAGAAGATGGGCCTGTGATCGGAAAGTGGCAGATTCAACTCCCGGTACTGTCAACATCAAAAAATGTTGGTGGAAAACGTGAAACACCCACACCTCCCTCCACCTTCATTCGCCCCACTCTGGGTCCCTGTGCAAGGCCCTTAACCCCATCATCTGCTCCCTAAACAGGTCTCTCTTGAAAATGAATTATCGTGGCTCAATGAGACTACTCGTATAAATAAAGGGTAAACGAAAAAGACTAGGTGTAAGGAGAAAGGTTCTTTTGGAAAATTGGATTGCCAACTCAATAAATAAATAAATATATGTGTGTGTGTGTGTGGAGGGTGTAAACCAGCTACTCCAGTCATTTGTGGAAACTAAGCTTTCTAGTTTTGTTGCTAAAATGTTTGGTTTCCTCAAATAACAGAGTTAAAAATTAGCCACATGCTGACTTCCATTTTTGCATTTAATTATTTTTATTTATTATACTCTATTAATCATCAATGGGGAAATTAATTCTCAGCATTTTTCCAATTGCACATGTGACATACATGTGGAGCTGTGGCCTGTCATCCAGGGTGCCCGGGGGAGCAGTGGTGGTGGTGGTGATGGGGGGCTTTCTCAAGGGCCCAGTGGGGCAAATGAGGGTGGAGCCAAGTGTGGGTGTTTCACCTTTTCCACCCACATTTTAACGTTGTTGGTCCGGGGATTTGAAGCGGGGAGTTGACCGGCAACCCTTCGATCACAGGCCCACCCTCACTAGCCTCTGCATCACCTCTCTCCCCATATGTGACTGCATTTAGGAGTAAGAGAGGTTACCATAAAAAATGGCATGCCATCTTAAAATTCTAAATGACCACAGGAAAAAAAATTAATCTATCATTTGAGAAAACTATTGTTAATAGATTTTTGGTCAAAGGTTAAGTATGTTTTCATTGTGTTTTTATTTTGTGGATGTGAAACATATTTCTCTCCTATCTTGATAACTTACAATGTCTCCTTGATGTTATTGCTGCACCCAAAACATTTTTGTATCTTGACCTGGAGGCTGTGGAGCCTCTGACGTCCAATGATCGTGTCTGTGTGCTTTTCTGACCTGATGCTGCAGCTGGCTTCAAGGAACGCCTACTGAGCTGCTGATGGAATAAAAGTCAGCAGAGGACACTGTTCGAGGATGATTCTGTGACAAAGTTCTCATGCACACACTTTTTTGTATGTTTATATATGTAACCTGTCATGGGGTAGTGGTGGTGCAGAGGTTAGAGAAGGTGAGCCTGTGATCGAAAGGTCGCTAGTTTAACTCCTCGAACTGACAATATCAAGAATGTGTGTGGGAATGGTGAAGCACTCACACCTGTCTCCACCCTCATTTGCCACAATCTGGGCCCTTGAGCAAGGCCCTTAATCCCCACCATCTGCTCCCCTAGGTGCCCTAGATGAGAGCTCTCTGCTCCATACAGAGGGCTGTGGTAGCTCGGTGGTCTGCGGTTGCATCAAGAAGGACATCAGGCATAAAATCAATTGCTAAGTCTTCATGTGACTTAGTTCACTGTGCCGACCCCTGAAGAAGGGAGCAGCCGAAAGAAAAGAAAAACACATTCTGGTACAAAGTATGTAACCTGTCCTGAATCAGCCTTTGCAGGTAAAATGCTGATTAAAAGTCTTCACCTGCCATTGAGTGTGGTTCTTTTGATTAAACAACATTAGTGAATGATAAAATTTCTCCAACAGCTGTGCTTTAAAGTTTAAATATTGACTAAAAGTAATGATTCCTCAAATTACTGAGGTGGCTCAAGCTTAATCTATGGTGTCCAAGGCCACCATTTGTCACCCCCTGTCTCCAACACTGCATCTGATGGTGGATGAAAGTGCACATTTACAATTTTCTTTTTCACTTCACCTTTATTTAACCATACATAAACACTAAAAATAAATTCTTATATACAGTGCTGACCCTACAAGCACCAACAGGTACTTGTAGAATCAAGGGAAGGGAAACAATACAGTTAGTCAAAACTATAAAATATAGGCCAATAACAAACAAGGAAATCACAAATTATATTAAGAACAGTTCATAGTCAAAGTTAAACGACAACATTACTAAGCATGAAAACATTTGCAATTATCTTAAACAGCTTTTAAATTATTTTTAAAACTAGAAATTGGGACAAGTGAGGACAGACTCAAAGTTTTTGAAGCAGATTCCAGTTAGATGGAGCAGCAGAGCCAAAGCCAGACTTGGTCTTTAGAGTTGTTGACAACAAATACTGAGAGGATCAGGTTTTATACTTCGAAACCAGTGCTAGCTGCAGTAGTTTCGTTAAATATGGAGGTTAAGTGCAGGGTGAAGCTCCCTCCTGCATCCTGTCTCTAGACCTGAGGGGCGTGGCGGTGCAATGAGCTGTTGCTGAGAACTAGGAAGAAACTGTGCGTGAGTATTATGATAAAACTTTGGTAAGTTCGTATTTATTTAAATAAAAACTGTTTAATTAAATATAAGATCTAAAAAAGTTAAATCTGGTCCTCTGGACATTAAAAAAAAAACAAAAAAAACAAAGCAAATCAACAAAAAAAAATGTAGAAACGTTTCGTCTCTCATCCGAGAGACTTCCTCAGTCTGAGGAGCTGTATTCAGTTCCAGTTTCGCCTATTGTTGCCAACCTGTACATGGAGGAGGTAGAAAAGAGAGCCTTGACGTCCTTTTCAGGGACACCACCAAGTCATTGGTTCAGGTATGTTGACGACACCTGGGTTAAAATCAAATCTCAGGAAGTCCAACATTTTACTGACCACATCAACTCTGTGGATAAATATATCAAGTTCACACGAGAAGATGTAAAAAATGACAGGTTGGCTTTCTTGGACTGTGAGGTCTCAGTCTCTGATAGAGGACATTTGCAAACTGAGGTGTACCGCAAACCCACACACACAGACCAGTATTTGCAGTTTGACTCCCATCACCCTTTGGAGCACAAGTTAGGAGTCATCAGGACTCTGTATCAAAGAACAGACAGCGTCCCCACTAGCTCAGGAGCCAGGCAGAAGGAGAAATCCCACACAAGACAGGCTCTAGAGCAATGTGGATATCCTAACTGGGCCTTCCTGAAAGCAGAGAAGAAACCCAAACAGGACTCCAGTCAGCCAACAGGTGAAAAGGAGGAACCCAGACCCAGACCAGTGGTCATTCCATATGTTGAGGGAGTATCAGAGAAACTGAGATGTTTATTTTCTAAACATAACGTCCCAGTGGCTTTTAAACCCCAAAATACATTACGGCAAAGACTGGTTCATCCCAAAGATCCAGTCCCCCGGCACAAACAGAGCAATGTTGTGTATGCTGTTCAGTGTCAGGAGGGCTGTGATCAGTCTTACATCGGGGAAACAAAACAGCCACTGGCCAAAAGGATGGCCCAGCACAGAAGATCAACATCATCAGGCCAGGACTCTGCGGTCTACACTCATCTCCAGGCCAGCGGTCACTCTTTCAGGGATGAAGATGTTCACATCCTGGACAGAGAGGAACGATGGTTTGAGAGAGGAGTAAAGGAGGCCATCTTTGTGAAAAGAAACCGTCCATCATTAAACAGGGGTGGAGGCCTCCGGGTTCAACTGTCCCCCTCTTACAATGCTGTGATTGCTAGTATCACTCAGCCCTCTGTGAACAGTAAACAGCCATCAGTGTGCTAATGATCCATTG
>NC_056501.1:45270694-45270790 GCF_014905685.2 Nematolebias whitei | reverse complement strand
GTCACTCTTTCAGGGATGAAGATGTTCACATCCTGGATAGAGAGGAATGATGGTTTGAGAGAGGAGTAAAGGAGGCCATCTTTGTGAAAAGAAATC
>NC_056501.1:45240909-45265694 GCF_014905685.2 Nematolebias whitei | reverse complement strand
GGGGGGGGGGGGGGGGGGGGGGGGCTGTTGGGTCAGTGGGGGAGCTGACTCCCTGTGGGAGCATTTGCTCTCACAGTTATTTCTCCCCATCCCTCACCATGCACCTCCACCCTCTTCATTTCAATTCCATACATTTAGGGTTGTTTGGGCTCGGGTGTGCTGCAACAATTTTACATCTTTGTTGACCATAGCCACCTGGGACTCAATTTTATTGTACACCTTAGACATTCATTCATAACATCCTCATGACATTCATATATAGGAACTTGAGGTGGGCACATGGCTATGGGTGGTGGGATGACCTTACTCTCACCCCCTGTGCCTGTGCTCACTTACAACGGTTGCATTTAGACACTAGGCTTTGAATAGAGTTGGGGTGGAGGGGAAACTGGCATCATGCCAGCCTTTGCTCCTTCTTCTTTCCTTTTTAATGGCACTATACAACAACACACATCAACAGCACATCTAGGGGCGGGGGTGTATGTGTCGGGGTCTTATTATTATTATTTATTTTTATTTATTTATTTTTTTTCCTACCCCCCTAGTTCCCTGACTGCCATTCCGGGGGTGGGGTCCGGGAGAAGGGCAGGCCGTCAGGTGTTGATCAGGACTATGTGGGGGTTCAGGGTCTAGGGGGTTGCCGTGGGCGGTGCTGGCGCTGTGCTCTCCCTGGGGTTGTTTGGACCCCCTGAGCTTGGCTCTTGGGTGCCATGGTTGGCCTGCTGGCCGGGGTGGCTGCCGGGGCCTGGTGGGCGGTCGGCTGGGGGCGCGTGCTTGGTTGTTGGCGGTGTGTGGGGGTGGTCGGTGGCGTGTCCTCTTCATGGTGGGGGGGTATCCTGTCGGCGGGGCATGGCCTGGGCCGGGTCTGGGGTATTGGCTCTTCTCCGCTCGAGAATGAATGGGTTTACCTCCTGGGTTTGGGCATGGGCTGCCCCCTGTAGAGGGCGGGTACATGTCTTGGACCTGGGGGTATAGAGTGCGTATCGGGAATAAGAATGAAATGTATCGTTATTGTATGTCTTTGAGTGAGTGAATGTGAGACTGAGGTTGGGATTGTGTGATTGTGTCTGTGTATGAATGGGTATTTGTTAGGTCGAGACTCGGACTGCCCCCTCTTTGATACAACTGGGGGTGCTTGGCATTGCGCCCCTATCGCGCGGCCCCCTGGTGGGGTGTGCCCTTGCCTGCCGGCGTGCTTGGGGCCCTTGGTGTCGTGGGCTGGGCGCTTGGGCGTGTGTCGGCTCGGCCTGGTGTCTGCCTGGTGGGGCTCGGGTCCTCTGGCCCTGTCGGGCCTTGGCCTGGGTGGTGTGAGTCCTCGGTGCCCGGGCCTCGGTGCCCGGACCTGGACCTACATCGGTGCGGCGGGTTACGACGGAGGCCTATGAGTTTGTCGCTGTTGGCCCCGGGGGGTCACTGTATGTGGTCGCTGGTGGAGATCTTCCGGTTCTCCCCTGTGGTCCGTTCTGGGGGGTGGGTGAGTGGTTCGTCCTGTGTGGGTGGCTCTGGCGGCTCCGTGGTCGGGGTCCCTCCTGGGGTCTTGGGCTCTGGTCCCCCCTTTTTCGTCTGCCTCTGGTCTTGGGGGTCGGGTCTCTGCTGCTTCACAGTTACTATTAAATGTTCTATTAGAGAAGCCTTATACACTTATGCATGCTCACAACCACACACAAATAGAAGCAGGGATGCTTATGTAGGCTTTATATGTAGATATATAGATATATAGATATGTATGTGAATGTATATTCATGTGTATGTATGTATGTATGTATGTATATGGGCGTAGGTATGGGTATATATATTTATGGAAACTTACTGCAAAGCCATGAATATTTTAAGTTCTTTATACATATGTATTTTGTTGCTGTGTTTTGTCATGTTCTTTGCAGGTGAACAGACAGTGGCCGGATGTTTTGCCGTGTGCTCTCTTTGTGTATATTTCTTATATTTTGGAGTCTTACTTTGTCTTTTCTTTCTTTCTATCCTATTAAAAAAAAAAAAAAAACTACACTAGATAGTCACTAGAATAAATATTTCATAATAATGGTGTGGGGAGGATGGCTGTAAGGGGAGAAGGGAGGCCATCTATTAGAAAAAAATAAATAAATAAATAAAAAAAATATGGAGGTTAATAACCAGTAATGACTTATAAATGAGGATAAACCAATGACTTTCATGACATGTAGAGAAGGACATATAACAAGAGAGTAGAGATGACAATTATGTGTTCTATAAGGAGCATATAGGCATCACAACAATTATATGTAAAGGGGACATGTACCCCCCACCCCCACCCTACCACACACACACACACACACACACCTCTAAAAATACTCATTGGGCCCCCCCCCCCTACACACACACACACACACACACATTTACCATGAAATATTTGTTCACCCAGCGCTGTTTCTATGTCTTCATGAATGAATCCATTCCACTTCATTAGTAGTAGAATACTGAAACCACTAAAAATCCACTCCAGGTTTTCCTGGTTACCTACAACTCCATATCGCATGCGGTGTTTCTCCTCGGTAATCAGCCTCGGCAGGGCGCTCACAGGGGTAGGGGGAGGAGACACCTCTGTTTTGTTTTGCACACTAGTTTAGCGCCACGTTAATGCTGGCATTGTTGACTGGGGTGGGGGTTTAAGATGTGTGTGAGAAGTGGAGCGCTACGTCTGTAGCATCTTAGCTAACGCATCTTTCTTGCGTGCCGCTAGCTTAGCACTGTTAGTTCTGGCAGTTTTAAACGTGCGTGCATGCAGGGAGAGGGCATTAATGTGTGGGAGAGAAGATGAGCATGCTCTACTCACACAAGGAGAGCTGTTGGTCAGGCTACTTCTTTTTGTGCTGTGCGCTCTAAAATATGTATTGAATCAAGTGTTTACTTATGTAGGTAAACATAGATGTTTAACAACCTGTTAAAATACACCAGAATGCAGGAAATTATATCTACTTTAATCAAAATTTTCTATGGGAAGACTCCTAGACCCCCACACACAACCCTCCCTCCCCCACCACCAGTATGTCCCCCACACATTACAAATGCTTCTCACATCAATGATAAGGAGCATTTGTAACAAAGCAAATAGCAGAGAGATAAATTGTGTCCAGCTGTGTGCTCCTTCCACTCGTCATGATCCATCTCTCTGCGCTGGCTCAGACAAGCGAAGCAAAAAAACAACCTGCCTCTGTTCTTCTCCAGAGTATAACTCCCACTCACTTGAATATGTTGCACCAAAAGCACTGTATACTTAAGTTCTCTGTTCACTTCCAGTCCAAAAAAAAAAATACTGATCTCAAAAACTACAAACTTTCCCCATTCAATTCCGACAGTGAATTGGGGACATCAAAGTTGTTTTGAGGTTGGTCATAGAGGATTGATTTTTGTTCTTATTTCCATTTCTCTTAAAAAGTAAACCAAGATAATATAACCAGAATAAGAATGATCTATTATTACTTGCAGTCATATACTTGTCATTTGTTTTTTTCTGTTGTTTTCTAATCTGAGACATCACTGAAGCTCTACTACATTTGCCACGACCAAAGGAATAGGAACAACAGAGAGGGACTTCTCCCTGCCTCACTTGTTTTACTCCAATGGGTAAAACTGCAGTGAAAAGGCAGAGTAAGTGTTAGAAAATTGCTTTGGAAAAAAAAGTGAGCAAACACAAGATAACAATGAAAGTGACAGTGAGCTGCTTCTGGGAGAGAAAAACAAAGAAAAAAACAAGAGGAGGGAGTTGAGGCAAAACAACAAAAGAAAGAGAATGAGAATTAAACCAGATTGAGAGTGTCTGCCTCAGGTTGTACTAGTCACCCTGAATTATAAATGGTCTCTCACTTTCCAAGCCAAAGCACACAACCACAATATAATACCCATGATGCATTTCCAATGGCAAGTCACTCTGCTCTCCCCTGGGTTGGCCCTCACCATTCATTCCTGTCCTCTTCTTTTCCTCTTCTCCATCACTCGCGCTGATTTCAGTCCCTGGAGTGACGGATTTTGCAAACTTTGTTCTTTCCTCTCCTCGTTTCTCCACCCACATCAGTTCTTGGTAGTTCTGCAGTCTCATAAAAAAACATTTTCCAGTTATCTATTTTCCTTCCTTTCTGTATTAAAAGCAAGTATTGCATCGACAATCACCGAAGCCATTCCACACTCAGCTGGCCCAATTTTTTACAGCCAGTTTTTCACTCTTACTCTGGTTTTATCACTGCTTGTTCCCTCCACGGGTCTGTCCTCCTATTTCAGCTCTCTCCACTATACAGTCAACTGGCTTTACATGAAATCTAATAAAATCAGCAGCAGAGTCACAGACTCTTTCTTACCTGTTATCGTCAAGTACGACCATTTTAGATGTTTTGTGCTAAAGAAATTGTAATTCCATTGATTTGTTGGACACAAGACTTTCATACTTTTTTCCGTCAAGTCATCTGAATAACAAAAGAAGCTTATTCATGTAATTGTCATGATGCACACTTTGCTCTTTGCTAAAACACTCTTTTCACTGCTTGGGCTCTAGTTTTCTCTATCAGAATCAGAATAGAATCAGAATAAACTTTATTGGAATTGCACCAAGGTACAACGCGAATATGTACGTACAGTCGTCTGAAAGATGGGCGGAATGCACGAAGCTGCAACTGTAGAAAGCGCAGCCATTTTATCCTTATCAGATAATAATCTTAGATAGGAAAAGGGGTAGAAACATGAGGGTAGATAGTGGTATTACAAAAAAAAAAGATCTTTCACATCTTGTCTATCAGGACATGATTTGAGACATCAAAAAACTCTACCAGCAAGCAAAATTAAAACATGATTACATTTGCATTTGACATCAAGGTGTTGAGATTTGTCCATGAACGTTTTTTTCAGATCAGCCACAGTTTCTGAAGATGTTCCAGCCAGATCTTGTTCAGTCTCCTGCCTGCCCCTCGACCTCTGTTTTTTTTTTGTCTTGCCCTTTTGTACTTCTGCTCATCTGCCTTTTTGCTGCCTTTACCTGCTTGTGTTTGGACTCCGAGTTTTGCCTTGCTCTTGGTACTGTCGCCTTTATCAGATCCTGTTGCCAACCTTGTTTCTGCCCACGACTCTGCCTCTGGATCGCCCACTCAAGACCACCGACGCACACCGCCCCTTGGTGACGTTTCAGCGCTATGCCTCCGGCCCATTGAGACTTACAAGACCCAGCTCCGGCTCCTTGACCACCAACACCAGCCGAGAGTGGCAGCTCTTTGTTTATTAATAAAACCTTTAAACCTATTCTGGATTCTTGTGGTTCTGATCCAACCTCTATCCTAACAATTATGGGATTTCAGTTCGACTTTAACACTTGGTGTTTCCATTCAAAGGACTGGAGGCAGGTTCTAGGAGAAATATGAGAACTCAAGGCAAGTTATTTTCTTACTTTAAGTAAGCACAAAGAGGTTGCTAACAAAACACCAGTTGGTATGCAATGCTCCAGCAGGAAAAGGTGCTCTTCTGCAGCCTTTTATACTCCTGGAGCTCGACAGGGAGATGAACCACAGCTGTTTCTCACTGATGCTGCCCTGGACTCAGAAACATGCAGAAAGACCTGGAATCCTATAATTTATGCAGCTAGATTGACATGCAGATTACACTCACTCCCTGCCCTCTGAGGGCTGTTTTCTGTTTGCATGACTCATATGTTTTGTTGACATGCATGAAAATGTAATCACACCAAGTTTTAGCTCAGTATCTAGTCAATAAACTGAGTTGCAGTAATTTTGTATTGGCTGAAATGTATTAGCTGTGAAGGTCATCTTGATCCAGGTTGATTCTGAGTGTTAATAATTTTGTAGATGTACATCTAACAATTACTTTCTAAGAGTTTCACTAAGTCTGTTCGGTGCTTTTATAAGATATTTTGCTAACAGACAGTGATGACTCTTACAATGAATGAAGAGTTTTAAGCAGAGATGTTGCCTAATGTGTTGTAACTCAACTACAACAACACGTTTAAGCTAATTATCTGTAAAATTGGCTGAGTTGGAGTCATTTTACTTGTAGCAAAAGTCTTTTCTACAAAAGGCGGCCATCCTAAATGAAGTTGAAGTTGACTTAAAAATGTATCTAGTTGCACGTGTAAATCTAATGATTACTTTCTGAGAGTTTCATAAAAAAGCTGCTCAATGGTTTATGAGATATTTTGCTAATTACAAACACAGAGCGGGCAGCACGGTGGCGCAACTGGTAGAGCTGCTGCCTCTCAGCGAGCAGGTCCTTGGTTCAAACCCCGGTCCAGGGGCCTTTCTGGGTGGAGTTTGCATGTTCTCTCCGTGCATGCGTGGGTTTTCTCCGGGTACTCCGGTTTCCTCCCACAGTCCAAAAACATGCATGTTAGGCTGATTGGTAACTCTAAATTGTCCCTAGGTGTGAGTGAGAGAGTGAATGTTTGTTTGTCTCGTTTGTCTCTATGTGGCCCTGTGATGGACTTGCGACCCGTCCAGGGTGTACCCCGCCCCTCGCACAGTGATTGCTGGACATGGGCACCAGCGACCCCCGTGACCCAAAATGGAATAAGCGGGTAAAGAAAATGGATGGATGGATGGACAAACACAGAGCTTGCTATAAAAAAAAAAAAAAAACGTGTTTTTCTCAATGAATGTTCCACAGAACCTGACGGATCCTCACACATTCCTTGATTCTACTTCTTTATTTGATATTTTAGTCATAAATTAAACTAAAGTTAAGCCAGCAATTCAATTTTGCAAATGAAACAGTATTTAGAATATAATACAATTACAAACAAATTCCGTTTAAGGACCCATTTATCCAAAAAAAAAAAAAAAGAACAAAATATATATTTTTTTTTTGGACCACTAAAATATTTTAATTTTCCTTATAAGAATGAGAAAATGGTCATGTCCCAAAAACCTCAGAAGAGGGATTGTAATTCAAAGATGTCACAGTGAGCTGATAAAAAACACAGATGCTCAAGATTCTCTCTAATGGAGAAACTAATGGAAGAACCAGTGGCGATGGGAGGCAGAGTAAAGAGTTGTTGATTTTTCTATACAGGTAGTATTGAAAAAAACAGAATAAAGCCCTGAGACACAACTTGAAAATAATAAAGAGCTTGCTCCTTTTGAACATGGCACAATTTTCTTTGTAATTATATTCTGGTCAAAGGTCATATTTTTGGTGGTCTACAGTCTTGTTCCTGTATTTGTTTTGACCAAGTTCTCTTCTCTTCATATTGGCATCTGTCACATTTTAATGTATTGTTCCCTCTTAACCTGATGCACTAATTAGCTAATACATTGACTAGCTGACTGACCTTGTTTAATTTGGCCAACTTCTAAGTCACTTATTTTTGTGTGCAAAGCTAGCATAACTACAATGTTGCCAGTGATCGTTGTTTTGATGTCCATCACATTCGGCTGCTTTGTACCCACCTTGATAGTCGCCCAGATGTTTATGATTCATTCTGCTAGGGTTCTGGTTAGAATGATCCAGACCAGATTTTTTAATAACAGTGTATCATAATGTTTGATAAGTATGACCCCAAATGGCAGACCAAAAACACAAGGACAAGGGAATACAAAAAGGTAGTTTATTTACAGCGTAGTTGGTGTGTTTGGCTGTGGGAGAGAGAGGGGAGAGCGGTGAGTAACGGAGTCTGTTGATCCTTTCAGAATATTGAAGATGGATAAAGGAGGCCTTACTGTCGTGAACGTGGGTACAGACGATCCTTGAAGATAAGAGTCCACGAGATCCGGGAGGTCCAAAGAGGTAAGTATCTTACTGTTGCTGAGAGTGGGTGGAATGGTCTGAGTGTTATCCTTCAGTGTGATCTTGATGTGCAGGGTTGGCAACCAGATGCAGGCAGGAAAAGGTCCGACAAGCTGGATTGACTGGAGCAGAGCTGGACAAGCAGGGAGAAGACAGACAGGTTAGTGCAGACAAGTCAAAGTCTAGTATTGTACTGGCTGTCACAGTTTACCAGAGGTAATTAATGTTCGAGCGTTGGTTGAGCGTCAGGTTGTGGCTTAAGTAGAGCAGGGGTGTGGAGTCTTGATGGCAGGAAACAGGTGTAGTCAATCAGTTGATTAGCTGCAGAGTGGAGGTTGTTGGAGGGGAAAGCAGGGAATCCTACACAGTGTGAATATACATTTATAACTAAGAGTGCTTTTTGCTGATTATATTTTTTTCTTTTATTTGTTGACTCTAGCTAGCAGACTTTTAGTTTATTCGTTCACACCCACACACACCCACACACACAAAAGTCCTAAAAGTAGATAAAGAGAACCCATTTAAACAAATGAGACAAAAATATTATACTTGGTCATTTATTTATTGAGGAAATGATCCAATTTGTGAGCAGCAGAAATATGTGAACCGTTGCTTTGAAACTTTGAACTGCTGATCAGTCCTGCTTGGAGGAATTTTATCCCATTCCTCTGTGCAGAAAAGCTTCAACTCTGGGATGTTGGTGGGTTTCCTCACATTAGCTGCTCAATTCAGGTCCTTTCACAAGTTTAAATTAAACTTTTTTCATTCATTCAACCTTTATTTAGACAGATAAGTCACATTGAGTCTAGAAGACTCATTTACAAGTGAGATTTGTTTAGACAGACAAAAAGTAGTGAACTGGACACATGTAGGAATTGGAGGCAAAAAAATCCTACCTGACTTTTTCTTCTTGGCTGAGAAGAAAAACTCTAATATTAAAAAGCACCTCGCACAAACAAGTATACAGTGACATACACATTCTGCAGGGGGGGGGGGGGGACAAGAGCAGTGAGCAATGTCCATAGACACTCTCGAGGGCACTAAGTTGTCTAACTAACTTGTCTCGTTGTTAAAGTTTTAGATCTTAGATGTTTTGAATTTTAGTTTAAATTTCTGATCTATAGTCCAATAACATTTCATTTTAGTGCTGTAAATGGCCATTAGCAAAATGAACATATACTCAGTCTCTGCATCTTGGGGTCTTGTTCACAGCTTATGCCTTGGTAAAATACGCTATACCTGTAATCAATTGGTCACATGATCAGGATGTTTTCAGTCACTGTGTGAACATTATTTTCTCATAAGTTGTACTTGTCATGCTGTTTATAGCTTTGCCTGTCTGTCTCTCTCACTTTCCCTCAGGTCCCAGCCTCATGAATATTTAAGCTTAGTATGATTACACCCACTTTAATCCAGGAAGTGTGTGGGATGATAAAGAGCCCCTTAAGCGTCAATGTCGCTTCACTGACACCAAAGTAGACAAATAATCACAGAATCTTAAACTGCCTGCAAAAACACCACTATTCAGGAAGGCTTGGTGCTCCTTTCTGCCAGTGATGTGTGATACAGGTGATGGAGGGTAATAAGTAAGAAAGCAAAAGCCAAAGTAGAGATGCAGCGAGTGCATTTGAAAGTAGGGAAGCTGGAGTAAAACAGGGCTTTTATGACCTCAGTCTCGACAGAATCTAATGTGACTCTCATGAGCAAAAAGAGAAGGGTCTCTTTCTTATAATTGCATCAGCACTTAGTTAACAATAATGTAATTAGGCAGAGAGACTCTGGAAGACATGCAGATGAGATTTGCCCTCCACCCCCAACATTCTAATTCTCCGTCTGTTTTCCCACATGAAGCTGTGGTATTTTAAAGTCAGTATGCTTCTGCTGGTTATCTTTTTGGTCACCCTAACCTGATTTCTGAGAAAGTCAAAATTTAAAGTAATGTTATAAAACTTTCAGGTGAGAAAGAACATGATATTTTCATCAAAGTTCATGCTCAGTAATTCGGGTAATAAAGCCAAGTAACCTGGATTACTGAGCGTGAACGTCAATGTTTTGAACCACTTTGGCCATGGCTGCCTCAGACTAGTTGCTGGGAGAAAGGGCAGACTCCAGAAATCAGCATATCACCACCAAACTGGTTGGCCCACTATGTGAGTGTGTTATTTTAAAGACTGAGTCTGTTGTGGTTCCTCAGACTGAAGAAGTCTTCTGGATGAAAGATGGAACGTTTCAACACAAAGAGACCATCCAGAGGACCTGACTTAGCTTTGTTGGAAGATATTTTCATGTTAGTGAATTATTAATGAAAACATGGAAATGTCTAAACTGTAAAGAGCAGGGCAGTGTTAACAAAGTAAATTTGTTAGGTGCTTAAAATAATGAAGAGTGTACCTTACAGTGACAGGTCAAAGCAAAGACATTGATGCACAATGCATGTCAGGTGACCACTAAATTGGTGGGGTTGGGTGCAAGTGGGGTGGATGTAATGGCCATTCCTAAAACATTGATGGCCCATCGTTGCTTCCCACATGACATTTTTACCCTCTTAAAACCCAAGCTTTTGCCTGGTGAGCATTTTAATTTCCCTTTCTAATATGATTCATAGAATCTCTTAACTTTGGAAACAAACACTATTTTTGAGCAAATAGGACATAACATATACTGGTAAATATGTATTTTGTTAGGACTGTGTGTTTCTGGCTCCCTCTGTATCTCCTAAATACAAATGGTGCAGTGAAAGCAGGGCTGGGAGCACAGCTGATCCCAATCAGCTCATCAGTATCGTACGCATGAGGCTGAGTCTATCCACAAGTCTCCGGTGGATTGTCAGTCACTAATGTGATCTTTCTGGTCTCCTATCATTCAACCTTTATTTATACAGGTTAGTCTCATTGAGCCTTGATGACTCATTTACAAGAGAGACCTGTTGTGACCTTTATGTTCTTTTGAACCTCTCATCTGTTCTGAGCCTGCTACGTCTGTAATTCAATAAGAAACATTGGTTACTGGACTCAGCCTTCCCTTTAGCCTGCCTACTCTGTGCTCTCACAACACATCACCTACTTACCTCTTCACCTGGATATCCTTCCCCTTGAGCGCAGAACCATAGCCCAACAGTGCACCCAAAACATGGAGACTCATGCACAAAGGATGTGACTACACAAATCGTGGCGTACATACATTTTCATGCAAAACTTTGAATGTTTCAAGAATTAAATGATTGTAGAAATGTGCACAGCCTCACGCTTGGAAGAAGAATCAGTTTTGCTGTGTGTTTCCTTGACTGATGGCGCCTTCCGGACCGAAGACGAAACGTTTCAGCACCAAAAAAAAAAAAACTGTCCAGATGACCTGACTGAAAAATGTTGGATTGTATACCTTGATTATTGAGCATGGACTTTGAAGTGAAATCTATTATTGTGCACACTGGACCCACATGATGAACAATTAATACATCCACATGTATGAAACTAGATGGTTGGATATAAAAGCTGCACAAAGTGATGCATAAAATACCTTTAATATCAACAGCTTTATCCTTATTTGAGAATATAAATGGTGAACTATGGAGAGAGAGTATATTTAGAGACAGAGACGATTTTCTGGTGAATGATGATGATTCGCTCATCAGCCATTTTAGGATTCTAACAACAGTCCTTTTTGGAACCATTCTTGAAGCTGCGGCCGGTTTTGTAGTGCAACACAGCGAGGAGCCGTGTGCTGCCCGTGCACATACAACTGCTGAGCGCACTGGAGTTCTTAGCAACAGAGTCATTCCAGAGGGAGCTGGCAGACTGATCGGGACTGTGTCAGTCGACCCTAAGCCAAGCCATGGCAGCTGTGTGGGACAGAATGATCTATATGTCAACCAGATATATCACATTCCCTGTGATGTGGTTGAACCAGTCAACGTTATAGCACAATTTGCTGCAATAGACGGTTTTCCTAATCTAATAAAAGCTATCGACTGCACACTCACTGATATAAAAGTACCATCACAGGGTGAATATGTTTCTCAGAAACAGAATGCTTTTATTATTCTTGCACAGTAAAATACAATGAAATTACTTTCTGTACAACCATCCCAAGGTTGGACAGAAGTGTACAGGGGGCTGCAGCTTCTAAGATGTGCTGCCCCTATTGCTTGGATAAGAAAAAGGGAAGAAAACATAAGGTGAGAGGTATAGAAAAAGGATCTCTCACACCGTGTCTTTGACAGGGCATGCTTTGAGGCATCAAAAAAATCTACCACAGCAAAGCAACATAAATAGACATAATACATATATGTGTTGAGTGAGTAGGGGTTGGAGGTCCCAGCACGGCTGCCAAGTGAGCAATGCAGCCCATGGCGCCTTCGCATCTCCTAGGTTGTTGTGCCAGGGGAGGCGAGGGAGGCCAGTGGAGGGGTTGAGTTTGAAGGAAGGTCATAGCCAGAGCGCCCCCCCCCCCCCCAGCCATAATCCTGATGAGAGGTGTTTGTTTATCAGCCAGCTCAGTTAGCTCTGTCAAGTCCATGACTTTGGGGAAGGGAGGGGGACAGAGCGTCTTTGTTTCCATAACATCCAAGGAGAAATTTGAGATAGTCCGCTTCCCAAGGCCAGGTCCAGATTCAGATATCTATATTGTTTGTGGTCAAGCTGAACTCGTAAATTTCCATGTCTGCCTTAACAGTCCCGCTAGTACATTCTCTCATGGCGACTCCAAACAGCCAAATTTGATTACTTACGCCAAGTCGAGCTTACAACTTCTCCAAGATTTATTCCTTCCAGCCATTCCTGCCACTGCCAGAAAGTTCCACAGTCCTGACAAGGATCAGCCTGCTCAGCTTGATACAGCACCACATATTGTTCGTACATAGTTCTGCCAAGTGCTGCCAAGCTTGCGACATCCTCCACAATTTGTCGACAATCCAAATTTCCAGCAATTCCAAACTGTAAAATCCTCTTATAATAGATCCAATTTTGTTTCCACCGAGGTAAGAAGGGTTCTCCTTCACCCTGATTACCTGTTGAGAAAAATGTATCAATTTCATTGAGAGACCAGTTGATCAAATCCATTGTTACAATTCATTTGTTATGTTAATATGAAGGATTTTCATTCAATGTGCAAATTTTATGTGATATGCAAAAGCAACTAACCAACATGGTGGTGAGGTTTAATGCATGATTCATTCACTCTCATGAACTACAGCGCCTTGTGAAAGTATTCGGCCCCCTTGAACTTTTCAACCTTTTGCTACATTTCAGGCTTCAAACATAAAGATATAACATTTTAATTTTTTGTGAAGAATCAACAACAAGTGGGACACAATTGTGAAGTGGAATGAAATGTATTGGATGTGTCAAACTTTTAACAAATAAAAAACTGAAAAGTGGGGCGTGCAATATTATTCGGCCCCCTTGCGTTAATACTTTTGCTGCAATTACAGCTGCAAGTCTCTTGGGGTTTGTCTCTGTCAGTTTTGAACATGGAGACACTGAAGTTCTGCCCATTCTTCCTGCAGAACAGCTCGAGCTCAGTGAGGTTGGATGGAGAGCGTTTGTGAACAGCAGTCTTCAGTTCTTTCCACAGATTCTGGATTGGATTCAGGTCTGGACTTTGACTTAGCCATTCCAACACCTGGATACGTTTATTTGTGAACCATTCCATTGTAGATGTGTCTTTATGTTTTGGATCATTGTCTTGTTGGAAGATAAATCTCCGTCCCAGTCTCAGGTCTCTTGCAGACTCAAACAGGTTTTCTTCCAGAATGGTCCTGTATTTGGCCCCATCCATCTTCCCATCAATTCAGACCATCTTCCCTGTCCCTGCTGATGAAAAGCAGGCCCAAACCATGATGCTGCCACCACCATGTTTGACAGTGGGGATGGTGTGTTCAGGGTGATGAGCTGTGTTGCTTTTACGCCAAACATATCGTTTTGCATTGTGGCCAAACAGTTCGATTTTGGTTTCATCTGACCAGAGTACCTTCTTCCACATGTTTGGTGTGTCACCCAGGTGGCTTGTGGCAAACTTTAAACAACACTTTTTATGGATATCTTTGAGAAATGGCTTTCTTCTTGCCACTCTTCCATAAAGGCCAGATTTGTGCAGTGTACGACTGATTGTTGTCCTATGGACAAACTCTCCCACCTCAGCTGTAGATCTCTGCAGTTCATCCAGAGTGATTATGGGTCTCTTGGTTGCATCTCTGATCAGTCTTCTTCTTGTTTGACATGAAATTTTAGAGGGATGGCCGGTTCTTGGTAGATTTGCAGTGGTCTGATACCCCTTCCATTTCAATATGATTGCTTGCACAGTGCTCCTTGTGATGTTTAAAGCTTGGGAAATCTTTTTGTATCCAAATCCGGCTTTAAACTTCTCCACAACTGTATCTCGGACCTGCCTGCTGTGTTCCTTGGTCTTCATGATGCTCTCTGCACTTTGAACAGAAACCTGAGACTATCACAGAGCAGGTGCATTTATACAGAGACTTGATTACACACAGGTGGATTCTATTTATCATAATCAGTCATTTGGGACAACATTGGATCATTCATAGATCCTCACTGAACTTCTGGAGTGAGTTTGCTGCACTGAAAGTAAAGAGGCTGAATAATATTGCACTCCCCACTTTTCAGTTTTTTATTTGTTAAAAAAGTTTGACACATCCAATAAATTTCATTACACTTCATGATTGTGTCCCACTTGTTGTTGATTCTTCACAAAAAATTAAAATTTTATTTATTTATGTTTGAAGGCTGAAATGTGGCAAAAGTTTGAAAAGTTCAAGGGGGCTGAATACTTTTGCAAGGCACTGTACATGGTTGGGAACAAGCTGGCATGGATGGGTGGCTTCTTGGTGATCAAATTCATTTAATCATCCTAATATTAATCCCCCTGATAAGCATGGACCCTGTGCGCCCCACATATCATCCTGTCTTCACTGTATCGTTACTAGTTAGCGGTTCAAGCAAGGGCGTCGGATGCATCCGTAATGTGGGGTGGACACATTGATGTGTGTAGGTGTGTGTGCCTGTGCGCGCGTATGAAGTGTACTCTAATGTTAAAAAAAAAGCAGCATTTCCCCTAGATTTCCTATAATTCCACACATTTAAAGCATGTTTCTCACCAAGTTTGTGTAAATTCAACTGTGGGTTTTAAAGCCATTTTAACTTTAATACACTTTAATACAGAGCATCTGGTCAGCACTATCTGTCTTAATAGAGAAATAAAAAACATCACCATTGAACTTTTTTACTTGTGTTCAACACTACTCATCTAAATGATGTTTCTCATGAAGCTTGAGGACAATAAGGTTTCAAAGAAATTTCAACTTTAATGCACCTGAACACACAGCATCTCTTACACCTGCAGCGTCTTACAACGTCACAGTTACTGCTAAGCTAAGATGCTACAGACGTAGCGCTCCACTCAAGCATCCTACTAACATGAATATATGTTTATGATCAACACCCTGGTCAACAACTGCCCGCACTAAGCTCGCTAAATTGGCGAGCGAGCAACACAGAAGTGTCTCCACCTCCTCCACCTGTGCACGTTTTCTGCCAAAGCAGGAGACTCAGCAGCTGTTGCCTGCACAGTTTCTGCTCTGTGTTAGAGTTGGAGGTAATCAGGAAAACCTGGAGTGGAGTTTTAGTAGCTTGAGTATTCTCCTACTAATCAAGTGGAATGGATTCGTTCACTAAGAAAGAGAAACTGCGTCGCCTGAACTAATGTTTCATAGAAAAAGTGGGGGGTCCAAATGAACGTTTTTGTGTGTGTGTGTGTGTGGGGGGGGGGGGGACTTGTCCCCTTCACATATAATGGTTGTGATGCCTATGGGTTCAAGTGAGTGATTTCCTGTTTCTTGTTTGTTAAACTGCAGTTTCATAGCATTCTACCAAGCCCCTGATTGTCTCTGTGTGTATTGTAGTTTTAATAAACACATGCGTGTGAAATGCCTCAGCCTCATCATTTCTCCAGTGCACAGCTGCATTCCCTTACATAACAGTGTCTTCCATGCAAGTGGTGATCTGCAGTCATCCTCTGCTTCACATCCACCTTGATGTCTGCCCATTTTTTCTTAATTTCTGCAGGTGTGTTGCTCTGACCCCACAACATTTACAGCTTTGCACACACTGTCTCACTCACTCCTCTTGTGCTTGGTGCCAGAGGACAGTGTGCCAAACAGAATGTTTTTATGTGCCTCTACCTCATTTAGAAGCATCTCCAACTTACATTCCATGAAGTTCCTCTAATTCCAGCGTGTAGACATGATTTATGATAGTGCAGAGAGGAGATTCCTCAGGTGCAGGGCATACACGTATTTAAATCCATCCATCCATCCAAACATCCATCCATCCATTTGTCTGTCCATCCATCCATCGATCCATTCATTATTTTTTACCCACTTCTTCCTTTTCGGGTCGCAGGGGTCACTGGTGCCCACATCCAGACGTCACTGTGTGAAAAGCAGGGATGCCTTAGACAGGTTCAAGTCCATCACAGGGACACGTGGAGACAAATGAGACAAACAACATTTCACTCTTTCACTCACACCTAGGAACAATTTAGAGTTACCAATCAGCCTAACATTCATGTTTTTGGTCTGTGGGTGGAATCCGGAGTACCTGGAGAAAACCCACACATGCATGGAGAGAACATGCAAACTCCACCCAGAAGTCTTTGGCCTGGTTTCAATCTGGCAACCTTGCTCAGCGGCATCAGCTCTGACTGAGCCACCATGCCAACCCATATTTAAATCTATTTGCATATTTAAATGGAGCCGTGTCAAGGGAGGATTCGGGTATTCTCTCATGTGCGTTCAATTCTGCGTTGATTGGGATGTACAAAAGAAGTGGGTTTGGGTTCATATATACATACAGTTTCATATACTGTATCTGTATTTATTTATGCATTAAGGGCGGCTGTGGCTGAGTGGTTAGAGCAGTTGTCCTCCAATGCAAGAGTTGGGGGTTCAGATCCACCAGCAGTCACATGCTGAAGTGTTCCTGGGCAAGATATTGAACCCATCATTGCCTCCGATGTGTGAACCATCGGTGTATGAATGTGATCTAAAAGCACTGATTAGTCTCTTTAGAATTACTTGTTCAGTTAGCTTTGAGATCTGGTAGAGTGCTGTATGAATGGGTAAATGAGGGCGCAGATTGTAATGTAGAGCTTTCAGTATCTTGATAAGATAGAAAAGCGTTATATAAATACAGTCCATTTACCATTAACCATATGTTGTTTTCTCAATTTAAGAGTCAGAGTGTCCTTGTTGTCGTTGGCACCACGCATGGTACATGTGATGGAACGAAATTATGTACACAGGGTGTAAGCATGTACCTTGTTTCTGTAGGAAATCCATGCAAGCACTTGTACATGAGGTCCATGGAAACAAAATAAGATAAATAAATATTCTGAACCCAAACATAAAATCCAAGTTGGAAACACCTTCACTGACCTTTGGTCCTCCTCTGCCGATCCTTCTCTTCCAGATAGTTCCCACTCCCATAAAATAAACTACTTACCCTTTTATCTTCATCTCTGCATGAGTCTTTTTAGTCTTCCATTGTTATGCTCTGGTTTAACTCAAAACTAGTCAAAATTATGTTTAAAATCAAAAATAAAACTTAAATCTAGTTCCTGTGAATAAGTAAACTGGTCTAAAATAATGTCCTCAATTTTCTGATGCAGAGCCTTATGTATACTATTTTGAATAGCAAGGCATCATCAGTTATATTACATTTAAAATAGAAAACTAAGCTCAGTTGCCAATTCCTTAATTCTCATATTACCAAAATTTTCAAATTGAGGTTTTACAACAAAAGCCTGCGAGCGTTTCTGATGTTCTTTTATGATTTTTGGTTTTGGTGTGCCACCCCAGGATTTTCACTGGGCACCACATGGACATCCCATTAAAAATAATTCTGGAGTTGCCACTGCTCTTTGTCAAACATACAATATTTAAAATATATTCATGAACTGCACATTTATTAAACATTTTAAAAATGAAATACCTACAGTTCGTTTGGAGGAATTCAGGTCGTCCACCATCTTTTCCACCACAGTTTAAGATTAAACCCAACGTCAGAGTTACTGCTGTTTTGTACAAATCTTAAAATTACCAAAAAACCTTGATCTCATGTGATATCTTAAAGTATGTGTTGTCAATGACTCTCAGCTCGTCCCAAAATGAATTTTACCTCTCTGTAAAGTTCAAGTATAAAGTTGTGTCCATTCATGAGTTTGCTTTACCGTGACAGTCATCCCAAATGGGGTTGATTTTAAAAGGTAAACAGTTTTTATTTTAATCCAGTAATTGTATTACTTTCTGCAAGATTTGTTAAGTTTGAAGGAATAATTTATGGGATGGCGGCACGGTGGCACAGTTGGTAGAGCTGCCGCCTCTGCAAGAAGGTTGCTGGTTCAAATCCCAGCCAGGGACCTTTCTGGGTAATATTTGCATGTTCTCTCTGTGCATGTGTGTTTTCTCCGCGTACTCCGGATTCCTCCCATAGACCAAAATCGTGCATGTTAAGCTGATTGGTAACTCTAAATTGTCCCTAGATGTGTGTGTGTGTGAGAGAGAGAGAGAGAATGGTTGTGTGTCGTGTTTGTCTCTATGTGTCCCTGTGATGGACTAGAGACCTGTCCAAGGTGTCCCCCGCCTCTCACACAGTGATGGCTGGACATGGGCACCAGTGACACCCGTGACCCAAAAAGGAATGGGCAGGTAAAGATAATGGATGGATGGATGGATGGAGGGTTGGATGGATGGTTGATTGCTTTATGGGATTTTTTGATGACAGACAGGGTAACTCTCAAAGCAAGTGCTATTTTTTTTAATCAAGGCTCTCATGTAATGAGTAACACTTGTACTATGTGTTGTGAATGAGGTTTAGCTACAACCATACCAGGTTTTAGTTAAATTTCTGTAAAAACTACTAAATTGTAGCCATTTTGTGTTTTCTATGATCAGTTGGTTGTAGTGGCCATCTTGTATTAGGTGCTCTTCAAAAGTTGGGCAGTTGTAGATGTACATCCCAAATGTTTAAACTCATATAGTAGTTCCAAAGGTATTTTGCTAACAGACAGACAGAGATGTTTCCAAATATTTGTTGTTGTTGTTAAACCCAGATCTTGTGCAATCTGTTAGTTTAGAATATGTGCTGTGGATCTTTCTTTGCTACTAGATCACAAAAGTATAATCAACATCTACAAAAGTGATTAGTTTATACATACTTTGTGTTTTTAAGGACATTTGTCTGTGGTGGCCATCTTGAATCAAGATAACTCTAAATGTTAGTCAGTTATAGATATGCATTCACTATTACTTTCTGCAGGTTTTATTAAACATTGTTCATAAGACATTTTGGTAAATAGACAAACCACCACCACACACACACACGCACACACACGCACACACACACACACGCACACACACACACACATGCATGAGCAAAAAATTGTATTGTCTACCTTTGCCTTTCAGAAGTAGGTAGTATAATAAATCAAATGGGTGTGTTTAATCCATAGACTTCAGTTAAAGGAGGAGAAAATAAACCCTCCACCACCCAGAGGTGCTTGTCCTTCTTGATTTCGTTTATTGCATGCAAAGAATGCCTGGCTCCATTCAAGGACAACTTTGACTAACTTGAAGCATTTTAAACAGAAATGAAATAAAAGAGGGGAGGAGAAACAAAACGACAGACAGTCGTCCTCTTTGTCTTCCAAAGAATCAGACGTTTGACCTAATTAGTATGCAAAATCCTCTGCGAGTAAGGGAGGGTGTCCTCTTGGTGTGTTTTTGGGTGACTTCATGCAAGAGGAGAAACTCTTCCCGCCTTCTAATCATCCATGAACTTCTGCAGCCCTTTGTGTCCAACAGCTCAGCCAGTCACTGGCCCATTTTCATTATCAGACCTGTTTGTGTTTGGGTGATGGCTGGAAAAACAACATGCGGATGATGCCCAACATACAAACAAGACATGAAAAAGTAAAAAAGGGGGCACATATAAAGCTTTACAGCTTTTTGTAACCATAATTTTCTGTTTTTTGCTTTTCCTCCAACAAAGAGGCATTTAATTGAGCATTTAGATTATCCTCGTTTGAAAGGATAAATTGAGTAACTCACTTCATCAGAATATATTATTCTCCTTGTAAGGCCCAGAAAGAGCCACAGAGAAAATGATGTAAAGCTGAAAACAAAAGAGAAAGAAGAAGGAAGAAAAAAAAATAGCATGAGCATGTTGGCATTTGTTAAGAAGGGCACTGAGGGACCCCTACAGTTTCACTGCATTTCACATCTCTGGCACAATGTCCTCATCATCTTTGTCCTTTGGTGAAAAAGGCATAGGCTATAATTGTCTGTGATAGTTTCAATCTTGGAAATAAAACAATAAGACAGAAAGGACATGCAGGATGAGGACTAGATGAAGGGTGAATAGGATGAAGTAGAAGAGAAAGGAAACAAGTGTACTGAACATAGAGAATAAAGTGAAATGGAAGTGAGCACAGAATGAAACGATAAAATGATGTATTCATGCTCATGGAGGGCAAAGGAGAACACCGAGACAAAGGAAATGAAAAAATAAGAAAATGAAGCAGGCAATGATTGTTAGCTCGTAGACACACAGTTGTAAATGTCAACTCCCAGTTAAAACATTCTGTCAGTCATCTTTAATGTTAAACACATTTGCATCCATACAAGAATCTATATATTTGTTGTGTAAAGAAGTAGTAAACTTTTCAGGGTATAACCCCCACATTGACTCCTGAGATACTCCCAAATCTGTTTCACTAAAATGCTTTCATCTACTAGAAGTGCAATGGTACACATTAATCACAGTTCAGTACGCACCACGTTTTTTTCATTCATTCATATATTTGTTGGACTAACTGAGACACTGTGTACACACTTTTGTTCCTCCACATGTACCACATGTGATGCGAATGACAATAAAGAACCATGACTTGACTTGATATACCTACTCAAAACAAACAAATCTATAACCTGCTCAAGAACAAAAGATCATTCAATTCAATTCAGTTTATTTATATAAAGTCACAAAAAAGTCGTCTCAGGGCACTGAACAGAAACATTCATATAAAAAAAGTTAACATTATTTATCTGAGGAGCAGACTGCTTTGAATTTAACTCCATCACAGAACTCTCATCTTGAGCAAACATGAAGGCGACAGTGGAAAGGGAAAACTCCCTCATGAGAAAGAAATCTTTAGCAGAACCAGGCTCTCAGGACAAGTGGCCATCTGCTTCAACTGGCTGGGTTTGAGAGGAACAGATACACAATGGCAAGTAATAATCCCATGACATCCATCACAAGATAGAAACATTATCAAATGAAAACTATTCACTTTTAGCAACTTGTTTAAGGAAATGAGGTCAGTTTGTCCTCTAGTAGTCTAAGCCCAAGGCAGCATAACAAGCCAGCCTTAATTATAGGATTTATTAAAAAGGAAAGTCTTAAGCCCAATCTTAAAACCGGACAACGTGTCAGCCCTACTGACAGAAACTGGAAGTTGGTTCCACAAGAGAGGAGCCTGATAACTGAAAGATCTTCAACACATTATGCTTCTGGAAACTCTAGGAACTCCAAGTAAGCCTGCTGTCTGAGACCAAAATGCTCTGTTTGGAAATTATAGAACAATAATATCTCGAATATAAGATGGAGCCAGGTTGTTGAGAGATTTGTAGGTTAGAAATAAGATTTTGAATTCTATACTGGGTTTGACAGGGAGCCAATGGAGAGAAACTAAAACTGGAGAAATATGATCTCTCCTACTAACTCCAGTTAAGACTCTGGCAGCAGCATTTTGTATCAACTGAAGACGTTTTAAAGAAGTATTTGGACACCCAGATAATAAACCATTGCAATAGTCCAGTCTAGACGTGACAAATGCATGGACCAGTTTTTCTGCATCATTTTTAGATAAGATGTTTCTAATTTTAGTGATATTATGCAGGTGGAAGAAGGTGGTTCTAGTAATGTTTTTAATGTGGGGGATAAAAGACATGTCCTGATCAAAAATAACACCAAGATTTTTAACATTAGAACTAGAGGACAGATTAATGCCATCTAAGGAGGGAGAAAGACTGAAAAATTCATTCCTAAGATGCTCAGGTCCAAAACCTCAGTCTTGTCTGTGTTCAAATGGAGAAAATTAAGGGTCATCCAGGTTTTTATGTCTTTAAGACATGCTTGTAGTCTAAGTAGCTGGTTGGATTCATCAGGTTTAATGGACAAAAATAATTGTGTATCATCAGCATAATAATGAAAATGTATCCCATGCTGTTTAATAATTTTATCTAATGGAAGCAAGGTAGGGAGCATTGGTCCAAGCAAGCACTGAACCCTGAAGAACTCCATGACTAATAAATCTTCTTCATACACCAAAATTATTTACATTTACAAACTGGAATCTATCAGATAGATATGATTTAAACCAATTTTGAGCTGTTCCTGTAATTCCAATATCATATTCAAGTCTCTGTAGTAGAATTTTGTGATCAACTGTATCAAATGCTGCGCTGAGGTCTAACAGGACCAGTATAGACACAAATCTGTTGTCAGAGGCCATGAGAATATCATTAGTAACTTTCACCAGTTCAGATTCAGTGTTATGATAAGCTCTAAACCCTGACTGAAACTCTTCAAACAGATTATTTCTTTGCAGATGATCAAGCAGCTGACCTGCAACTATTTTCGCTAGAATTTTTTTAGATCAAAGTTAGATTAGATATAGGTCTATAGTTGGCTAGGATTCCTGAGTCAAGGTTATTTTTCTTAAGTAAAGCTTTAATTACAACAATCTTAAAGCTCTGTGGTACCTACCATTTATTAGAGACAAATTAAGCAGATCCAAGATACCTTAAAAACCTCTTTAAATAGCTTTTGGAAATCAGTCCTAAGACACAACATGTAGGACCCTCTTGAGTCATCAAGACTGTAAGAAATAGTGAAATGCTATTTTCGACACATTTTTTTTGTCTCTCCGTCCTCCGGTGGAACCAGACGTGTCTCCCTGTGTTACCCCCCCCCCCCCTTCCCTGCTGCACTCTTCTCCTGTGAACCCTTAAAAAGCCTACTTTTGTTTTTTTTTCTGCATACCTCTTAATTCGAAGGATCAGCTGGTCTCTCAACAAAATTGATCAACTTCTCCCGACAGGAGTCAGGGTAAGGAGGACCCTCTTACCTCAATGGAAACAAATTGGATTCATGATGACAACAGTTTTTTTTTTTGCTATTTGGCTGGTGAATTCTGGATTGTCTATAAATTTGTGTAGATGTGTCAAAGCTTGACAGTGTTCAGACTGAATTTGGGGAGCTGCAGGCGGGAGCTGGAGCAGCTGTTATCAGGACTGTGAACTTACTGGCAGCACTCGTGAATGGTGGGAATAATCTTGGAGAAGCTGTGAGCTCGACGTTTGGTGTAAAGGATCAATTCGGCTATTTTGGAGTTCCATCAGAGGAATATATACCAGCGAGACTTTAAATGGCAAAAACAGCAATTCATGAGTTCTGCCTGACCCAAACTGTGGCCTGGACTCCGGACTTATCTCAACTCCTCCTGGCATGTTTTGAAAATAACAAAGATGCTTTGACTGTTTCCTCACCCCTTCCTTCCCCAAGGCCATGGACATGTGACAGAACCTCAACTGAGCTGATGATGAATGTCGCCTCTTATCTGGAGAATGGCTGGGGGTGGGGGGGTGGGGTGGACTATGCTACGACTTTCACTTAAAAATTAGATGTCTTCACCGGCCTATATGCACATGTATAACGTCTATTTATGTTGCTTTGCTCTGGTAGGTTTTTTTTTTATGCCTCAAATCGTGCCCTGTCTAGGACACGGCGTGAGAGATCTTTTTTTTATACCGTCTCTCCTCATGTTTTCTTTCCTTTTCTCATCTAAGCAAAATGTTATTCTGAATAAGAATAATGAGGGCTGCCCTATTTATAGCCGCAGCTTCGTGCACTCCGCCCATCTTTCAGACGACTGTACGTACATATTGTCGTTGTATCTTGGTGCAATGCCAATAAAGTTTATTCTGATTCTGATTACCCACTACTATGTCACAGTACATATGTTTGGCACGAGGACTGTCAATGTCCCCTGCCTCATCTGTGATGCAGTTAAGTTCTCCTGGAAGTGTGAGTTGAAGATCTTTCTGACAGTTTCTTCTGCCAGGTGTTCCCAGCAAACCCTCAGTACATGTTTGGGTCTACAAGGTCTGTCCGGAATCTTCCCTACAATTGATCCAGCTCCCTACCAGGTAGTCACTGCCAATTGACAGCTCAGCTCCTCTCTTCAACGTATGCCCCTTTTCCACTGTTATGGTGTGGATCAAGTCAGTTCGGGTCAGCTCAGATCGGCTCGTGTGTCATTGCATTTCCATTTACACTTCTGGACCGGCTCTGTAGGCGGGGACCAGAATCCAACTCGTGTTACCACCTGGTGGTGGTAGTGCTCCCTTAAGCTATTTACTAGCCACCACTAAATGTATTAGAAGAAGAACACTCTGAAGACGTTGTCACATGATGTTGCGGAAGAAATGTCATGCTTTAATGGAGTATCTCATGAGCTGTAACTTTTAAACCTGATTCATAATCCCACCTTACTGCCTTCCCTGCCTGCTTTAAACCCATGTGTTTTCTATTTTAGTATAGATTTTTACAATAAAGATGTATTAAAAATATCTTCACTTTTATTATTTACAGATATGCACATTTTTTGTTGTTTTCAACCAGTTTGACAAGACTGTCAACAAGGAAGAGGGCCAGCAATGGAGGAGGGGTGTACCAAAGAGACCATCTAATCACAAGCAAAACTGGTTTGTTGCACTTTGGAGTAAGCTGTTGGAAGAATCCGTTTTGTTGTGTTTCCTTGACTGATGGATCCTTCCGGATCGAAGGCGAAATGTTTCAGCACAAAAAAAGAAAATGTCCAGATGACCTGACTGAAAAATGTTGGATTTTATACCTGGATTATTGAGAATGGACTTTTTTTTTTTTTTTTTTTTTTTT
>NC_056501.1:45236785-45240809 GCF_014905685.2 Nematolebias whitei | reverse complement strand
TTTTTTTTTTTTTTTTTTTTTTTTAATTTCATTTAGCCTTTATTTATACAGGTAGTCTCATTGAGCCACGAGAACTCATTTTCAAGAGATACCTGTTTAGGGAGCACATGGTGGGGGTTAAGGGCCTTGCTCATGGGCCCAGAGTGGGGCGAATGAGGGTGGGGGCAAGTGTGGGTGTTTCACCTACCCCACCCACAATTTTGATGTTGTTGGGGCCGGGGCGTGAACTGGCGATCTTCAGATCACAGGCCCACCTCTCTAACCTCTGCGCCACCACTCCCCTTGTTAATTACAATGATCATACATTTGGCACAAGTTCAAGTAGATGTTCGATTTCTTCCAATATTTATTTTATTTAACATCAGCAAGTCCTAATGAAAAAGTCAGTCTTTACATTGCATGTATTTCTTTAATTATTTCCTTCCAGTCCCGAGATGATTGTGGTTCCACATCTAACCACTTGCAGGTTATGGCTTTCTTTGCTCCTACTACTGATATTAATAAAAAAATATATATATATGACTTCCTTAGTCCCTGGGGTAAACTACCTAAATAGATCACAGCGAAATCACAGGTCAAATTCAGGTCAATCATAGTATTGATTTCCTTTATCATCTCTGACCAGTAGGGTGCAATCTTAATACATTCCCCGGAGATATGATAATGTCCTTCTGACACACTTCCACAGTTCCTCCAACACTTAGCCTTTTCAGGGTAATTGCATAATGTACTCTTAATGTTGGAAGTAACAAAAATGTGCATCATGTTCTTCCAACAAAAGTTCGTTCCATAGGCCTGAACTTGATGTGTGAATCACAGAACTGCACACACTTAATCAAACATCATCAGTTATTTCTGTATTATTTTGGCTTCTTTTTCCCATTTAACTTTAATGTATGTTGTGTTAAATGTTCTTCCCAATTGTAAACTTGAATACAGTCTGGAAAGTTGTTTCTTTGCTGGTCTTCCATTACATGAGTCTAGAAGGATCGTAACTAGACCTGTCTCCTCCTCCTCTAAAAACTTTATATTTTTATTATAATGGTGTTTTAGCTGGACGTAGGGCTGGACGATATGGCCAAAACTTTTATCACAATATATTTCTTAATTTTGGTCGATAATGATATACTGTAATTCGATATTGATATAAACAATATAAAAGCCTCAGAAAAACTGTACAAACTGTACAAATAAATTAATGCTCACATTTTATTTGTATTTAGCCTTCAAAAATGTTTGAAATCACCGTAAAAAAAAGAAAAAGAAAAAAAATCTCTCAATCTAAAAAAGTTAAATCTGGTCCTCTGGACATTCAAAAAAACAAAACAAAGCAAAATAACAACAACAAAAAAATGTAGAAACGTTTCGTCTGTCATCCGAAAGACTTCCTCAGTTTGAGGTGCTGCATTCAGCTCAGTCTTATAAATAGCGCCTTCTCATAGTGGATCATAGCACAGAAACAGCACTAGTAAAAGTAACTAATGATATTCTCATGGCCTCAGACAATGGACTTGTGTCTATACTGGTCCTGTTAGACCTCAGTGCTGCATTTGATACAGTTGATCACAATATTTTACTACAGAGGCTTGAATATGATATTGGAATTACAGGAACAGCTCTACAATGGTTTAAATCATATCTATCTGATAGAGTCCAGTTTGTAAATGTAAATAATAAATCTTCTTCATACACCATGGAGTTCCTCAGGGCTCAGTGCTTGGGCCAATACGCTTTACTTTATGTATGCTTCCATTAGATAAATTTATTAAACAGCATGGGATAAATTTTCATTGTTATGTTGATGACACACAATTGTATTTGTCCATTAAACCCGATGAATCCAATCAGCTACTTAGACTACACGCATGTCTTAAAGACATTAAAAACCTGGATGATCCTTAATTTTCTCCTTTTGAACACAGACAAGACTGAGGTTTTGGTTTTTGGACCTGAGCACCTTAGGAATGAATTTTTCAGTATTTCTCCCTCCTTAGATGGCATTAATCTGTCCTCCAGCTCTAATGTTAAAAATCTTGGCGTTATTTTTGATCAGGACATGTTTTTTATCCCCCACATTAAAAACGTTACTAGAACCACCTTCTTCCACCTGCGTAATATCACTAACATTAGAAACATCTTATCTAAAAATGATGCAGAAAAACTGGTCCATGCATTTGTCACGTCTAGACTGGACTATTGCAATGATTTATTATCTGGGTGTCCAAATACTTCTTTAAAACGTCTTCAGTTGATACAAAATGCTGCTGCCAGAGTCTTAACTGGAGTTAGTAGGAGAGATCATATTTCTCTAGTTTTAGCTTCTCTCCATTGGCTCCCTGTCAAGTCCAGAATATAATTCAAAATCTTACTTCTAACATACAAAGCTCTCAACAACCTAGCTCTATCTTATATTACAGATCTTATTGTTCCATATTTTCCTAACAGAGCACTTCGCTCTCAGACTGCAGGTTTACTTGTGGTTCCTAGAATTTACAAAAACAGAATGGGAGGCAGATCCTTCAGTTATCAGGCTCCTCTCTTGTGGAACCAACTTCCAATCTCTGTCCGTGAGGCTGACACATTATTCAGTTTTAAAACTAGGCTTAAGACTTTCCTTTTTGCTAAATCCTATAGTTAGGGTCGGCTTGGGTTTCCTGAGCTGTCCCTTATTTATGCTGCTATAGGCTTAGACTGCTGGAGGACAAACTGACCACACTTTTCACTCTGCTACTGTCTTTACTTACTCTGCTCAACCCGTTTTGTATTTGTAATTATTTTTTCTATCCTTAACATGTGTTTTTTTTTTTTGTCTTTCAGAGACACCTGGACCTACCATTCTGTGTTCGTCTGTCTCTCCTTCCTGTCCTCTCAACCAGCCGGTCAAAGCAGATGGCCGCTTGTCCTGAGCCTGGTTCTGCTGGAGGTTTCTTCCTTTTAAAAAGAGAGTTTTTCCTTTCCACTGTTGCCACTGTGCTTGTTCAGGATGGAAGACTGCAATGAAGCCAAGATACAATTTGTCTGCTGGATTCCTTAGATAGAGAACTTTACTAATTGGCTTTAATGTATGTGAATGTTCCTGTACAGTGCCCTGAGACAACTTTGTTGTGATTTGGCGCTATATAAATAAACTGAATTGAATTGAATTGTATTATTCTGTATAAAGTTGATTTCACTTTGATGTTAGATATTTTAATTTTTTTTTCTAGGCCAATTTATATTGAGCACGGCATGTATTTTTCAAGTTATCTTTAAGTAAGTTATGACTTGAGCATGGTCTTGTTTTGTCTTCTTTGTCACTTACATGATTCTTTCTGTATATTAGACTCTCTTTCTGTATACTGTTTAGCTAGTATTAACCTCTGTCATGTTTGCCAAGTTGAGCTTACGTTTTTACCAGAGTTTCCGATGTCCAAATTCTTATTCCAGGTCATGAGGAATAAAGATGTAGTTCCACGGGGACACAGGGAACCAACTCAGGCAATGGCATATTTGAGACTCGAGAAATCTCAGGAAGACACAAATTATTCAGTGGCTAGAGGCTGAAAATCACCATGGTGATCCAATGCTCAGGCGGAGAGTTGTGGCACGTCCTCTGCTTAAATTCAGTCCCAGCTCATCAGGTCCTCAACATACGCTGGATTTTCTGAGCACACCTGTATTTCAAGAACTGCAAGATGTTGCAGAAGCAGGAAGTGAAATCCTTACAACTCCTGTTTAAACTTTGATTTGTTCTGTTCAGTTTGGTCCTTTAGAGTAATTGTTTCCATTGTATTTCAGCAAATTAACTTCCCCAGCCATTTTCGCATCCATCCAAAGTTAGAGAGAGACAGGAATTTAAAGCAAATATGAAATATTATTTTCATGTTTTCCATTCATTCATCCATCCATTTATCCATTTAATCCATCTATCCATTATATTTACCCACTTCTTCCTTTTCGACTCACAGGGGTCACTGGTGCCCATATCCAGCAGTCGCTATGTGAGAGCCCTGTCAGGTTCTATTTAGTCTAACTAATATATATA
>NC_056501.1:45225265-45226785 GCF_014905685.2 Nematolebias whitei | reverse complement strand
CAACATCAGGCAGGCCTCCTCCCTTCAACCTGCCCCCCCAACATCAGGCAGGCCTCCTCCCTTCCTCACTTCAAATCTCTGCTAAAAACACATCTGTTCTCTCAGACACATTGCAAATTGAACTAGTGTTTTTTAAACTGTGACCCTATGTTTTAAATGCTTTTTATTAAATCTTCAGTTATTATTATTAGTGTATTGTATATATATTTTTTTCTTTAATTTTACTCTCATTGATTGTTGGTGTTGTTAAGCACTTTGATAACAGGTTCTGTTTTAAATGTGCTCTATAAATAAAGTTGACTTGACTTGACTCCAGTGGAGACTTTCTGGACAGACTGCATGGAGGCAGTTCCTAAACAAACAACATGTTCATATGTATTATCACTAAAAAGGGATTAATAAAGGCATGATTATTATTAAGATTGAGAATCTATATAATTTCAGCTATCATATACTTACACTCTCCTCCTCATCCTCCACTCCCTCACACTCAGGTCTTTCCTCAGACTGCATGGTGACCCCATCATCTCCACAGTCTTCCTCTGTTGACCACAAAGAACATTACTAGTATTTAGATTTCAGATTTTAAAAGCAGAAAAGGCAAGTTGTGCATGAATGACATTTCACCTGTTCAATCAGCTTTTTCTGGACCTGCTCCCAGACACGTCATCCATCTTCTGTTTAAAGCGCAGAGCAGCTTTCTCCACCTTATAACAAAATGGAATTAACTTATTTGGCAAGTGGTCCATGGTAGGTGGTGTGTACTTGGGTTGATGGTTTTCATCATGTCCCTGCAAACATATAAACAAACATGTCTCTGTTACTGTTACGTTAGCTTAGGATGGACAATTAATTAGCTTAGCTCTATTGTTGTTTCCTAACTAACCTAAATGTTGGTGATTCCACATCTGAAAAGGGATGCAACCGTTTAACAATATATGCTGTAACCATTCTGTGGCACTCTTCATTCAGTAAGTTGCACCAACATATTTTCCTTGGACACTATTGTGAATGGAGGAGCGGAGCCTGGAAAACATTATTAGCCATTTCAGGTCATTTGTCTATGAAAAAATACATGATCTAACGTTAGCATGGTGTTTGTATTTGAGTTAACCTGGGTGGGGGTGTAGGTGTGTTTGTTCCATCTGAAGTCCTCAACCAGCTCCTTCATCTTCTTCACGTTGATGTGAAGGTTGTTCATCCTGCACCAGCTCTCCAGGTGTTCCACCTCTTGCCTGTAGCTGGACTCATCATTGTTTTTGATGCATCCAACCACCATTGTATCATCTGCAAACTTTACAATGTGACAGCCTGGATGGGTAGGTGCAAAGTCATACATGAGCAGAGTGAACAGGAGAGGGCTCGGCACACAGCCCTGAGGGGAGCCAGTGCTGAGGGTTATGGTGGAGGAGAAGTTGTGGATCCTCACAGACTATGGTCTGTTTGTTAAGAAGTCTAGGGCCCATATATACATGTGTGTGTGTGTGTGTGTGTGTGTGTGTGTGTGTGTGTGTGTGTGT
>NC_056501.1:45209748-45225255 GCF_014905685.2 Nematolebias whitei | reverse complement strand
TGTGTGTGTGTGTGTGTGTGTGTGTGTGTGTGTGTGTGTGTGTGTGTATGTGTGTGTGTGTGTGTGTGCGTGCGTGCTCAGGTGCTTGTCTATTTTAGAGTTATAGTCCCCCCGAACAAAAATCCAACAGCTGCCACTGACGCACACTGTACACCCATGCTACAGGTATGACCGTGACACACTCTTGGAGTTTTGTGTTTAGACTGAAGTGAGCTATGGACCATACAGATAGGATTAAGTTTAAAGATAATTACATAAAGGATTATATTAGGACTTTGGTTTAAAGGAAAATAAGGATTTGCTGTTCCTGTCACTATAATTTTGAAGACAGTGTGAAAAACATAGATTAATCAACTGCAACAAATAAATAATACATGTCCAAATTATTGTCTAAAATTCTAATTACTATAAACTTAAACTAATAATACAGTTTAAGTAAAAAGTAGCATGTAAAGAAAAAAACGTAGGGTCTTCGTTTTCATGCAGAAAAATAGGTGAACACATAAGGTCTCAGTGTAGTTGTAATGTTTCACTGTCTTACTGTTTATGCACAATTGTTTTCCAGAGCTTTGCGTCGGCTTATGCATATGTCTTTCTTTCAAATGATTCCCTGCGTTGAGTCATAGGTCATTAAGATGCTTGGATGGCTTTCATGCTGACAGCCTCATAAATGGATGAGAAGTGCCTGTCCTTTACAATGATTGTTCTGCATCTTATGATGCATAACATGATGTGACGCACACTCCTTCTCAGTAGGAACACACATGGGAACTCTAAAAGAGGAAAGGATACCACTAGGTTAAACTTGGTCCCATCAACAACAACTGACAAATAATTAAAACTGTTAAACTCTGTAGTAGTGTATTTCTTTTTTTAAGGACTTTGAGAGGATAACAAAAAAAAAAAAAAAAAAGTTCACATCACAAATTAGACATGAAAGATGTGCATCACATCACAAAATATTTTTAAAGTGGATGAGCAGCAACTCTACTCCAAGCTCCCCTAGATGACAGAGCTTCTCACTTTATCTCTAAGGCTCCCAGCCACTCTACAAAGAAATCCTACTTTAGCTGCTTGTATCCAGGATATAACCAGGATATTTCATTCTTGATCCATACCTCATGACCATAGGTGAGGGTTGGAATTCAAGCACTCCAGTAAACTGAGAGCTTTGTCTTTCATCTCAGCTCCTTCTTCACCCCAACAGACCAGAGCAACCCAGGGCCGATCCCTTGTTTAATGTCTATCGTACCATCACTACTGAAGACTCCCAGTGCTTAAACTCCTCTACTGGAGGCACACAGTCACCACCATTCAGAGGAATTCTACCAACTTCTTTTTATAAAGAACTAATTTAAAGTAATTGTGTTTTACATGTAGTGAAATAGGTCGGTTAGCTTCATTTAGCTTCGGAGCTCCACTACATGTTATAATATCTGGACTAGTTCAAGTACCTGATATTATACTTAATTTAAACGGATTCTTTCATTTTTCTGGACTGAGTACTCTCGTGCCTTGAATGATTAAATGTGGACAGAAACGTGTTTAAATTTCTGACTCACCAACAACAGTGAGCCGTTTAATTAAAAACGATTTAAAACACATCACACATTTACAATAATTGGCAGATTGATTACAATTAACACAGCTTAATTAATGAGCTTTACAATGAGAAATCATACGGCCATGATTTCTTACTTGCAACTGAAATACAACAGACATTTCTGAAAATATCTGGATTAATTACTGGCAGATAGAAGAGTTTTAAAGATGGGAAAATGAAGTTTAAGTGGAGAGAGATGGGTGAGGGAATGGTGTGTCGATAACGAACGGCACCCTCCATCTGAACCCAGCTCAACCTCGGTACACTTCGGTAGTGAGGGACTCGTTACCTTGTAGAAGATGTCTCCACTGGGACGGAGTTCCATTTAACGCTACCTTTCCAGCGTCTCCGTAGGAACAGCTGCGAATCGTCCGAAGTAGTGACGGTACTTCATTTAACACCACGCTCACCTCTCGGGTGGACTCACATGAGCTGTGAGCCCGTCAGAGTTCCACTCAGATGTGGAAGATTCCATAATCCCCACGAGACTCGAAAGAACTCCCAACTAACTCCAGCAATTCAGAACTTTCGTTCGGTTCTACTCTCAGAACTTTGTTCTGCTTGGAACTAGGAAGTGTTGACCCTTTTAAAGAGGTCACTTCCGGTTCCTCTGAGAACTTCCTGATTGGTTGAACAAACCAACCGGGGTGTGGTTTTAGTGACGTCAGAGGTTATTACAAGTCAAGGAGACAGAGTAGATTGTTTTAAGAACAGACAGAAAGATGTTTTGAAGAACAGAGACATTTAGGAGCCAGTCTTCCTTCTATCTGTCTGATAGAGATAAACATGACATTTCGTTCCGATAAACATGTTTTTGACCGTTCCTTCACTTTTGACCGACATCACAACTTGCTCATTTCAGACAGAAGATCAAAAAAATGCATAATTACTTGTAACAGGCATTTTAACTTGATTTCTACTTTGAATGAGGATTAAAAATCATTTATACTGTTTCACAGTTGATTTAAAATGAGTAGTTCACTTCAACATTTAAAATGGTTTGAACTAAACACACTTTGATTATCAAGATATTGTAAAATAGTAATGATAATAAACAGAGAGTGTTCTTTCAATTGATCCGTGCAGGACACACTTAGAAAGTCTCTGGATGAGCTTAATCTGTGTTTCTGGACTCAAATCAATGAAATAACAGTTCCTGTCCCAGGAAGGCTTTTGACCTGAGGCCTAGTTCACTACATACATTATGTTTTGCTGCAAAAATATAACATTGCTGCAACAACAAAAGTGTTTTCATCATTGTTTTTAATAATCCATGTTCCAGATTTCTGTATTTCATTAAATGGCTAATAAAATATGTTGTGATAGCATTTGCGTTTTGCTTGTTAACTGGTGAACTGGAATAAAATTATGTCTTACATGTTGCTTTGTTTAACTCCTGGTCCCTGCCTTGAACATTTATGAGACTGGTGGCAAATGTCCATTTTAAGCTTTCCCTCTGGTTTCACATGAATTAATGTCATTTTCATTCATGCAGTCATGTTTAACTTTATAATTTGTGTACCATAAATGTAAAGTGATATCTAAAGATCAATGTAATAAAATATTAACATCCTCTCCTTAGAAAAACAAACATCAAAGAAACACAACTTGTATGTGAAAAGTGCAGCTCCTGGACAGTTGAAATTTTACCAAATGTAACGTGGAAAGTCTGTGATGGATTGGTAACCAGACCAGGGGTTATTGATCATTTGTATATATATTTTTAATCCTCTTATGAGCACAGTTATTCATCCCCCTCCATCATTTGGACACTTTTTTTTGTCATAAGTAATTTACACTAGATGCCTTTCCTGATGCAACCCTAACTATTTACCAGACAAACAGTGACTGTAACTTGGTCTTCAACTTGGTTAATATGCCATTGCTACCTGCTAAAAGCATGCATGTTAGGCTGACTGGTGACTCTAAATTGTCCCTAGATGTGAGTGAGAGAGTGAATGGTTGTTTGTCTCGTTTGTCTCTATGTGTCCCTGTGATGGACTGGAGACATGTCCAGGGTATCCCTTGCCTCTCACACAGTGACTGCTGGATATGGGCACCAGTGACCTGAAAAGGAAAAAGTGGGTAAAGATAATGGATGGATGGATGGATGGATGGATGGATGGATGGATGGATGGATGGATATATTCAGCATTGTCAGGACACTGACATAAACATGGTCTATGTTCCGTACACTTACACATGTGTAGTAACTCGGTCCTTTGGTTGAGAAAACTGTGAAAAAAAATAAAACAAACAACATCATCCAAAAGTGTAGATGTTTAACTAATGTGGTGTTCTTTCACAGAAATGTATTTCTGGGAAAGAGTTTCTTCATAAGCATGAAATACAATAAAAATTGGTCCACATTTGACAATCCATTACATTTCTGTGCTTTCTCTACACTACGTGCTGTATGACTAATACTGTCATGGATCTTGGTAACTCTTGACAACTACAGAACATTACTTCAAAAAACATCAAACTCATTAAATTTCCACATTTTATCATTTTTAAAACATTTTGACTAATTTTTTTAAGAATATTTGTAAAGCACCAATTCACAAATAGGTCACTCAAAGTGATGTTACAGAAAACACAATTAAAAAAAAATCAAATTAAATCTGGTTCAGTTAGGAAATAAAAATACTTGTAATTCCATCCATCCATCATCTTTACCCACGCCTTCCTTTTCAAGTTGCAGGGGTCACTGGTGCCCATATTCAGCCGTCACTGTGTGAGCGACGAGTACGCCCTGGACAGGTCTCCAGTCCATCACAGGGACACATAGAGACAAACGAGACAAACAACCATTCACTCTCTCACTCACATCGATGAGACAATTTAGAGTTACTTATCAGTCTAACATACATGATTTTGGTCTGTGGGAGGAAACCAGAGTACCAGGAGAAAACCCACGCATGCACAGAGAGAACATGCAAGCTCCACTCAGAAAGGGCCCTGGCCAGGATTTGAACCAGCAACCTGCTCGCTGAGTGGTGGCTCTACTAACTGTGTCACGGTGCCACCTAAAACCAATTCCTTATTAATGAAATAAATACTGATGTGTCATCATACTGACTGTATCCATCAAATACAAATTAATAAAACCTTGATGAATTGAATCCATTCCAAGTAGGAGTTTAACAGGAACTTGAGCTGACCACCTGCTTCAATGGATTAAATGTCAGTGCAAAAAATATGTCTGCAAACACTAAATAGACTGTACATTTACTGATGTCTCTGTTCATTTGTTGAGCCTCATCTTAAACCAGAAACGGACTGAAACAGTTCATGTCGATGGAAAAACAATATGTTTCCTATTATTATTTATTTGTTAAAACATGCTTCAGAAAATGAGGGCAGTATAAAGGGAAAAAAAAAAAACTTTTGTGGGCGGTCTTCTCATCTTTCTGTCCCTTCAAAGCCCACCTCCCATCTTCTTTTCTCTTGTTTCTCCTTTCCACCCTATCAAGTTTTATTACTCTCATTTATGTTGTACAGCTGACGCCGCCTCCGTTTGCTCTGACAAAGATAACCTGCTCTCTGTGATTCCCCCTTCCCTCTATTTTTCTTGTTGGTTCACTTCTCTCCTGTCTCTTTTTGTGTTCCCTCCTTTAATTTCCATTTTTTTCTTCTTGTCACCAACTCTTCTCGGTCAAAATTATGCCGTTTGATCTTCTTTGTTTTGTCATTTGAGTCGACTCTATTTCTTCTCATCTTTCTCTCTCCATCCTGTCTCTTATGGCACAGAGCAGCCCTTGTGAGAAACAATCAATGGGCTATTTTTTGTTCTTTTTGAACCATTTTTCAGGCAGACAGGCTCTGATTCATGTGCCCATCACCCTGCTTGCCTGAGGGCCACAGGGCTAAGCACAAAAGATGCACGCAGTCAAGCATCTCTTTCTTTTTTCGCTAAAGTCATTTTCATCACTCTTTTCTAACTTCTGTCTCTTTCTTCTTCTCTGTCAAAGCACAAAAAACTGTTTTTGCCATCTACTATTCACTCATTATTTATCATTTACTTTATTTCACTTTCCTCACTTCTTCTTTCCTTTGTTCACTCCCTCTACATTGAATGATGCAGGCTTTGGGGCAAAACAGCACCTTCTCAGAGTGGATCCCAGAGTGGAAGGTGCTGTTTATAAGACTGAGCTGAATACAGCTCCTCAGACTGAGGAAGTCATTCGGATGAAACTTTTTTTTTTTTTTTGTTTGTTTTACTTTGTTTTGTTTTTTTGAATGTCCAGAGGATCAGATTTAACTTTTTTAGATTTTTCTACCTGGATTATTGAGCATGCATCAGGAAACAGTCCAGATCCAAACCAAAATAAAGTCTTATTTGGAATCAGATCTGTTGGTAAAGTCCAGTAAAGTGAAATTCATATTAGTATATATTATTACATAATATATTTGCAAGGGTGGTTGTACATGGCGGCACAGTGACACAGTTGATAGAGCTGGTGCTTGTCAACAAGAAGGTAACCTGATCGAATCCCAGCCTAAGACCTTTCTGGGTGGAGTTTGCATGTTCTTTCTGTGCATGTGTGGGTTTTCTCTGGGTACTCCAGTTTCCTCCCACAGACCAAAAACATACATGTCAGGCTCATTAGTAATTATAAATTGTTTCTAGGTGTTTATTTTTGTGTGGCCCTGTGGTGGACTTGCAACCTGTCCATGGTTTACTCCGGCTCTTGCACAGTGTCTGCTGGACATGGACACCAGTGAACCATGTGACCAGGAAAGGAAGAAGTGGGTAAAGATAAGGAATTGATTGATGGTTGACCGGGTGGCGCAACTGGTAGAGCTGCTGCCTCTCAGCGAGCAGGTCCTTGGTTCAAACCCCGGTCCAGGGGCCTTTCTGGGTAGAGTTTGCATGTTCTCTCCGTGCATGCGTGTGTTTTCTCCGGGTACTCCGGTTTCCTCCCACAGACCAAAAACATGCATGTTAGGCTGATTGGTAACTCTAAATTGTCTCTAGGTGTGAGTGAGAGAGTGAATGATTGTTTGTCTCGTTTGTCTCTATGTGGCCCTGTGATGGACTTGCGACCTGTCCAGGGTGTACCCCGCCCCTCGCACAGTGATTGCTGGACATGGGCACCGGCGACCCCCGTGACCCAAAATGGAATAAGCGGGTAAAGATAATGGATGGATGGATGATGGTTGACCATTTTACTTCAAGCTGTGCTTCTCTAACTGTCTAGGATCTTGAGGTATCAGTATCTTAGCTTTTTCTATGACTGCACTCTACTGGACAGAGATCTCTGTGGTTACTCCAGGGATCTGTAAGAACCACTTTCCAAGCTAGGTAGTCATCACAGCATTGGGTGCTCTGATGACCACTAGCACCACTGAAGCATTGACACAATGTCTTTATTTCTATTTCTCCTCTTGGTCATTTTCTTTTTAACTTGAGTTTACTTGGGATCTCTAATTCTAGCACCACTGCATTATGTAGTTTGTTGATTACCACACTATTTGGTTGGTTAGACATCACCTTGCTCAAAGGCACCACCAAGGCCTTGACTCTCCACAGCTTATTTATTTCATCATTCAGCTCTTAATGTTTCTTAAGGTTCCAACATTTTTTCAGTCAGCCATCTGGACAGTTTCTTTTTTTTGTGCTGAAACGTTTCACCTTCCATCCGGAAGGCTTCATCAGTCAAGGGAACACACAACACAAAACTGATTCTTCCCCCAACAGCTTATTCCAAAGAGGAACAAACCAGTTATGTTGGTGCTAAGATGATCTCTTTGGCACACCCCCTCCTCCGTTGCCGGCCCTCTTCCTCGTCGACAGTCATGTCAAACTGGTTCAAAACAACAAAGTCCATGTTCAATAATCCAGGTATACAATCCAACATTTTTTCAGTCAGGTCATGTGGACAGTTTCTTTTTTTTTGTGCTGAAACGTTTTTTCTTCCATCCAGCAGGCTTCATGTTGGATTGTATACCTGGAATATTGAGCATGGACTTTGTTATTTCTTAAGGTTCTTGTTCTACTTTTGCTAGATGTTACAGGTGGTTGGGATCCCAAGCACCTGTAACATCAAATAACTCCTGTAACACCACCAAGTAGCACCTGTAATGCCTGTGTAATCCCACAGTAATTTTCTCCCAATATTCGAATGCGAATGACAAATAAAGAACCTTGAATCCTTGAAATCCTGCTAACACAAAATATGTTTGTTTATTTTTTTCCTAGCTTTAAAGTGTACATTAAAGTGATTAAATGGCTTCAAACATCTGCTAAATTCATGGCAAAAATCAACACAGACATTCCTGTTTTTAATATGTTACACTTTATAATGTAGCTGTTTTTGTTTCGTTTTTTTATATGTAATTTTCTTTTATTTTTCAATTCATATGCTTTTTTATGATTGTCTACTGTTGTACTGATAAATATCTCCTGGAGGGTAAAATATATCTTGGCTGCAAGTATTCAATCAAGCTGCAAAATCCTTTGTTTTCTACCGCTGAAAGCGGTTGGTCTTTATTTACGATGAAGTTCAGCAACTTCTCAGTAAACGTTCGAGCTCCGTGGCTTCAACAAAGTGTTCTTCTCGTTCAGTCCGGAGCAGGCAGTCTGATTTCGGTCAGCCGCACTCAGTCTGCCCCTCCTCCGAGACAGGCAGACTGAGCAGGGCAGATTGAGCACGGCTGACTGAAATCAGACTGCCTGCTTTGGATTGAACGAGAAGAACACATTGCTAAAGCCACGTAGCTAGCTCGAATGTCCAACGTAAAACTTACTTTATTGCCGTTTAATGTGGTGCTATGTTTGATTAAGTTAATTTAATTATAGGTTTGACGGATCTTTCTGCTCTCGGTACAGCAGCTCTACAGACATTGCATGTTGCTGTCTTGCCTTGTGGTGTTTCTAGTGTAAAATACTTCCACACAGCGGCCATGTTTCGATGAAAAGTTGGCTAGCCGTTAGCCACAGTGCTGCTCAGTCCTCACATATTTACTTAAGTTTAAGCTGGCTGCAAACTATGAAATTGATTTTTGAAATTTGAGGTGGGTCTTATTACTCTGAGTTTCATGAAACACGCCTCCATTCAGGAAATCCATTCCATAGTTAGAAGCCAGCTTGCAGAGCAGCCGGCAGGTAATCACATGTGGAGATGTTTCAACAGACACAGACATGCATAATGGATTGGAAATCTCTGCAGGTTGGATTGGAAAAATCCGATACATAAATTATCCTGGTATCGGAGCCCGATACTGGATTGGATCGGCCCCATCCCTAGTTCTCATCATATGTGGTATAGGTGGTGTAACGAAATTGTTTACACAGGGTCCCAGTTACATCCAACAAAAGTATAAATTGTAAGAAAAACAGTAATAAGATCTAAGATACAAACTAAAAAATATGCTAAATTAAGAATACGCTAGGGCAACACGGTGGCGTAACTGGTAAAACTGTTGCCTCTCAGCGAGAGCGTTGCCAGTTCAAATCCCAGTCCGGGATCCTTTCTGGGTAGAGTTTGCATGTTCTCTTCGGTTTTCTCCAGGTACTCTGGTTTCCTCCCACAGACCAAAAACATGCATGTTAGGCTGATTGGTAACTCTAAATTGTTCCTAGGTCTGAGTGAGATGATTGTTTGTCTTGTTTGTCTCTATGTGGCTCTGTGATGGACTTGCAACCTGTCTAGGGTTTACCCCACCCCTCGCACAGTGATTGCTGGATATGGGCACCGGCAAACCCGGTGACCCAAAATGGAAGAAGCAAGTAAAAGATAATGGATGGATGGATGGATGGATAATACACTAACTGTTTGACCAGCCCAGTCCAATAGAAGGGCACAGTAGTGGCCTCTTTAGTTTAATCCACTTTTGGAGCAAGCTGTTTGGGGGAAGAATCAGTTTTGTGTTGTGTGTTTCCTTGACTGATGAAGCCTTCCGGATGGAAGGTGAAACGTTTCAGCACAAAAAAAAAGAAACTGTCCAGATGACCTGACTGAAAATTGTTGGATTGTATACCTGGATTATTGAGCATGGACTTTTTTGGTTTTGAACCAGTTTGACATGACTGTCGACAAGGAAGAGGGCCGGCAACAGAGGAGGGGGTGTGCCAAAGACACCATCTTAGTACCAACATAATTGGTTTGTTCCACTTTGGAGTAAGCTGTTTGGGGGAAGAATCAGTTTGTGTTGTGTGTTTCCTTGACTGATGAAGCCTTCCAAATGAAAGATGAAACATTTCTGCAAAAAAAGAAACTGTCCAGATGACCTGACTGAAAATTGTTGGATATTCTCTACTCTGCATTCAAAACGTTGTGCATGAACTTAACACGTTTTCTCTCTCTCTTGTGTTTGTGCACTCTGTGTTGCTCACTTTATTCAAATCAGACTAATGCAGTGCTCTGGCCTCATTCCAGCATGTCTTAGTGGAACAGCTGGTTTCAATTAGGTTTCCTTTAAGCTCTCTGTGCTCGTTACATGCACACATACACACGCACACTCACACAATATCCAGAGAAGAGCAGTCTGGCCATTGTATTCCTGGTGCAATGAAGTGCCCCATGCTGTGTCCACTACTGTGCCCTTCTATTAGACTGGGCTGGTCGAACAGTTAGTGAGCCTAAAGAAACAGTAATGTATTGAGTTAATATAGTGAGGGAAGAAAGTATGTTGTTTTACTACAGTTGTAAAGTAGAAAGGCCTCATTTGGAGTTTTTTCTTATATTTATTAAGTTATGCAGAGAGTGGTGAAGGCTGCACAGAAGACTGTTGGAGTCAACCTCCCCACCATCACAGACATCTACACCTACAGATGCAGGAAGAGGGCCACCTGCATCATGAAGGACCCCACTCACCCAGTACACACACTTTTTGCCCTGCTCCCCTCAGGCAGGAGGTTGCAGAGCATTAAATGCAGAATGGCTAGACTGAGGAACAGCTTCTACCCTGAAACTGTTAGACCCATGAATCCCTGATCAGGATTATCACTTTGGGAAAAAAAAAAAAAAAACACTGTAATGCCACTTTGATTGGTGATATGTGCTGCTGATTATCCATGCTAGTGATCTCATGCTGCTGAGCATTTCATGCTGCTGTATTCATTTGTACTCATCTACTCACACAGACGCATGTTCGTGCTGCTGTTGTTCGGCGTAATGTTTTGGACTATTAGTGTTTAATGTATATCTTAAATCCTTATTTATTGTTTTTTTTTACACTTTATATTTTTGCTATTGTTAGATGTAACTGGGACCGTGTGTACACAATTTCGTTCCCCCTCATGTACCACATGTGATGTGAATGACAATAAAACCTACTTGAACTTGAATTTATATTTCTTAAGTTTTCTATCTAACGTAGCAGCAGATAGTGCTGAATCTTCACTTTGTCACAGTCTCCCATCCCGAGCAAGGATAATGGCAACAGTGGAAAGGAAAAATTCCTTTTAAAAGAAAAAAAAACCTCCAGCAGAACCAGGCTCAGGACAAGCAGCCATCTGCTTCAGCCTTCAGGGGTTTGAGAGGACAGGAAGTAGAAACAAATGAACACAGCGCCATTTTCTCTCCTGGTTTCTAGATCCTGCTTTAAAGTACGTAACTCAGAATTGAACCAAGGAGCCAGTTTCCTCTGATTGATTACTTTCTTTTTCAGTGGAGCAATTTTATCAAGTGAAGTTTGTATTAAAGTTATACAACTATAGACCAGATCATCTAGTACATTACTCTGCAAGACAGAGGAAAACAAAAATGGAAGAGATCATTTAAAATTGTTTTTTGTGTTCTCTGATAAACATCTGCTAAAACAAAATTTACTCTCAGTGACTGTGTAGTCAGTTAATGTAAACTGAAAAGTTATTAAAAAATGGTCAGACAGAATATGATTTTGAGGATGTATTAATAAATCCTTAATCTCTATGCCATAGATCAGAACCAGCTCAAGAGTGTGATGATAAGAATGAGAAGATGTCCGGACGTTTTGGGTAAAACCAAATGACTCTATTAAATTATTAAAGGCTTTGCTTAAGCTATCATTTTCAAAATCTATATGATCTGTGATCTACAGATTCACAAGTCGTGTTGGAAATTTGATTTAAAAGTTAGACGTTTATTCTAATAAGAAGCAAATACTGAAAGAGAAAATAAGATTTATGAACATAGGGCAAAATCATCTGCATTCTTCACTTCTCCCCTTTGTGACTCAGGCCCTGATTTACATGACGTGTTTTATAGGAAATCAGACTTTTCTGCCGCAGTTCAGTCATTTGTGTACACAACATCCAGGTTTCTGAATCCAGGTCTCAGAGGCTACATTCAAACTGAAGGTCTTAATGCTCATTTCCAATTTTTTAATCTGGTCTGATTGATTTGCTTGGTCATTCACATTATCATTAAAATCCGACCTCCATCAGTCTCCAGTGTGAACTGTTTAAAGTCCTGAGGAAACGTACATGAGCAGAAGAAAAGGTGACGTCACACACAGTACGTTGTGTTTAAGGAAGTAAATATGGATGCTACATAATAGATGTGATTGTCATGTTGTTGTGCAGTCAGGAGTGATTAAATTATTATCTGACATGGTTGTTTGGTCTAGTGTTTACATCTAATCCGGTCTCTTGATGGCTCCTCTGGTGTAGTGTTTTATCTTTGGAATGGAAGCGACAAACTGAAGGCAGAAACAAACTCAAGTATCGATCACATCATGTTAGTACTGATATGGCCCGATACATTTACTCCTACCTCACTGATGCAAAAGTTGGATGAAATGTGTTATGACTGTTCAGACTGCAGTTACTTTGAAAAAAAATTGGTCACATTTAGATTATCAGGAAAAAAATCAGATATGTGTCAGATAGGAGCAAAATAATCTAATTGAGCCACTTGCCTGCAGTGTAAACATAACCAAGGATTCAAGGTTCTTTATTTGTTATACACACCACATGTGGTACATGTGGTGGAACGAAATTGTGTACGCAGGGTCCCAGTTACATCCAATAATAAAATGTAAAAGGAAAACAGTGATAAGATCTAAGATATGAACTAAGAAAAATGTTAACTAAAAATACACTAAGCGCTAGTAGTATAAAAACAATACGCCAAACAGCAGCACGAACATGAGTCTGTGTGAGCAGATGAGCACGCATGAACACATCAACATTGAAACAGATCAGCAGCAACATGATGTGATTTTTCACAGTGATTATCCTGGTTAGAGAGGGCTGGAATGAAGGACAACACAGAGGCACTAATCATGGCAGCACAAGAACAGACCCTCAGCACAAGAGCAATAGAGGTCTGGGTCTACCAGGCCTACCATACCAGACAAGAACCAATATGCAGACTGTGCTAAGAGGCCCCTGAGGCAGTCAAACACATAATAGCAGGGTGCAAGATCCAAGCAGGCAAAGCATACATGAAATGCCAAAACCAAGTGGCTGGAATAATATACAGGAATATCTATGCTGAGTACAGACTGGAGGTCCCACAGTCAAAGTGGAGTGTCTAGTGTGGAGAATGGAAGGGCTAAGACACTGTTGGACTTCCAGATCCAGACCAACAAACATGATGGCTAATGGACATGTTGGTGGTTGACAAGCAAGAGAAGGCGGCAGATAGATGTAACAATCCCAAGCAAATACACACATGTTCCTTAGCACCCAAGACGTTGTTGGTTTGCTCCTACATGCTGACAAAGGATGCACAACAGCACAAAAACACTCAACTCTCTGCCATTTATTGTAACTATTGTTAGTGCAGAAAAACTTTTGACTGCAGTCACCTGTAAAGTGCATGTGTAACTTTATACTTGACTTGCACTCTGGAGCATTAAGTGCAGAACCACTACACTAAGGAACAGCTTCTACCCTGAGGCTGTTAGACTCATGAATCTCTAACCACTGATAGGATTTTTTGATATCAGCCACTTCCTCGACCTGTACATGCTGTGAGGGGTTATCTCTCCATGATGGTTCGTTCCTCTTGATTCTCTTTTTCCATTTTGGTTTCTGCTTCCTGAGACATTCACTATGCTGATGACATTTAGATGTTAATAGATCAATCTTTATTTTAAATTAATTTTGGTTTTTATTTTCGAAACTTCTTTGTTCTCGTTCATATTATCCCTCCTGTTATTGTCTGCTAGTAACTGTGGAGGCATACTGCGTTAGCTTGTCTATATATTTAGCAAAATATCTCATTAACCAGTGGACAGATAATGACAAATCTTGAAAAAAAAAATTGATTTAGATACAACTGATTAATTATTCATTTGAACTCAATTCAAGTTTGAAGCCACAATCTTAGCCTACGTATAAATGGTCATGAATCTGTGAAATTTTCAGATATTGCATTTGGTGTAGCAGTAGCTGACAGTTATTCACAACACATACTTGGAATGCTAACAGATCCTACAAGATAATAGCTGATGTTACTCTTAAATTCTGCCATGATAGGTGAAATGTGGATATTTACTTGTTTTTATTTATTTTTTATTTCTCAAAACATATGTTTAGTACTCTGATTTAAAGACTTGTTTCCTGCTGTGCTTCATAAATGTGATAATTGATTTTTCTGACTTTTCAACTATATTTTAAAAATATATTTTTCTTCATTATTGGTTTTTCTTTTCTTCGCCATTTTGTCCTCTTTTTTTCTGCAATCATGTTCATGTTGCTTTCCAGCAGTGGAGGTGGAGAGGAGATTAATTTGCAGGAGGCTAGTAATTGCACTACACTGATTGCAATTCTACATTCAGTTTTCTGAAACATCAGATTATTTGTGTGTGTGTGCGCATGTGTGTGTGTGTGTGTGTGTGTGTGTGTGCATGTGTGTGTGTAGATCTGCAGCAGCAGTGATCTCATCTCAGTGATCGGTGGGAAAAGACGTTGCTGCTGCTGAGTTTGCATAAATAATGAGAAAAGAAATATCTTCTGTCTGCTTCCTGAATCTAATTTCTACAAGATAAACTTTTGGTGCATAAACTGGTTCTTATGCATCAGACAGGAAACAATGAAATTATTTGGTGTATTGTTAAAATGGAGGAGTTGTGCCTTAAAAATGTTTTGCTCCATGGCTGCAGAAGAATCTAAACAGGACAAAACACCAGTCCTGGTAAAACACATTGAAATGGTAAAAGCAATAAACAGTTGATGTGCATATTAATATTACTGCAGTGTTTATATCTAAGCTCTATCTAAATGGTCCAAACTATAGGTCAGAGTAAGATGATTGTGTTTTCCTGGTAAAATATAACTTTAAAATGTGGGGTCTACTTCCCCCTGTCGTACTCCCCTCCGGTGGTGGGCCCCCCTGCCGCCGGTGCATTGGCGGCTCTCAGCAGCTGGGTCTGGGTGGTGGGGTGTGTGCTGGCTTGCCCTGGTGGCTGCCTGCCGGGGCCTGGGTGCCCTGGCTCTGTCGGGTCTCTGTTGGGGGGTGGTATGACCTCGGGACTCGGTGTCCATGGCCAGATCTACTCTGGAGGGGCGGGTTGCCGGCGGGTCCTGTGGACTCGTCGCTGCAGCCTCCTGGGGTTTCTGCATTGTGGTTGCTGGGGATCGCCTGGGGCTTCCCTTTGCTTCTCTCTCTGGGGGTTGCGGGTGTCCCTGTTGGGGGACTCCCGGAGTTCCGGGCTTGGGGACCACTGTGTGTCTGTGGCTCTGGTCTTCCCTGTGTTACCATCATGTCCTGTGGGGACGGGTCTGTGGGTCCCCACATCCACTATTGAACATTTTTATGGAGAAACCTTCTAGTGATAAGCATGCTCACACAGGTGTTTAGGTTCAGGTGTTTATCAGATACACACTCAGCTGGGTTGTGGAGGCCACTAAATACATCTTGTATTACCATGTACTGTATAAAATACTTTCTAATGATGTTAAAAGTATCATTATATACTGTATGTTGTTTGTTGTTGTGGTTTCTCGGTTTTGTCTTTTTTTTTTT
>NC_056501.1:45206527-45209648 GCF_014905685.2 Nematolebias whitei | reverse complement strand
ATATATTCTACCAGCTGTGACAGAGCTTATTAGCTTGTTATTGATTTTCACAAGTCTCTTAAACTATGAACGTTGTGTTTTACATACAAATCAATGATGCAGTTTGTTTTAAACTCAACACGACGTGAGACTGTGACGGTACATGAAAGCTGCAGCTAACAGCCGAATGAAGTCAGAGTGTCTCTTAAACGTCCAGGAGTTTATTTGATTATCTTCAGATAGGCATGAACAATTGCTGTGGATGTTTATCTGCCCACCAGTGAACAGGTGATGAGCAGACAGCGCCTGTATGCTGAGTCACTTCACTCCAGCAGATGAAGCTGTTCGCTGAGAGGGCAGAGTAATACTCAGTCTGTGGGTTGATATCACTTCACCTGGGATCAAACACTGGCTGAATGATGAAGAGCAGATCCAGTCACTGAGAGCTGATGTTGTGTTTCTTTCTCTGCATGATTTCACATTTTTCCTTCAAATATTTTACTCAGTAACAAATGGGATTTCAAATGTAACTAAGTAAAGTATATCAAATAAAACACTCAAAAATACTCAAGTAAAAGTATATATTGAAATAATTACTTTTAAAAGTACAAAGTACAATAAAATTCATACTTAATTAAGTAAATACAATTTGTTACTCTTCACCCTTGATTTTATATTGCCAACAATTATTTATCAGTAGTTTCAGTAAGCTGTTTGATCTCTGTACTCCAATGTTAGCTCTCAACAACCTAGGTCCATCTCATATTAGAGCTCGTATTGTTCCTAACAGAGCACTTCACTCTCAGACTGCAGGATTACTTGTGGTTCCTAGACGTCAAGGTTCATGCAAAACTTGTGTTTTTTTTATCTTTCCTCCTATATATATATAAACTACACTTGGACCTACCGTTCTGTTGGTCTCTCCTTCCTGTTTCTCTCAAACCCAGCCTGTCAAAGCAGATGGCCACTTGTCCTGAGCCTGGTTCTGCTGGAGGTTGTTTCCTGTTAAAAGGGAGTTTTTTCTTGCCACTGTCTCCTTTGTGCTGGTTCAGGATGGGAGACTGCAACAAAGTGAAGAGTCAACACTGTTGTCCTTTGATAGAGATAAATGTTGCTGTTCAGTGCCCTAAGATGATTTCTGTTGTGACTTGGTGCTATATAAATAAAATGAATTGAATTGAATGATCACCTCATACAACCCTATTGCTGAGACCTGAGATGGAGGTGTCAGAAAAGTAGGAAAGATGGAACTTTATTCAAATACAAACATACCCTGACCTGTAAAGTCAATTTAAGAGAAAGCCGAGAACCCCACTCTCCTTCTCACTTTCTCTCTCTCTCTCTCTCTCTCTCTCTCTCTCTCTCTCTCTCTCTCTGTGTGTGTGTGTGGTGGGTGGGGGTGAAGGATGACAACCTTTGAGGATATTTTTGTCACTATTTGAGTCATATTGTTACAACCTCAGTTCAACTTTCATTCAACCTTTATTTAAACAGATAAATCACAATGAGCCTTGAAGACTCATTTACAAGTGAGACCTGTTTGGACAGACAAAAAACAGTGGTTAACTAGACACGTAGGAGTTGGAGGTGAAAAAAAAAATCCTATCAGAACTTTTTTTTCTTGGCTGAGGAAAAAACCCTCTAATATTTAAAAAAACACCTCGCACAAACAGCACAAACAGCACAGTATAGTGACATAGACATTCTGCAGACGGAGGAGACGAGATCGGTCAGCAATGTTTATAGATGCTCTCGAGGTCACTGTAAGAGTTCTGATAGGATGTAATAATCAGTCAATGTCCTCCGGTGAGATCTATAAACATTCTCGAGGTATGTTGAGGAATGGCCCAGAATAACTATGATAATCCAAGAGTCCTGAAATGATGACACAAAGTTTATTCAGCTGGTTCATCTGGTTATCAGTTGGAAATTCCTCAGGGAGGAGGTTGTGAGCGTTAGATCACATGTACTCCAGGCAAATTCAGATAGGATGGCCTTCAAGACCAGCCAAGGGAGCCAACTTCAGATAAACACACAGTTGTTTTGGGGACAGGCAGAACTTAATTACATCTACCTTCAGTCTGTGTTGGTCGACTTGGTTCCGAAATGTCCAAAATACATGGCCACACCGATGGAACATGACTGAGTAAAATCCCCAAGATCTGATCCATTCTGCTCAAAGCATTTGAGTTCGGGTACTCGAGACACGAACCTAGCCATCATAAAGGCAAGCAGCGTGATCGGGTTCAATCTTGCTGCCGACGACTTCCTTGATTGTAGATAAAACCAGCAACCAGCCAAATCCTAAAAGCAGGAACCAATTATCAAAAATCCAATTAAATATCCATCCATTTTCTTTACCCGCTTATTCCATTTCGGGTCACGGGGGTCGCCGGTGCCCATGTCCAGCAATCACTGTGCGAGGGGCGGGGTACACCCTGGACGGGTCGCAAGTCCATCACAGGGACACATAGAGACAAACGAGACAAACAACCATTCACTCTCTCACTCACACCTAGGGACAATTTAGAGTTACCAATCATTCTAACATGCATGTTTTTGGACTGTGGGAGGAAACCGGAGTACCCGGAGAAAACCCACGCATGCACGGAGAGAACATGCAAACTCCACCCAGAAAGGCCCCTGGACCGGGGTTTGAACCAGGGACCTGCTCGCTGAGAGGCAGCAGCTCTACCAGTTGCGCCACCGTGCTGCCCCAATTAAATATGCGTCCTTAAAATCCACAGATGGCAGCAGAGATAGATACATCATCAAGTCTTTCAAGTCAATGAGATATCCAGCTGCGTGCGTACCAACAGGGTAAATCGGCTCGCCTAAAGCCTGTCTTCTCTTCGAAGAAATGTTGTAAATTGAAATGAAGGACCAACTGATCAAAATAAGTCCATAATTATGGTTCGGAAGAAATGCAAGAGAGGCTCACAGCAGTTTCACAGACAGACAGAGCAGCAAAGCAAAGTGGGAGGGAGAAGCATCCGATCTTGGCGAGAGCAAGTGGTGAAGTGACTACAATTCAGAAGTTTACCAACAATTGTTAGAGTGTCCATGTTTATTGAAAATATTCATTAAAGATCAACAACAAAAAAGGTTGAATCATGTCATCTGGACATGATATATATATCAT
>NC_056501.1:45203169-45206427 GCF_014905685.2 Nematolebias whitei | reverse complement strand
TCCAGCAAGATTAAGCTCTTTAAGAAAAAAGTGTGATTTAAAAAATATATATTTGCAGAGAATCATCTCTAAGCCACGCTCACTTTTGCCAATCAGTGCCAAATTACAAAGAACTACTCATGTTGTTATCCTACCCAAGTCTACAAAGTTTGATAGAAATTATCACTTTTGTTTTAAAGATATACCATTTTTATATTTTAGCGCCTCCTAGATTAATGCTAATTATAAACGTTAGGTCACGTATCGAGCAGGGAACACTGGGCATATGGTATATGTTTAGTGTGTAGTAATGTTCAAATAGATAAGATATAAACATTTTTTTACACAATGTTACAAATGGTTTTGCATTTGGCTTCATTCATCTTTGGTTTACCTCCGACCTCTCCCATCTGTTGAAAAAATAAAATACCCACAGCATGATGCTACCACCACCATGCTTTACTGTAGGGAATCTGTTCTCATCATGATGAGAGACAATTCAATTCATTTTATTTATATAGGGTCAAGTCACAACAGAAGTTGTCTCAGGGCACTGAACAGACATTGAGGGATTCCTAGGTTTCCAGCTACACTCACTCGCTCCACAGCTGCCACTCATTCTAATCAGTCACCACTCCACACCTGCACCTGATTTTGGAAGACTGGTCTGCTGAGCATAAAAGCTCCGGCCATCTGTTCTTCTGACGCTGGCACATTATGATACCTTACTGTAAATAATGGACAGCTGGTAAACTAGTTCTTCAACAAGTTTTACCTTTATTCTTTTCCAGAGACTTCCAAGTCCTGTCTCTTTGAGTCTTCCAAGACCTCCTTGTTCCTTGTAACTTTGCTCTGGCATCACCGTGTTCCTTCAACCATCCAAAGATCATCCTGAATCAGCAACCTCCAAACAACAACTGGCTGCTCTCTCCACCGATACCTCCTCTGGATCATGTCTTCTCTTGTGGAAACCTAGGACCTCGTCTCTTCCTCCTCTCCGGCTCCATCTACAAACACTATAAGAAAAAGAATATCTTCAAAACAAAATACATCATTCATCTAAACCTGAAGAATTACAAGAATACTCACCTCGTTGTTTTTCCCTTCCTGCCCTGAACACCAACACTTGTAAATAAAATCACTTACGTTATGTACACCTGGCTCTGCCTCTTCCGCAGTCTGCTGACTTGAGGTCAACATCTAAAATCATGTTAGATGGTAGATTTGCTTCAGACGTTGTTGTTTTCATTGGTTTGCTTTGATCCAACCACAGCACCTTCTTCCATATGTTTAGGAAATAAACTCCAAAGTCCAGCATTATTTGAGTCAATGTCTTTTTCCTGTCACTCTTCCATAAAATCCAGCTCAGTTCAGCTTTAAGGCGTCCTGTGGCAGATAATTTTATCTTGCAGCTCCATCAGGATTATTTTTGGCCTCATTGATGCATCTCTGATTAATGCCCTGCTTCCCTGCTTCAGAAGTTTTAGTAAATGTCCCTTTCTTGGTAGGTTTGCTGTGGTTGCATCATTTTTCTATTTAGTGGATTTAATGCAGCTCTGTGGGATGTTCAGAGTTTGGGATATTTTTTTTAACCCAACTGTTTTCTGTTCTTCGTAGCTTTGTCTCTGACCTGTATGAAGAGCTCTTTGGTCTTCATGCTGCCTCTTGCTTGCAGGTAGATCTTACACCATAGAGGTGTTGAACTTGGGCAGATTCTGAGGTCGGTCACAACTAGAGCAAATTATTTATCAAGTTTGGAAAATGTGATGTTAAGATTGTTTGCAAATGGATTTTATTTAACTAATTATTTGGCTTCTGCAAATAGGGAGTGGTGGCGCAGAAGTTATAGAAGGTGGGCCTGTGATCGGAAGGTTGCCGGTTCAACTCCCCGGATCGACAATGCCAAAATGTGGGTGGGAAAGGTGAAACACCCACACCTGCCTCCACCCTCGTTTGCCCCAATCTTGACCCTTGAGCAAGGCCCTTAACCCCCACCATCTGCTCCCCTGGGTGCCCTAGATAGCAGCTCTCTGCTCCACACAGCGGGCTGTGGTAGCTCGGTGGTCTGTGGTTGTGTCAGGAAGGACATCCGGCGTAAAATCATTACCAAGTCTTCATGTGAGTTTAGTTCACTGTGGCGACCCCTGAAGAAGGGAGCAGCTGAATCAAGAAAAAAAAATGGCTTCTGCAAATAACAGTGTTAAAACCAAGGGGTTGAATACATATACAATTACCACATTTAAGTTTAAATTGTTATTTTTTACCCAGTTAACTTTATTCATCTGATGCATTTTTAAATAAAATACTTAAGAAGCATTTTAAATTAAAATATGATTTTAATCAAACTAAAATCTGTTTAAATTGCAGGTTGTAAGGCAGCAAAAAGTAAAGAAGAAGCAGAAAAAAAAGGTGACCAAGATGGATGAATAGTTTTGCGAGACACTCCATGTTTTAATTAAACACACTCGGAGCTCTGAATGTTCATGCAGCTCTGTGCATCTCCTCCACCCTGCAGTGGCTGCCAAACTCCTCACTTCACTTCCAATGGATTCATTCATCTTTGGTCACATCAGCCAGAGGGAAGAGCCCACTTCGAGAAAAATGTTAATGACAGTACATTTGTGCTGCATTTGTGTTTTCTATATTCATCTGTAAAAAATCTCTTTAATGTGCAAATGAAGGCAGCATGACGTCTCACTGCAAACATCAGCAGTGATCGATTTGCAACATGTCTGACATCGCTTAACTCAGAGAAAATCTTAGCTTTTATCACTGTGAGTTTGTAAAGTTTAACTTGAACTTTTGAAGGATGGTATTAATATTTATTGTATATTTTAGGCACAATTTTTTGTTGCAATTGACTTCTGGGAATAATTTTAAAAGCATAAAATGATATCAGGTTAAAGCAGGTCTGGTAAGTAGGTCAGTGCCTCAGATATTATTTAGACTCTTTCAGTTAATTCTCGTGGTATTTGTTAAGTGCATGTCTTGAGATGTTGGCTAACACTTCTGCTTGAATTTAATATTTATTTTATACAAAATTTATTAAAACAATAACAACCCAGAGTTTTTGTTTAGTACTATAGCTAGACTGATGAAATCTCCAGTAGCAAACCATGAATATCGGAGCTAGGCCTTCATATAGGATGTACTGTTGTACATCCTGTCAGAAGGCCTAGCTCCGATAATTCCTAGTCCCTCGTTTATTGCGGGGGTTACGGCCCACCCCTCGCAATAAGTGAAAATCCACAAAGTAGTGTTAATAAATTTTGTATAAAA
>NC_056501.1:45199969-45203069 GCF_014905685.2 Nematolebias whitei | reverse complement strand
CATATATATATATATATACATACATATATATATATATATATATATATATATACATATATATATATACAAAGTATATATATATTACACATCTTTATTCATTATGTGAACAATGTTTTGAAGAGTTTTTAAAGCTAGCTTTTGCCAAAGAAAAAGTCTTATCTGAGTGTCTCTGAACCCCCTGACAACTCTAGTCTAATCTCATGGCCTGCTTAGCAGACCACACCAACAAACACCCCTGCACACACATACCCCCCAACACACACACAAACACACTGCTCACCAAGTGATGGGATTTTTGAGCTGCTGGTCAGAGAGCTGCTGCTTTATTATCTGCTTGGCTTGGTTTGCTGGACGGCAGTAGACCCAAAGTTCCCCTGTTTTCCTCATCTCTACCATTGTCTCATGAAGCTACAGTAAATCAACACATGTTTGTCCCTAAGAACAAATAACATTAAGCAGGCTACATGCTAATATCCTTCGCTGTACCTCTGAAAATATGATAGCGTTCAGAAAACAAAATTAAATCTTTCAAAATAAACACCACCATCATTGTGAGGACTTTCATATTTCTTTGGAAGAAGAGTTGGATGTTTCGGTCAGAATCTATATTCACTTCCAAAACAGATTTCAATAATAAGTCATGAATTTTTATGATAGAACCACTGAATTTTTTTTTACAAATTGCCATTTGCAGTCTAACTCTTTAGTCTTTCTTAATCCAGATGATGTGCTGCAAAGGATCCTTTTGATTCCAACACTGAGATCCTATCGTTAGAAAGCATCTATTTTATCTGTGCTTTGCTTCGGTCATTGTCAATTAAACTTGAATGAAAGGATTTTAGATTCTAGAAGTATAATCAAATATTATCAGTAATCACTAAAATGTAATCAGGAGCCAACAACAAAAACCATTAGAGGTGAACAGAATCAAATATTTCCCATCCATCCATACATACATCCACCCATCCATCCATCCATCCATCCAACTAACACCCACCCACCCATCTATCCATCCATCCACCCATCCATCCATCCATCCATCCATCCATCCATCCATCCAACCATCCATCCATCCATCCATCCATCCACACATCCACTCACCCATCCATCCATCCTGTGATGATTCCAGTTCTTGTTTGTTTGTCTATTTGTCAATTAACCACATCTTGCAGCTCCAGAGTGGCAGACAGAGCTAATTGTTCAAAGCTAATCATGTTGCAGCTGATGATCTCCCTCTAGAATAAAGTTGGAGTCAGACCAGAACCAAAAGCTGGACCATTAGTTACCAAACAGTGATTCAGCCTAAAGCTTTTGTAGGAATTATTTCTAACCAAGTGATCTCTCCCTGTGATTCCTAGAAGGAATTCTGAGAGTCCTTTCCTCCAGATCCTTGGGTTAGTTTCTCCTAAGTTCCTTGTGTCCTTGTGTCTCCTTGTACTCAGCCTGGATCTGGAGTCACCATCCTCATCTCTCTGCGATAACAAGTATCAAACACAATCAAATCTGCCTTGTTACGTCTGGTCTGACCTGCCACTCTACAACTGGTTCTAGAACTCACGTCTTCAGCTCATCCAGAATGCTGCTGCTCAGCTTTTAACCGGAACTCGTAGGTCTGAACATATTACACCAGTTCTGTCCTCCCTTCACTGGCTCCCTGTTCGTACAAGGATAATCTTTAAAATTCTTCTGTTGACCTTCAAATGTTTAAATGGCCTCGCACCCCTTTACCTCTCTGAGCTTCTGGAACCTTACGTTCCCTCTCGGGTCCTGAGATCATCTGATCAGCTGCTTTTGGCTGTTCCAAAAACAAGAAGCTCAGAGGAGATCGGGCTTTTTCAGTCATGGGCCCAAAATCTGGAATAACCTGCCCCCCAACATCAGGCAGGCCACCTCCCTTCAACCTGCCCCCCAACATCAGGCAGGCCTCATCCCTTCAACCTGCCCCCCAACATCAGGCAGGCCTCCTCCCTTCAACCTGCCCCCCCTGTTAGGATTTGTGTCAAAACTAAATCAAAGGAGGATGGGGTTTTTTTTAGCAGAACTAAATAGTTTGAGAATTGTCTGATTAATATGAAAAATATCCTCAGGGGGAAAAAAAGGAAGGTCTGTATGAGTGGGTGTGGTGACGGGTGCCGCCCCCACCGGAAACCTGGAAGGTGAGGCGGCGGGACACGCCCCCACGGTGTCACAAAGAAAACTCTCCGGAGGTACGGCCAGGCTGGGTCGAACAGCCGCGGCGCGGAGTAGCGGTGAGAGGCCGGGTTCCGCCCCCACCAGGAACCTGGAAAGTGAGGCGACGGAACCCGCCCCAATGACGTCAACCGGACCGGACTCATCGAATCGAGCAGGAGTGGACCGGAGCTCCCGCGGGACGCTGGATCTCGCCCCCACCGGAAACCTGGGAGGTGAGGCGGCGAACCCCGCTCCCACGAAAACACCGGAACAAGCTCTGAAGTTCTGCTCGGCAGACGAGACCGGGCCGGCCGCCGCAGACTTCCTCCGGAACCGTCCACCGCGGCGGCGGCGGGACAGTGGATGGACAGAGACGGAGAGGAGCTCGTCCATAACGGCACGAGGAGGGAAAAAACAAAAATGGTGAGTGTTGCCGAGTGAGAACCCTGCCCGCTGGGTTCTGTTCTGGTCGGGTCGTACTGTTAGGATTTGTGTCAGGAGCGAACCCAGAGTGAAGAACAGGGACTCAACTCGGCAGATATACAAAAATAGGTTTTTAATGATAAATGAAAAGTACAAAATAAACGAGCTGACGGGGCAGCAAAACTTACATAAACAAGGAAGAAGGCACTGGGAACTCAGGAGACACGGGGAACTCGAGGGACCAGGAAGACAAGGAGAGACTCAGGAGACCCAACGAAGCGTACCCAACGAAGATGACCCGACAAAGAACAAGACAGAATAGGATGACTTAAGTACCGGGAGAAGACGAGACATGATGACAAACAGCTGGGACGAGACACAGGTGGCAACAATGGAAACTAATGAGGAAGCACGAGGGAAACAGACAAACCGGGCCACAGAAAAGTACCATCCTTACACCCCCAACATCAGGAAGGCCACCTCCCTTCAACCTGCCCCCCCCCCC
>NC_056501.1:45182111-45199869 GCF_014905685.2 Nematolebias whitei | reverse complement strand
GGCTTGTGATATTTTGTGTGTAAATTATTTCTTGCTGTTCAACCATGACCAGAATTAAGGATGTTGGCCATTCAACTGGCTGCCCAGTTAAATGTGTAAGCTGGAATGTGAAATCCCTTAATGGTCCAGTAAAATTCCAGAAAATTATGTCACACCTGAAGCAGAAGAACAATGATAATGCCGTTTTACAGGAGACCCATGTGCGAGCTGCAGAGAGTGGAAAGTTTGTTAAAAAATGGCCACCAATTACCACCAGCTGATGGCCATCTCCCTAATGAGGATCCACGGTACAAAAGGCTGCAGTCGAGTGCTACTCTTCACTGCAACATTATGATGCCTACTGGTACTTACTAGGCGTGCACCGATTGCAGTTTTCTGGCCGATCACCGATCACCAATTTCTAAAAAGTCTGAACTGCCGATTCCGATTTTAGCAGATACTGATTTTGTTTTCTAAGCGACACTGTCAGGTGTTATAAGGTCACAATGCACCTTCAATTTTCCTATCTTATTTTATTGAAAAACATATCCTTGAACAATATACAAGAAACAATACAAACTGGTTTTAACTGGCCATGAGGTAATGCTCTGAAATATAAATGAAGTTCAGACAATTGTTGTTAAAACTTAAAAAAATCGGTAAAATCGGTTTCTCATGCAAATATCGATGGATTTCTGATTTTCCAAAATTAAGGAAATCAGGGCCGATAAATCGGCCGGCCGATTTATTGGTGTACCCCTAGTACTTATGCTTCTAGCCAAATTGTGTTCTGATGATTCAAGCCAAGTCAAGGTTCTTTATTGTCATTTGCAGCACATGTGGTTCACGTGGAAGAACAAAATTTTGTACACAGGGTCCTAGTTACATCCAACAAAAGTTTAAACTGTAAAGAAAATGGTAATAAAGATCTAAGAAATATGCTAACACTAAGAATACACTAAGCACAAAAAGTACAAAAAAATATGCCAAACAACAGCAGATTGAACATGAGTCTGTGTGAGCAGGAGTACGAATGAACACAGCAGCGTGGAATAAATCAGCAGCATGAGATCAGCAACATGGATAGTCAGAAGCCCATATCAACAATCAAAGTGCCATTACAGTGATTTTTTTTTTCTCACAATAATAATCCTGATTAGGGATTCACAAATCTAACAGCCCCCGTGACCCAAAAATAGAAGAAGCGGGTAAAAGATAATGGATGGATGGAAGTCTAACAGCTTCAAGGCAGAAGCTGTTCCTCAGTCTAGTGGTTCTACACTTAATGCTCCTCATCCTCCTGCCTCAGGGGAACGGGGCAAAAAGTGAGTGTGCTGGGTGACTGGGGTCCTTCATGATACAGGTGGCCCTCTTCCTGTATCTGCAGGTATAGATGTCTGTAATGGTGGAGAGGCTGACTCCGATGTTCTTCTGTGCAACATCCATCACTCTCTGCAAAGCTTTTTTTTATTTTTGCAGCTGTGCTGCCTCCATGTCACATGTTGATGCTGGAGCACAGGATGATCTCCACTGCACACCTGTAGAAGGAGGTGAGGACTGAGCTTCCCAGTCCAGTCATGCGTGAACAGAGTGAACAGGAGGGGGCTCATCACACAGCCCTGGGGGGAGCTAGTGTTGAGGGTTTTGGTGGAAGAGGAGAAGTTGTGGATCCTCACAGACTGCGGTCTTTTTGTTAAGAAGTCCAGGACCTAGTTGCATATGGATAGGCTTAGTCCTAGTGTGAATAGTTTGTCCATCAGGGTTTGGGGAATCATGGTATTGAAGGCAGATGTGAAGTCCATAAAGAGCATATGGACGTAGGAGTCCTTCTGCTCCAGGTGGGTGAGAGCAGTGTGGACCGCAAAAAAGATAGTGTCCTCTGTTGATCAATTCTTGCTGTAAGCATACTGGTGAGGGTCCTCATTGAAGTTGATGGTTCTTTTGATGTGGGTCATGTCCAGTTCTTTGAAGCATTTAGCTACTAATTGTGGGGCGGCTGTGGCTGTGCGGTTAGAGCAGTTGTCCTCCAATGCGAGAGTTGGGGGTTCGAACCCACCAGCAGTCAGTCACATGCTGAAGTGTCCCTGGACAAGACACGGAACCCCTCATAGCCTCTGATGTGTGTCCCATCAGTGTATGAATGTAATCTAAAAGCAATGATTAGTCTCTTTAGAATGATTTGTTCAAGTATTAAATTACCTTGTCCTTTGTGTTTCCATTTCTCCTGTCTCCACAAGTGCCTCCAAGTCCTGGTCTCCGTGGGTCCTGTTCCAGCTCCTTGTTCCTTACCCTCCAGCCACTTGCCTGCCTTGCCCTTGCACCATATCCTGGAACCGTTCTTGGACCTTCTCCAACATCCAGTCAAGTCCTCAAACTGTAGAAGAGACAATATAGCAAACTTAAAATCCTCTACTCCAAAGAATACTTACCTGACCTTGTCCTTGCTCCCCAGGGGTTTAAGAAGACCTACTGCACATTTACTAGTTTCATTGTACAATAAATCACTGTTTACCTTTTTACTCTATGGAGTCTTGTTCGTTTACGGTCTTATACAACTCTGGTTTCCCTGAGTTCATTAATCCCTGACTAAGTCCACTCAATTTATCATTTCATTCCTTGAATCTTATGGTAATTTCAGAACATGGTCCACTTATTATGAAATTGCTTATGCTGATCACAAAATCTGTATATCATCCTTGGAGATATAACTTCTTACTTTTATCGCTGGAGGACTTTACCAAATTTCTTACATCTGAAATAGATTTTTTTTTTGTTTCTTAAATTTAACCAAACACCAAGAATGCCACTCTGTACTGTCTGGGAGGCATTAAAGGCTTACCTGAGGGATCAAATAATTAAAAAATTGTTAATCCAAACTGAATTTAGTACTTTGTCTACACAGCAGGCAGAATATTTAATTAAAAAATCTAGACAGGGTTACTAAGAACACGGTGAATGGGCTGGGCGTTTGCTCGTATATCAGCTGTGGTGACAGTCAGCCAACCAAACCATTCTAGTAATAAACAATGACCAGGGAGTTGCATGTCTTGACAATGCTGAAATTAATACACGTTTTAGTAATTTTCACCAGCCATTGTATATGACGGAGTCATCGGCTAGCCCATCGGACATAGAGAACTTTTTAAAAGATTTTAAATTTCCTTCATTGAATCTTGACCTTGCTGGGGATTTGGAGAGGGAGCTCTCAGTATCTGAGATAAACTCTGCAATCAACAATATGCAAAATGAGAAATCCCCTGGACCAGATGGCCAGATGAAAGATATGTTTTCAAGTCTACGCTCACCCTTATTAATGAACATGTGTTTGAAGAGTCACTTGCTGCGTGAACATTGCCACTGTCCATGCGTCAAGCTGTAATCTCGCTGATACCTGAGAAAGATAAAGATCCTCTGCGGCTCATACCGACCTACCTCGCTTGTAAATACTGATGTAAAAATCCTTGCAAACGTCCTGGGAAAATTACTTGAGCAGGTGGTCCCGTCAATTGTCCCGCCTGACCAGACGGGGTTTGTTAAAACCCATCAGACTTTCTTCAATGTTATGTGTCTGCCTGGTGTGCTGAACACTCCTAGTCCACTCGAGTACACCTGTGATGAAGTCATTCTTTCATTAGACGTGGGAAAAGTATTTAAGCCTTTAAAGTTATTTAAATTTGGTCCCAAATTTTTAACATGGATGAGGCTGAAATATATACCTCCCCAATGGTGGCAGTCCGCATGAACTGTAACATATTTTGAACTGCAATGAGTTACGCGACAGGGGTGCCCACTCTCACCACTTCTATTTGTTAGCCATAGAACCACTAGCTGTAGCTTTATGTCAAAACTACATCATTAAGGGGATGAACCGCTTAGTTACAGAACACAACGTTTCTTTATATGCAAATTACATGCTTTGTATATACAAAGTATTAGACCCTCTTACCAGCATTCCTTAATTACTTACTTTGCTTCAAAAATATGGGAAAATGTCTGGCAATAAGGTTAATCATTAAAAGAGCTAGCTGAAGTCTGTGACCTCTTTAGAGAAGAAAATCTTAGACACTGTACCTTTTTTTAAAATTAGTTTTATTTAATTTAAATACCTTGGCATTTGTGTAACTCGAGATTATAAGAAGCTTTATAAAACTAATTATCTACCTCTCATGGTGAACCAGAGTCATTAAAGTGAAAACAGGATTTCATGATAAATCTGGCACCGTTTATTAGATTTTTTTTTTTAAATCTTCAACGCTAAAAAATACTTTTTTTTATGACCAGCTCTGCTGGTCTCACACGGTCCTCTCCCCCGGAGCCAGGACAGGCGGGCGTCATCTTCCCAGCTCTGAGCTCAGCTGGTGTCTCGCAGAAGGTCGTAGCGAGACCCCGGCCTCACGTAATCATGAAGGCCGAACCCCGACCTGGGCAGACAGGCAGACAGTGACAGGTCTGGATTGGACGGTGGAAGCAATTTTTAAAAAGATTTTATGTGTTAAAAAAAAACAGTTGTTTTTTTTTGCTTCAGCGATTTTTACAAAAACATTTTATGTATAAAAACTAAATATTAGTTTATTTAAAAATCACTTCCACCGTCCATCCCAGACCTGTCCCAGTCTGCCTGACTGCTGGGATCGGGATTCAGCCTTCATGATTACGCGAGGTCAGGGTCTGGCAATGGCCTTCACCAGCTCTTATGATCCTTTGCGGTGACCAGCGGAGTTCTGAGCACGCAAGGCTGGGATCCAGAGCCCGAGCCCTGAGTCGGCACCATGGAGGATCTTCCGTGGTGACCAGCAGAACTCGGAGCCGGGGAGATGACGCCCTGCCCAGCTTCAGGGAGAGGACCGGGGAGACCAGCAGAACATCCATCCAGCTCGCTCTAAATTTTGTCATCGGCCACCAAGTATACAAAACGCCAGCACATCAGTATTAGATTAAGGTGTTGTCATTATTGTTTTTAAAATCTTTAAAATAGGTCCAGCCGCTGCTCCAATCCGAGAAATCGCAAATGGTGGATCATTATTTTGAAAAGTTTTTGAAGGATCCAGTGACTTCGCCCCAGACCAATCAGTGACTGACATTGTTCTGACGTCACGTTTTAGTACCTACTTGTTCAAATTAGAACCATAGAGCCAAGGGTCCTGAAAATAGGAACAGGTTCTATGTACCATTACTAATGGAAAAGCCTTGGAACCGGGTCCAGTCGGGACATACCGGTACTATGGAAATGGGCCTTTAGTGGTTAGCACGGTTGTCTTACAGAAGGAAGGTCCTGGGTCCAAGCCCTGGGTTGTGCCTGTTGTCTTTCTGTGTGGAGTTTGTGTGTTCACCTTGTGTTTGGGTTGGTTTTCTCCCACAAATGAAAAACATGCAGGTTAGGCTGCCTTCAGGCAATAAAAAGATTTGTGATCTCCTGTGTTTTAGCTTCTCTCAGTGCCGTGTCTGTCAAGGCACTGAGAGAAACAGAAATTAAGTAGACAATTTGCCCAATTTATAGCAACAAACATATTGGTGCAGTGCTTAGAGAAGGCAAGCCTGTGGTCTGGAGGTCACCAGTTCAAATCTCTTGACTGTCCCATATCTCTCATACATTTTTCCAAAGAAGATGTCTCTGGACCCTTGAGCAAGGCCCATAACTATCACCCACATCTTCTCTACTGGATGCTCTAGATGGCAGACCTCTACTCCACACAGAGGACTGTGATAGTTTGGGGGTTGAAAGTTGCACCTGGAAGGGCTTCTGGCAATAAAATGTTTGCCAAGACTTTGTGTGAGCTAGCTCACTGTGGGGATCCCTGAAGCAGGGAGCAGCTGAAAGGTTAGCAACAGCATTACAAAAAAAAAATTACAAAATCAACTGCAGCAATATTTGATGAAGACATTTATGTAAGAGTACCACTGCCTGCAGCTCCTCGTCCAAGATGGCCACTGATTGTCTACAGCTAACAGCCATCAACTTGATGAGGATCATTCACTACTTACGGCTGCAGTCCCGTGTTACGCTTCGCTGGAGCATTGACCATCACTGGTATTGTGTCTCCGGCCTGTACGTTTACGTTTAGTAAATCTACTTACCAGCTTTTCTTGTCCCCAGCGAACCTGTCTCCTCGGTCCTGGTTCCTTTGGTTCTGTCCTGGTTTCCTTGGTCCTGTCCAGGTTCCCCTTGTGCCTTGTCCTATTTCTCCTCGTGCCTAGTCATGGTTCTCCTCGTGCCTTGCCTGCCACCAGTTGCCTGCCTACCCGTTCCTGTCTGACCCTCGGTCTTCTCTCCCTCTGGAGCTCTCCCATGGATTTTGAGTTGGATCCAAATACATCTTCAAACCTGTAAGAGAGAAACATCATCATATTAATATTGCTTGTTCATTCTGCCGCTCTCTTTTGACCATCTCCTTCCTCTTCCAGGAGCTCCAGAGAAGCAAATGTCTATTTCCCACTTTAAATAATAAACACTCTTTCATTTGTACCCACCTGTGTCTGTCTTGTTCTGGGTCTCATACAACTCTGGGTTCCCTGAGTCATGACAGTTTCTACCTTTACTTTCCTACTGGCTATCAATTATGGTGACATTATTTACATGAATGCAAGCACCTTGCAGATGTTGGATGCTGTTTACCATGGCGTGCTAAGGTTCATGGCTGGTTTTAACTACCGTACCCATCACTGCACTCTGTAATCCTTGGTCAGTTGGTCATCATTATCTACATGTAGGCTATCACACTGGTACATCTTCATCTTTAAATCACTCCTTGGTTTGCTGCCTTCATATATCTCCTCCTACAGGTCACATCGTCAGTGCAGCTACAGCGTGTACTCTCAGGCCTTCATTACCTGCAGAATCCCCTCAAAGTGGACTGAACTTGGCAAAAAAGGCCTTTTCTCACTCTGCTCCTATAACCTGGAACACCTTACAAACAACTTGCAACAAGATCTGAAGCTGCCCACTTTGATTTTTTAAAGGGATTTTAAGCATTTGATAAGGTCAATAGAAAAATCAAAGCAAATATGTTTTTTGTTTTTAGTATTTTACCTTGTTTTATATGGAACCTTGATTTGATTATGTTTATAACACTACTTTTTATTTTAATTGTTTTTTTCAATTGTTGTATGTTCTTGTCTGTACTCTATATGTTTGTCTAAAACAGGTCTCTTGAAAATGAGTCCTTGTGACTCAATGAGATTAACCTGTATAATTAAAGGTTGAGTAAAAATAAAAGTTAATTAAATATGTGCTCTCCAACTACTTAACCACATGCTTCTAAAATGTGAAAATATGCTATATGTTATAAATCCCCATTGTTTAAATAAAATTTTTAAATGTGGGTCTATTTACAATCAACTAACAAAATCTATAAGAAAAATAAAAAAAAATACTACCACAGTCTTTTTCACTGTGTGGATGTCACACAGTACATGTCTGTTAAAGCATCTGTAGTATATATGTCTATCGCTGGCTGAGTGGTCTGTTAGTGAATATTTTACTGCCTGAAGACAGAGAAAAAACAATTGGTGCTGAGCACCTTTACTTCCAAGCCTGTATGCTACAAAGTACAGTGGGTGTCATGATATGGCTGCTGTATGGCAGTTGTTCACAAGTTCATTTAAAGTCCAATAATGATGGACAAATAAAGAAAGAACAATATTGCAGTTATGCTGTACCAAGTCAAAAGATGATACGATTAAGCCAATCCAAATATTATGTAGAGCTCAGTATACAGTGATCATGTCCATATTTGTTCTTTTTTCTACTTCATAGTGATTTTGGGTTCACTTCTGCAACATTCCTCAGAGGTCAAGAGACTCTTCTTTCTCTAAACAGAAGAGTCTTGGACAGAAACCAGACTAAAATGTGAAACACGTGAGCACAACTGTGCACACAAAGGCTGCACATGTGAGGCCTAATATTTCTTTCAGCTGAATTCTAGCCAAACATGAGTTTAGTCTGGGTGCCTCCTAAACACACACATACACATGCACACACACAAAGCATATGAATTATGATGGAAGTAAGCAGCAAGAGTCGTGTTCAGGTCAGCAGCCTGAGAGAAGAGAGAGCAGCCACAAGGAGCCCAAACTGTAACACTAACGATCATCACCAGTCCATTAAAATCAAATATAATCATCTACAGAGGGGAAAATTTTACAAGCATACCTGTCCAAACTATGATATCTCAAAACTAAAATCCTTAAAGGAATGCATAAAGTATTAACTGTCGCCTTTCATGCCTGAGTCTTAAACTAGAATCATCCCATGATAAGAAGGGGCAGTTCCATACTGGTTTTGGTCAAACTTTACAAAAAGAACAATCACGTGTGATCTGATATGTACACGAGATGTGTTAGCCCTCTGAGTATGACTTGTAAATGACTTTCAGCTACAACCACACCACAGTTTAGCTCAATATCTGTAGAGTTATAGACATTTTAGTGTTGGCTAATGCCAATTATTTATGCCAAACAACATGAATTGGGTCGATTCTAAAATTTTCTCATTTGTAAAATTACATGCAAAGATTTATTTTTAAAAGTCAAAAATGTATGCAGTGGATTATGACACTTTGTTAAAGGATTGACTGTAACTAATGCCAACTTTTGAAGCTCAAATATGTCTTAATATATAGAAACTAGCATGTATGTTGGGGATGATGCTAAGCTACGACCACTCCATGTTTTAACTTAATATTTGTAAAACTGATTTTTATAGCCATTTGTGTGTTTGCAAATGCCAATCCGCTATGATGTACATTTTGAATTGGGTTATTTCCAAAAGTTCATAAGGTGTGTTAAATGACTACTTCACTGAAATCTTTTTACTAGTTCATGAGATTTAATATGCGGTGTGGCGCACGGGCCGACCCGGAGGGGCTGTTATTGAAAATCTGTTGCCACTGGCTCGCGCTCCCTCCACTGCTGCTGGCTCCACTTTGGGCAGTATCCGGATGTGTTTGGTCAACGCAAGATGTGTTACCAACAAAACTTTTATCCTCAGGGACTACTTTCAAGAGCACAATTTGGACTTTCTCTGCATCACAGAGACTTGGATGTCTCCGGTTAAGTCCAGCACCTTGACGGAATTATTGCCACCGAACTGTCTGTATTTTAACGCACCGCGGCCATCAGGCTGGCACGGTGGTGGATTATTAAAAATATTCAAATCAACTTTTGACTGTAAACAACTGCCCATCCCAGTTTTCTGCGCCAGCTTTGACCTGAGCATCTTTGAACTCGGCCATTCGCCTTCAACTTTATATGCACTTGTCTACCGCCCACCTCGATCTAAGGATTTCATAAACTAATTTTCTGATTTCTTGGCTGAAATCACACCAAAACATGATCATGTTTTCATTATTGGGGACTTTAATTTGCATGTGTGCTGTCAGAAGAAGCCCTTGGTTAAGGACTTTTTAGATTTATTGGACTCATTTAATCTAATTCAGCATGTAAACAGTCCCACCCAAGAGCGTGGACATATACTGGACCTTGTTTTTAACATGTGATGTGACTGTTAGTAATCTTGAAATTGGTGATAATGTTTTTTCAGACCACATGCCAGTCCAGTTGAGTTCACCCTCCCCCATCTACCTCCTAAGCCGTGGGTTCCTGCACGTCGCAGCCAGACCATTAACCACTTCACTGCCGCACATTTCACAGATGTTTATAACTCTGAAATGATAATTCAGCCCCCGGTGTTTCTCACCACCACTGAGGCGATGACATCCCAGTTCAACTCTGTCTGCTTAAAGGCTCTGGATCATGTCGCTCCTGTTAAAACAAGAAAATCAAAACTCATAGCAGAACCTTGGCTGAGTGACATCACCAAGGCCGTTAGGCAGCGGTGCAGGAGGGCGGAGCGCAAATGGAGGAAAGACAGGCTGCAGGTCTCTTTTCAAAGACTTAAAGAGAGTTGGTGCCGTTATCAGAAAGCAGTGAAAGCTGCTAAATCCAAATACTTTTCTGATATCATTATCTCAAACTCTCACAACCCACGTGTCCTCTTCTCTACCCTAAACTCTGTTCTCCATCTCACTGAACCATCACCTCGACTGAACTGTGCGAGAACTTCCTACATTTCTTTTTGGAAAATATTGCGACCACCTGGGCTCTCATTTCCCCTCCAACTCATGACACATCCATCCCACCTCAATCTGTAGCTCTATTTGACCATTTTGAACCCATCACTCTATCTTCTCTAGAACAGTTCATGTGCAGTGTAGAGGAAGGGGTCCTCAGATCATTGATTTTTCATTAGTAATTTTATTCTGAAAGGGGCACCACTTGCATTCCGGTTCTTAAGCAAGAAAAACATGAAATCAGACTCAAATTTATGTGCTCTAGTGAGTTCTTTTTGTATTAAATTCAAATGTCATATATAATAAAAACACTTTGAGTCAAAATACAATTTTGTGAAGTTTATCATCTATGTTGGTAAATATAAGTGATCAAAATGATGAGTACAGCTGAAGAATGAATAATGGCTTTAATTTGACCACACAAAAAGCTGTTATGGAATTATCTCCTAAACTCTAATATGGTGAATTATGAGGTTCAAAAGCAGAGTAAATTATCATCTATAAGGTCGTTTTCACACCAGATAGTCCGGTAGACTCGGTTCGGGACCAATATTCATGACCTTTTGTTTACATTTGAGCTGGTGCGTTTGCATTCACACTGCACTGTGCAGTCGAGTCAACATGTTGAACCAACCTGTTCCCCCGCTCGCCTGTGGGGGCGCTGCACCAAGAACTTGTAGTAGTACATATACGAGATATATGCATACTTTTTTCACGAGTTCCTCATCTTTCTGACTGTGTAAATGTCGTGCATTGAATTTTAACAGAAATGTAACGAGAGACGTTATTATCTTTGACCCATCAAATGAATGTGGTCATTTATTTTCAGAATCAAAGTTTAACATCAAACATTTACATTAATTTGGCAAAATATGAAAATAATAACAGACAAGTTTCACAGAAAATGGGCTTCAATCACGCGGCGGTGATTGAGGACTTTGCTTCAGATATTTCTAAAATATCTGTACTGATTTTAAGAGAAAGCAGAGTTTAAGATGGAGATGGAGATTTATCTTACAGAGAGATTTGTGAGGGAATTAATCTGTTTGACCAGAAAACGTGCACGCTCCATCAGATATCAGCTGGCCTCCGGTACACTTAGTCGAAAATAGAACCCTCTACCTGGTTGACGATGGAATCAGCGTCGGCGTAGGTTCCTTTCTGACTCTTTCAGCGTCTCCGTTCTCTGTTCAAACAGAAATTATAATCCCAACATCGTCACTGCATTCTGTATTCCAACGGAAGCACTCTGGGCTTCAGACATCAGAGTTTTCCCCATCAGACATCAGAGTTTTCAGACTCTAGAACTTCTTCAGAACCTCCATCCCTCTGAGACTCTTGGACCCTCGGACTCTTGCAACTCTAACATGAACTGGGAAGTTGCCACATTTTAAATGGGTCGACTTCCGGGTCATTTGAGAGCTTTTGATTGGTCGATGGACCAGGAATAGAGGTGTGGTGTATGATGTAAGATGTTATTAAAAGTCAAGGATTGTTTCAGTGACAAACAGAAAGATTATTGTAGGACTTCAGACTTCGTGGAGTCTCACTCTTATTATCTTCTGAAAAAGTTTAAACATGACATTTTTCTCGGTAAACATTTTAGTTGACCGAGAACCGACCTTTAGCATACTTACATTGCAGACAGAAAAATCAAGAAATGCATATTAACCTGATTTCTTCTTTGAATGAGGAATAAAAATCATTACTTACTGTTTATGTAAAATAAAAATGAGTAGTTCTCTTCAACCTGTAACATTGAGTGAACTAACACAATTTGATTATCAAACATTTGTAAAACAGTAATGATCATAGAGAATTGTCTTTTCTGCTTGATTAATTCAAGAAAGAAAGTCACCAGATGGATCAAACTGTACTTCTGGATGCAGATCAATGAAATAACAGTCTCAGTTCATCTGATCAAGATTTGAGGTCATCAGGGTCAGATCAGGTTCACTACAGTCCCCCCTTTGGAAATCATCGCCTGTCCATGGGGATGAATTCCAACCGTGAACTTAGACCCTCAAATGTCCTTGAGCTTGATGTAATCCAACAAGGAAGACCAAAGTCAAAAGTAATCCAGCAAGGAAGACCAAAGTCAGAAGTAATCCAGCAAGGAAACAAAGTCAAGGTAATTCCACAATGTTCTTGGTATTCCATTGTGTTGATTATAATTCCATATCGTCTCGATAATTCCATTGTAGCAATGCTTTAACCCCTTGGAAACAGAGTCTGTAATCCATTGGAAAAAGTCATATAATCCACAACGGTAAATCCACAACGATTGGAAGTGTTGATTAATCAGCATACAGAGGGGTACCCTTGGATTGAACTGAAGATGCAGCCACTGGATGAAGAGTGGAGACCAACGCCAGGATTGCAGGTCGCCTCCAGCGAAGGTTGTCTCCAGCGACGTCCAGCCTGTGCCGTTCTGGTTCAATGTGTCATGCAATTATGTGGTTTAAGGTGGGCTTATGAAGGGGATTTTACATAAGGCCTTAAACTGTATGCACCTGGTGTGTAAGCTATTATGGTTGGGAATAGCTACAACTACCAGTTAAGGGGTGGAAAAATGCTGATAAGGGTAACTACAGGGGTTTAAGCCTATAGAAAAGGGTTCCAAACTACTTTGCCATTTCTAACTTGGTGTAAGTTAGCTTTACATGGTAAAATATAGTTTGGTGCAATTGTCTGTTGTCTTTTAGACGAACGACTTGAGATTGGGTGTTTGGTTTTCCCATAAATGTTTTGGAAGTCTATGGCGAGACTTATCAAAAAGAATTAGCTATCCCCCCGAATAGAATTGTTCGAGTAGGTTCGGCTTAAGCGTTGTGAGAACAATGTAGATTATGGTACTCAAGGTAGCAATAATATACATTGACTCCGCAAAGATTGCAATTTAATGAATGAACTGCATGTTGGCATGGTTAAAGGCCTCTTAGTCTCTAACTTAACTACACAACAAAATTCATTCTTGCCTGGGGTGTTCGAAAACAATACCAAAAACCAATTAAACGATGTCTCAACATCGACAAGAACAGTGACTAAGCAACCAGTAAAACAACGTTTCAACATCGACAAAAGCAGTGATTAAGCAACTAGGAAACAACGTTTCGGTGCGCCACTCACTCTAAATGTCAGATTTGATCATGTTATCGCGTCTGGTAGCATTATCCTAACTGGCGTCACCCCCCTTCGGTCATGGGAGACCGCGAACACGGGTGAGGACGTCGCTCCATGAGCTAAAGTTAGGCTGTCCTTGAGTAGTTTTAACTGTTTGCGCAGCTGAAAGAGGACTTTTAGGTCTGGATTGGAATCCAGTTTGACTTTCGATGGAGTGTATTTGTCTGGGTCAGTCAGATACAGTATCATCGAGTTAATTGCATGATCATCCAACTTCTGAAGTTGGATGATGTCTGGGTCAGTTGAAATTGACTTTTCATATTTTAAAAGAACTTGGCGAGGTTTGTCTCTTTCTTCGTCAGATGTCAGAGTGTCGGCTTGAGCGACCACCTGTTCAATCTGTGATGAGACTGATGAGGGTTCTTGCTCCATGGGGAGCTCCAACGAATCCTTTTCTGAGTCGTCGGACCTGTCTATGGGCAAGGCACCATAGGTTTGTGGTCCTTGGTCGACGTCATTGGTTGAGAAAAGAGCTGTGGCCTGTGATGGTTTCGTGAAACATACTGGCCCAGTGTCTTGACTCGGTACCAGATTATCTGGGAGTCCTCCCAGAACTGGAATGCCTAGTTCAAAATCATGAAGGTCAGGTTCTGAGTTTTCAGTTTGCGATGACTCATCATCGTTTGTGTGTGAGTTTATCCCCCCTTCGTCCGATGAGGGGTTGTTGGAGGCAATAACGGCAATGTCTTGGTGTGCTTCACCGACATCTGTAATGTTGTCATTCGCGCCTTCAGAGTTAGTAGCGATCACATCACTACATTGTGCTCCTGGGTAGGTTCCCATTTCAGCGTGTATCAAAGTGTCTAAAAACCTTTGCATTTCCTCTGTCTCTTCCGAGCTCAGAGGTTTAGGGCCTTGTTCCTGGAACTTTTGTGATTTTTTCGCCTCGGGACGTTTCGTCCGAGGTGGGAGGCGGCTAGGTACGTCTTTTGGGGGTTCCTCTTCGGATTTCCCATGATAATATGGGTCCTCTTGGATCCCATATTCTTGCGTCCTGCGAATGTCCCATGTACGATAATCACGTTCATCCTCTGAAAGAGGAGTTTTTTTGTTCCAGCGTGCACCTTCATTATGCGGTTTGTTAGTTTGAAAATACTGCCTTTTCTCGCCTGTTTTAGGAGGAGGTGGCGTGCACCTTCCTTCCATTTCTAGGGAGTGGGGTTTAACCTTTACACCAGGAAACACTTCTATGGGCGTCTTAGCATGAGAACGTGCCTCGAACACATTCACAGCACACTGTTTAATCTCATTTATGGATTTTTCTCTGAAATTTGCCATAATTTGTACTGACATGCGTATGTCAGTGTGGAGATTTTTGCTGAAAACAAATTTAAAATTTTCTTCTTCCTCCATTCCGGTTTCATTTCTGTAACCAAAATAAGCTTGGAAGATTCTTTTGTAATAGACCTTTGGATGTTCATTCTTGCTCTGCTTGACCTTTTCTGCGGCTGGGTAACCAGCAGGTCCTGTGCAGGGGTCATACTCTTTGATCAGAGCTTCACACAGAAGGTTGTAAACCTTTCTCGTTGCATCAGGTAGACGCTCGATGAAGGTGAACACCTCTCTGTCCGAAGTGAGTCTTATCAGACTGATTTTATCTTCTACCGTAGCATTAGGATAAGATCTCAATCTGAACTCCAGTTCTCTGAGGTACGCTTTTGTTCCAGTTGAGCCCAACGGTCCAGGAACGAAGCATTGTACATATTTTGAGATTTTTTGCAAGTCATCCATTGATGGAGAAGATATCAATGGTCTCACATGCGTGATCGGTTGTGGGGGTGTTACTCTGCCCGTTTGTGTAGGTGTTAGGATGGGTCTGAAAACACCGGGTGAGTAAAGAGGTCGTGGAGGTTTTGGTGTATTACCCCGACTCTGTTCAGGGTCTGGTTTGGATTCCAGGTCACCTTGCCCCACATTCTGACCTTTTTCTGTTGCTGCTATTAGTTTCGCCTCACATTTTTTAAATGTTCCTGGGATGTATAATAGTCATCTTTTAAACGCATATATAGCTCTTGTGCAATTTGTTTATCTATTCTGAGTTCTTCCAGCTTTTTGTTAAGCACATCTATTTTGCTATTCAGCGAATCAATTTCTACATTTGCATTTTGCTGTGATTGAAACATCTGTTCAGAATGTTTTCTTGTAAGGATTTCGTGTTCACTTTTAAATTGAAGGAAGTGTTCTTCAATTCTCTGAACCACCTCTTTTTCACTGTTTAACCTTATTGCAAGGTAATCAGCTTTCTCAACAACCGTATAGAATGATTATTTCAGCAAAATTGCAATTTTAGCCAGCTTTTCATAGTTTGGCATTGTAATTTCTGTAGAGGTCACACTTTCTGCAACCTTCTTCAGATTGTCCAATAACTCTTTTGGGTTCATGCGCTCTGCCTGTTTATCATATGGATGTAAGGAATCTGTCAGAAGCTTCAACGCTTTCTCCAAGCAGTCCGTCATCCCTTTTGGATCAAAGTCTTTTTCTAACACACCTGTCATGTTTTCACTGTGTAGCACCTTATCTGTTAAAAACAGTTGCAAGCTTCAGATATTTTACAGGTAAATATTTGTATTCGAGTCAATGAGTTTTCACACTATTTTAGCTTTTTGGGTTTACACAGAAGTACTGTTATAAGTCAACTTATTCAAATGTGGGTACCTTTCTCAGGTTTTACCCCAATTCATGAATATTTAAGTAAATGCTCTCGGCAGTGTTACTTGTATGTGCTTATTTTTCAACAGGTACCAGTTACCAAGCTCTTTTTTAGTGTATTTTACTCTAAAGCACTGAATTTTTTATAAACCTGCACTTTTCTAAAAAGTCTCACAGCAAATCAGTTTAAAGCGTTTTTTAAACCGTTCTGTTCCAGAAATTTGCTATTTTAACAGTTACTCATAGAACTAAGTTGTGAAAAGAAAAAGAAAAGTTGATGATGTATCAGGATTAATCAGTCCTTCCTCAGAAAAACTGTTATTCCTGTTGTCCTCCTGTCAGTGACTTCTATTTAAAATTAAATAGGAAGATTTATTTTTAGGTGGCAACTTAAACAGAAAAGTTTCTTTTTCCTGATAAGTTTACTCTTATTTAGTGATTTTGCAATTAAACGTGTATTATCTTTCAAGCAAAATGAGTAAACTTTTCAACTCTGTGAATATTTGAACCGTATCTTTTAAAAAGTTTCTAATTTTTTATTTTGTACCTTTTTCTGAAGGAATTACCAGTGAATAAAAATGTGTTGGTAAATGCTTCTCTGCATAAATACCTTTTTAACTTTTAAAATGCAAGATAACAGTATTTATTCAGCTTTGAGGAAGTTTGTTAACTCAAAAATGCCTTACAGAAAAATAAAACGTTTAATTTCACTCTTTAAACCTAAAACTGAAGTGAAACTGTGATTTAAAGTTTCTACAGGAGGGGGCAGTGTTTAGCTTTCTACCAGCAGGAGTCTATGACGACTTCCTGTGACGTTCGGTTGACATCCTGTTGTTAGCCGCTTAGCTTAAAGTTAGCTTCGGCTAAACTCGGTTAAAATCAACATTTCTGAACGAATTTAAGCGTAAACGTGGCGTAGTTTCAACAAGCACGACTTTTATGCATGAACATGAGTTTTCTGGACATATGGCAGCTTTATTTAGTGATTTTAAGCGTAGTGAAGGCTCCGGTCGTTAGCTCGTAGCTTAAAATTAGCATCGCTAGCGTTGTTCAAAAAACCTCATTTAATGACGGATTTTAAACTCTAACGTGGCAAAATTTCAGCGAGTATGCTTCGAAGCACTTAACCAGCGTGTCAAAATCACTTTAAAGCGCTTTTTTAGCTTTAAAAAGCAGATTTTATTTCCCTATGAAAACGAATTTTCATTTCCGGGTGACGTGATTGACACGTCAATCAGCCAATGAGAGAGCGGCACAGGGTGACTGACATCCTGTTCCAGCCAATGAAAGCGTTCCACGGCAGCAATATTCAACCAATCAGGAAACGTTAAAGCAAATAGCATGCTAGGTTCACGTGAACTAAAATTCGTCAACTTTTCGTCTTTTAAACTATCAAAATGCACTTTCTCTGTTAAAAATTGTAACGAATCAACTCTGAGCTTTGCGGAGTCTGCTACTCCGTGGCACAACGTCTTTTAAACCGTTTAAAACAACTCGAACTTTGTCCAGAACCGAGCCGGCCAGAACTGCATCTGGACCGTCTTTAAACAGAATAGAGCGTTTTCACCCAGCTCAAAACCTTTTTAGTTACGATAACAGGCGTACAATTTCAGCTTTCATAAAGACTTATGACACTATTTCAGCTTTCTGTGAGCTTCCTGAGCATCACAGACCAACACGCTTAAAAACATGCAGCGTTTCGCTTCAGGCGGTGCAGCATGAGCTGCGTTCAATCACAGCTGATAAACTGTTACTTTTCTTATATGCCAACATGTAAAAAATCAATCTTTACACGAATTCACAGTCATTTATGAGCACGTTACGAGCCACCAATGTAGTAGTACATATACGAGATATATGCATACTTTTTTCACGAGTTC
>NC_056501.1:45171901-45182011 GCF_014905685.2 Nematolebias whitei | reverse complement strand
TCACAGACCAACACGCTTAAAAACATGCAGCGTTTCGCTTCAGGCGGTGCAGCATGAGCTGCGTTCAATCACAGCTGATAAACTGTTACTTTTCTTATATGCCAACATGTAAAAAATCAATCTTTACACGAATTCACAGTCATTTATGAGCACGTTACGAGCCACCAATGTAGTAGTACATATACGAGATATATGCATACTTTTTTCACGAGTTCCTCATCTTTCTGACTGTGTAAATGTCGTGCATTGAATTTTAACAGAAATGTAACGAGAGACGTTATTATCTTTGACCCATCAAATGAATGCGGTCATTTATTTTCAGAATCAAAGTTTAACATCAAACATTTACATTAATTTGGCAAAATATGAAAATAATAACAGACAAGTTTCACAGAAAATGGGCTTCAATCACGCGGCGGTGATTGAGGACTTTGCTTCAGATATTTCTAAAATATCTGTACTGATTTTAAGAGAAAGCAGAGTTTAAGATGGAGATGGAGATTTATCTTACAGAGAGATTTGTGAGGGAATTAATCTGTTTGACCAGAAAACGTGCACGCTCCATCAGATATCAGCTGGCCTCCGGTACACTTAGTCGAAAATAGAACCCTCTACCTGGTTGACGATGGAATCAGCGTCGGCGTAGGTTCCTTTCTGACTCTTCAGCGTCTCCGTGAGAACTGCCAAACCCTCAGAGAGTCGTACGTGGTGTTCAAACAGAAATTATAATCCCAACATCGTCACTGCATTCTGTATTCCAACGGAAGCACTCTGGGCTTCAGACATCAGAGTTTTCCCCATCAGACATCAGAGTTTTCAGACTCTAGAACTTCTTCAGAACCTCCATCCCTCTGAGACTCTTGGACCCTCGGACTCTTGCAACTCTAACATGAACTGGGAAGTTGCCACATTTTAAATGGGTCGACTTCCGGGTCATTTGAGAGCTTTTGATTGGTCGATGGACCAGGAATAGAGGTGTGGTGTATGATGTAAGATGTTATTAAAAGTCAAGGATTGTTTCAGTGACAAACAGAAAGATTATTGTAGGACTTCAGACTTCGTGGAGTCTCACTCTTATTATCTTCTGAAAAAGTTTAAACATGACATTTTTCTCGGTAAACATTTTAGTTGACCGAGAACCGACCTTTAGCATACTTACATTGCAGACAGAAAAATCAAGAAATGCATATTAACCTGATTTCTTCTTTGAATGAGGAATAAAAATCATTACTTACTGTTTATGTAAAATAAAAATGAGTAGTTCTCTTCAACCTGTAACATTGAGTGAACTAACACAATTTGATTATCAAACATTTGTAAAACAGTAATGATCATAGAGAATTGTCTTTTCTGCTTGATTAATTCAAGAAAGAAAGTCACCAGATGGATCAAACTGTACTTCTGGATGCAGATCAATGAAATAACAGTCTCAGTTCATCTGATCAAGATTTGAGGTCATCAGGGTCAGATCAGGTTCACTACAAACTACTGAAAGAAACGACACAAAAACCTCTGAAGACACGTCTTCTTCTTCTGTAAATAAAAATAAAAACGAAGTGGCATCAAGTTTTAGCAGTTTTAGGAGTTATATTTTGTCATTTTTCAAAAATGGACTTAGCATGAGCAGAAGATGAGGCAGAAGACCATGGAGAATATTGTTTTTCCACACAAGGCAGCTGACAGCTCCATATAAGGTAAGAGAAATGCGTGTTTGTTTGTCCTGCGGAGCATGGTCCGGTCTGTTTACATTCACACTGTACTCGAACCGCGCTGGAGTTCACTTCTACCGGTCCGAGACCTAGGTTTTAGCCCGGGCCAGAGTTCGCCTTTTTGTTCCACGACAGAGTTCGATGGCGCGTTCACACCTCCCTAAACGAACCGGACTTTCTAGGAAAATGAGGTAGAGTTCGATTAAAGTGGACTAAACAGGGCTGGTGTGAATGCACCCTAAAGTTAACTAAAAGAAGTGTTTTGGCTAGATGTGATTTGTCAATTTAGGAAAACTTAATTCTAATTAATAATGATGAATTTTGTTTAGACTGGACAACTTCTTATTTTGAGCACCACACACCAGCAGAGAGAATGAGCAGCTTTTCCTACCAATTTGAAGTTCTAGTTCAACCGCCCGGGGGTTACCAGGGACTCTCTTGAGATGAGTTAAGCGTCGAAGGTGGGATATCCCTCGACACTGGACATCAGCTGAAATCTGGAGTTGATAGTTATCTGGCTCCCGATGGGGTCTGTTGATGCGCTTCCGGATGGCTGCATTTTCTCCTTCTGGTGACAAGGAACCTTTTGGTGCTTCCTTGAAACACAAGACAAATCTCTGGAACACTTGTCTCTTTTCTGCATGAACTTCTTATCTTCTAGCATAAATTTCCAATTGCTTGACCTTTCTTCTTCAAAAGCTTCCCCTTGACCTTTTTTCTTCAAAAGCTTCCCCAAGACTAAACGTAAGAATAACTTTCTCTGACTTAGAGGGCGTTACAATATTTATGGTCGACCCGATCAAAACAGAAAGTGTGGACCTTTGTTTCAGGTTACTGTTTCATTTGAACTTTAATAATAAAATTAAAAATAAATGGCTAATTTACTCTGCTTTGGTAAATACTCAATATAACAGCAGGATAATTAAGATTTCTAAGCAGTTTGACTCATCCATAAACAATTTCATTAGAACTTGTACAAACAACAGTTGAAACCTCTGATTACCTGTTTTTACATCTACTTTCTATTATGCATGATTAAACTGAGTACTGAACTGAGAAAGGAAGTTAACAAGTTATTTCATAGCAGTTTTACAGCAAAACATTCAATTGTGTTCAGGAGAACTCAGAAATTTAAATTGTTCAGAACAATTAACTTCTACCAAAAGAGTCCTTAAGGAACAATAGGGTGGGTTCCCACACTAAGACTGCAGGACGAATCCTCCCTTTTTAGGAAGAGATACACATAATGCTTCAGATGTTATATTTCAAAGGTCAGATGGAAAGGTTCTCATACAAATGGCCTTTCAGCTTTGCTGAAATCATAACAGGTGGGCAATTAATTACAATAACAGATTTTTGTTATTCATTTTTTGTAACATGCTTTCTTAATGTCCAGCTTTGGGAATGAGAGTCAGTCTTACTTTCAAAGTGTAAAAAGAATAAAAGTTAATGGTAGAAAAACCTTGATGTGTCCCTACTGCAGCTTGAAACCTTCTGGTTCCTCCTTTGATGTGGTCCCCGCTCGACTACTAAAGGAGGTTTTTCCTACTCTAGGTCCGTCCATTCTTGCTATTGTAAATAGCAGTTTATCCACTGGCGTGGTGCCAAAAACCTTTAAACACGCTGCTGTCCAGCCTCTCCTGAAAAAAAAAAAAAAAAACCTTGACCCCTCAGTCGTATCCAACTTCCGGCCTGTCTCCAGACTCCCATTTGTTTCTAAACTACTGGAAAAAAATAGTTGAGTCCCAGTTGAAGTGCTTCCTGAAGGATCACACTATCCTAAAGCTATTCCAATCTGGCTTTAAACCTCTCCATAGCACTGAAATTGCCCTGCTAAAGGTTTTTAATGACATTTTCTTATCCACAGATACTGGTGATTCTGTGCTGCTTGTCCTATTGGACCTCACATCTGCTTTTGACACTATCGACTATGAGATCCTCATTGCTAGGCTGGAGCAGTGGGTGGGCATCACAGGTCCAGCCCTCAATTGGTTCAGATCCTACCTCGCTGACAGATCCTTTTGTGTCTCCATCAAGGATTTTAGTTCTGCAGCGGCAGAGTTTAAATGGGGGGTTCCACAGGGGTCCATCCTGGGTCCCCTCCCATTCTCTTTATACATGCTGCCACTTGGTGCTATTTTCTGGAAACACAACATACCCTTTCATTTCTACACCAATGACTGTCAAATTTATTTCCCCCTAAGACACTAAGCTCATGCTCGAAGGCTTTGGAGGAAATAGCAGTGAAATGTTTGCCCCGCGAGTTCACAGTGACTTTCATCACAGTCATTTACATTCCTCTGGATGCTAATGCTAATGACGCCATGTAGGGACTACATGATATCATCAACTCGCTGAAGAACAAACACCCAGAGGTGCTTTACGTGGTAGCCGGAGACTTTAATCACGTGAATCTAAAGGACTGTCTCCCAAGCTTTTATCAACATGTGTGCATACCAACATGTGGAGACCACACACTGGACCATGTTTACACGAACGTAAAAGATACATGCAAAGCCGAACCCCGCCCCCACCTAGGACTGTCAGACCACATCTCAATCTTCCTGGCTCCTGCTTACATGCCCCCGCTGAGACGCTCCAGACCAGTACAAAAGAAAGTTAAATGTTGGATCCAGGACAGTGGCCCCATACTGAGAGATTGTTTTGATGGAACAGACTGGCAGGTTGTCAGAGAAGCCACTGAAAATGGAGGATCGCTTGATCTGGACCAATACACATCCTCAGTTCTGGATTACATTAGTACATGTACTGACACTGTCTCTACTATCAGACATGTTAACAGCTACACAAACAGAAAACCTTGGCTAAATGCAGAGGTGCGCACCCTGCTGGAAGCCAGGAACAATGCCTTCAGGTCTGGAAACTCAGAGGAGCTGAGTAGGACAAGGAAAGAGCTGGTTGCTGGTATTAAGAAGGCCAACGTGACATATGCACAGAGGATCGAGGGTCAATTCATCTCACAAGACCCTCGGAGCATGTGGAAGGGCATTAAGTGCATAACAGACTATAAAGGAAGGAATGAACAATGCCCCAAAGACCCATCTCTGCCTGATGCCCTCAACAAGTTCTATGCATGCTTTGAAGACCCGAATAGACCACCCAGCACCAGACTCGCCTCACCACCGGATGAAGAGCATCTCAGCGTGACCTCTTCCGAAGTAAGGAGTACTTTCAGGAAGATTAATCTGCACAAGGCAACCAGCCCAGACAACATCCCTGAAAAGTGTTGAAAGAATGTTCCCATCAGCTCTGCGAGCTGCTGGCAGACATCTTTAACACCTCACTTACCCTTGAGACAGTTCCCACCTGCCTGAAGACTGCCACCATCATCCCAGTCCCAAAAAGCTCTACAATGACTAGTCTGAATGACTATCAGCCTGTGGCCTTCACCCCGATAGTCGCTAAATGCTTCGAAAAACTGGTCATGACTCACATCAAAACAACAATCAACATCAACGAGGACCCTCATCAGTGTGCATACTGCGAGAACCAATCAACAGAGGATGCCATCTCCTCTGTGGTCCACACTGTGCTCAACCACCTGGAGCAGAAAAACTCTTACGTCCGTATGCTCTTAGTGGACTTCACATCCACCTTCAACACCATGATCCCCCAAACCCTGATGGACAAACTATTCATGATAGGACTAAGCCCCTCCATTTGCAACTGGGTACTAGACTTCTTAAAAAACAGACCACAGTCAGTGAGGATCCACAACTTCTCCTCCTCCACTATAACCCTCAGCACTGGCTCTCCTCAAGGATGTGTATTGAGCACCCTCCTGTTTACTCTGCTCACATATGATTGTGCAGCTACCCATCCACAAACAGTAATGAGTCCAGCTACAGGCAAGATGTGGAACACCTGAAGAGCTGGTGCAGAGAATAACCTTCACATCAACGTGAATAAGACAAAGGAGATGATTGTGGACTTCAGAAGGAACACAAACACCTACACCCCCCCCCCCTGAACATAAGAGGATCTGTGGTGGAAGTGGTCTCCAGCTACAAGTACTTGGGTGTACACATGAATGACAACCTCAGCTGGAGCAACAACACCACCAGCCTGATCAAGAAAGCTCATCAGAGACTCTACTTCCTCAGGCAGCTGAGACGAGCTGGTCTGGGAAGCTCAGTCCTCACCTCCTTCTACAGGTGTGCAGTGGAGAGCATCCTGTGCTCCAGCATCAACGTTTGGAATGGTGGCTGCACAGCTGCAGAATAAAAGCTTTGCAGAGAGTGGTGAAGGCTGCACAGAAGACTGTTGGAGTCAGCCTCCCCACTATCACAGACATCTACACCTCTAGATGCAGGAAGAGGGCCACCTGCATCATGAAGGACGCCACTCACCCAGCACACACATTTTTTGCCCCACTCCCCTCAGGAAGAAGGTTGAGGAGCATTAAATGTAGAACCAGGAGACTGACGAACAGCTTCTACCCTGAGGCTGTTAGACTCATGAATCTCTAACCAGAATAATTACTGTGAAAAAAATCATATCATGTAACTGCTGATCTGTTTCATGCTGCTGATGATCTGTTTCAATGTTGCTGCTGATCTGTTTAAATGTTGATGTGTTCATGTGTGCTCATCTGCTCACACAGACTCATGTTCATGTTTGTGCTAATGCTCGACGTAATGTTTTATGCTATTAGTGCTTAGTGTGTTTTTAGTTGATGTTTTTCTTAGTTCATGTCTTAGATGTTATCATAGTTTTTCTTTTACATTTTATTGTTGGATGTACAAACCGGATTCCAAAAAAGTTGGGACACTCAACAAATTGTGAATAAAAATTGAATGCAATGATGTAAAGATGGCAAATGTCAATATTTTATTCGTAATATAACATAGATGACAGATCAAAAGTTTAATATGAGTAAATGTAACATTTTAAAGGAAAAAAATACGTTGATTCAAAATTTCACAGTGTCAACAAATCCCAAAAAAGTTGGGAAAAGTAGCAATAAGTGGCTGGAAAAAGGAAATTGAGCATATAATGAACAGCTGGAAGAAACATGATTGGGTATAAAAAGAGCTTCTCAGAGTGTCAGTGTCTCTCAGAAGCCAAGATGGTAAGAGGATCACCAATTCCACCATTGTTGCACAGAAAGATAGTGCAACAATTCCAGAATGGTGTTACCAAGCGTAAAATAGCAAAGACTTTTAAGTTATCGTCATCAACTGTGCACAACATCATCAAAAGATTCAGAGAATCTGGAACAATCGCTGTGCGTAAGGGTCAAGGCCGTAAAACTCTACTGGATGCTCGTGATCTCCGGGACCTTAAACGTCACTGCACCTCAAACAGGAATGCCACTGTCAAGGAAATAACAGAATGGGCTCAGGAATACTTCCAGAAAGCATTGTCAGTGAACACAATCCACCGTGCCATCCGCCGTTGCCAGCTGAAACTCAACAGTGCAAAGAGGAAGCCATTTATAAGCAAGCTCCACAAGCTCAGACGTTTGCACTGGGCCAGGGGTCATTTAAAATGGAGTGTGGCAAAATGGAAGACTGTTCTGTGGTCAGAAGAGTCATGATTTGAAGTTCTTTATGGAGCACTGGGATGCCATGTCATCCGGACCAGAGAGGACAAGGACAGTCCCAGTTGATATCAACGCTCCGTTCAGAAGCTTGCATCACTGATGGTATGGGGTTGCATGAGCGCTTGTGGCATGGGCAGCTTGCATGTCTAGAAAGGCACCATTAATGCAGAGAACTATGTTCAGGTTCTAGAACAACATATGCTCCCATCTAGACGTCATCTCTTTCAGGGAAGACCCTGCATTTTTCAACACGATAATGCCAGACCACATTCTGCAGCAATCACAACATCATGGCTACGTGGAGAAGGATCCGGGTACTGAAGTGGCCAGCCTGCAGTCCAGATCTTTCACCTATAGAGAACATTTGGGGCATCATAAAGAGGAAGGTGCGACAAAGAAGGCCCAAGACGATTGAACAGTTAGAGGCCTGTAGTAGATATGAATGGGAGAGCATTCCTATTTCTAAACTTGAGAAACTGGTCTCCTCTGTCCCCAGACGTCTGTTGAGTGTTGTAAGAAGAAGGGGGGATGCCATACAGTGGTAAAAATGGACTTCTCCCAACTTTTTTGGGATTTGTTGATGCCATGAAATTTGGAAACAGATTTTTCCCTTAAAATGATACATTCTCTCAGTTTAAACTTTTGATCTGTGATTTGTGTTCTATTCTGAATAAAATATTTGATGATGGCACCTCCACATCATTGCATTCAGTTTTATTCACAATTTGTTTAGTGTCCCAACTGTTTTGGAATCCGGTTTGTAACTGGGACCCATCCATCCATCCATTCATCCATCCATTATCTTTACCCGCTTATTACATTTTTGGGTCACGGGGGTTGCCCATGTCCAGCAATCACTGTGCGAAGGGTGGGGTATACCCTAGACGGGTCGCAAGTCCATCACAGGGCCACATAAAGACAAACGAGACAAACAACCATTCATGCTCTCACTCACACCTAGGGACAATTTAGAGTTACCAGTCAGCCTAACATGCATGTTTTTGGTCTGTGGGAGAAAACCGGAGAACCCGGAGAAAACCCACGCATGCACGGAGAGAACATGCAAACTCCACCCAGAAAGGCCCCTGGACCGGGGTTTGAACCAAGGACCTGCTCACTGAGAGGCAGCAGCTCTACCAGTTGTGCCACCGTGCTGCCTGTAACTGGGACCTTGTGTACATAATTTCGCTCCACCACATGTACCACATGAGGTGCGAATGACAGTAAAGAAACTCTGACTCTGACACAATGGTACATGCTCTATTCAACTGCCTGGTTGACATCAGGGACTAGATGGCTTTAAATTTCTTAAGTTTCAATGAAAGAAGTCTGAAGTCATGTTTTACCCTACCAACGACACAATTACAAACCATTGCATCGACCTTTCCGCTCTAACCCTGTCAGAAAAACAGTCACTAATCTGGGAGTGATAATGGACACTTCCCTGAAACTTAACAATCATGTAAACATGATTGTTAAATCATGTTTCTTCCAACTGAGGCGACTTTATAAGCTGAAGCCCATTTTGTCCAAAAATAACCTGGAGACGGTAATACATGCATTCATTACATCTAGGCTTGATTACTGCAATTTGTTCCTGTTTGGTATCAGTCAGACCTCCATTTCACGGCTACAACTGGTCCAGAACGCAGCAGCCTGATTTTTAACCAGTACATGCAAAAGAGAGCATATTACACCAGTCTTGGCCTCCCTACACTGGCTACCGGTTCACATTTGAATCGAGTTCAAAATACTCATGTATGTCTACAAATCGCTGAACAGTTCTCAGTTTTTCTGTCTGTACAGCACTTTGGTTGGCCTTGTCGCTGTTTTAAATGTTCTATAAATAAAATGGTATGGTATGGTATGGTATGGTAATATACAGAACAACAACAGACATAACAAATGGACAGAAAATAAACATTCTTATCTTTGCCTTCAGCTGCAGGCTATATTAAATATTACCATGAAATATAATATCAAGCAGTCTATTGATTAGGATCACCTATTAAGTTGCCAGTGCAAACGCACTGAAACACTTATTCTGTTTGTATACTCTAGCTATCTCTAGCTATCTAGAGATAGCTAGAGATAGCTAGAGATAGATAGATAGATAGATAGATAGATAGATAGATAGATAGATAGATAGATAGATAGATAGATAGATAGATAGACAGACAGACAGACAGACAGACAGACAGACAGACAGACAGACAGACAATTTCTTAATCCCAGGGGGGTAACTGATCTTGGTAACTTGGTGGTGGGTTAGTGAAGTGCATGAAGGTATTCATCGAAAGAGGTTAGCCAATAAGAAATACGACAGTGAGAGGACTGAAGAGAGGAGACAGTTATATAAGGAGATGCAACATAGAGCATAGAGGGAGGTAGCAAAGGCAAAGCAGGAGTATGATGAGAATTATGGAAGGCTGGACACTAAAGATGTTGAGAAGGACTTGTTCTGATTGGCAAGGCAGAGTGATCAGGCTGGAAAGGATGTGCAGCGGCTTAGGTTTGAGAGTGTGACGAGAAAATGGAAGGAGTACTTTGAGGAGCTAATGAATGAAGAGAATGAAAGAGAAAGAAGAGCAGAAGTCATAGAAACTATGGACCAGGAAGTGGGAAAGAATAGTGAGAATAACGTTCAGAAAGCCCTGATAAGAATGAAGAAGGGGAAGGCAGTAGTACCTGATGACGTACCAATGGAGGTTTGAAAATGTCTTGGAGAGAGCCTCTTGGATGAGGGGCGAAACGTTTCTTTTTAACAAAAAAACGAAGTCCAGATGATATGATTCAACCTTTTTTGTTGTTATATACCTGGATGACTGAGAAAAC
>NC_056501.1:45166363-45171891 GCF_014905685.2 Nematolebias whitei | reverse complement strand
TTAACAAAAAAACGAAGTCCAGATGACATGATTCAACCTTTTTTGTTCTTGGAGAGATGGCAGTGAGGTTTTTGACTCAATGGAGGTTTGGAAATGTCTTGGAGATATGACAGTGAGGTTTTTGACTCAAATATTCAATGGCATATTTGAAGGTGTGAAAATTCTTGAGGAATGGAGGAGGAGTGCACTGGTGCCCATTTTTTAAGAACAAGGGTTCAGGTACAGAGTTGTAGCAACTACAGAGGAAATAAGTTGATGAGTCACACAATCAGATCTGGGTGAGAATTGTGGAAGCTAGGCTTAGACGAGAAAATGGCAAAAATGGCATCTGTGGTGATTTTTTGTGAGCAGCAGTATTGTTTCATACCAAGAAAAAATCACCGCATATGCCATTTTTGCTTTGAGAATGCTGATGGAGAAGTACAGGTGGGTCAGAAAGGACTCCATTGTGTCTTTGCAACATTTGTTTTGTTTACAGAATATTTTGGTGGAAATATTTACATTTTTATTTGTGTTTTTTTTTTTTTTTTTTTAGTTTGTTCTGTTGAAATTTTAACTGTTTCAAATGAATTTAAAAAATATTTTAGAGAAAGCATGACAGGCTACTGAGGTAGGATATGTTGTATTGCATGAGGAAATATGGAGTTACTTACAAGCGCTATACATACTATGATATAATTGGTTCTCTGCATTTAATCCATCACACCTGATAGGCATCTGGGCAGAGCAGTGGGCATCTATGTAAGCACCCGTGGAGCAATTAGAGATTAGGCATCTTGCTCAAAGACACCATGACATGTGGGCATGGCAGGAAGTTAAAACACAACTTTCTGGTCCCAAGTCAGCTGCCCTACCTCTACCCCACCTCAGACCCAAAATAATAAAGACCCCAATTGACCTGAGTTGCAGAGGCATATACTAGACTGATACAGGATATGTATGAGGACAGCAGGATAGTGGTGAGCTGTGCTATAGGAGTGACAGAAAGCTTTAAGGTGGAGGTGGGGTTGCATCAAGGATCGGCTCTGAGCCCCTTCTTGTTTGCTTTGATGATGGACCAACTAACAGATTAGGTCAGGAAGGAATCTTTGTGGACTATAATGTTTGCAGATGCCATTGTGATCTGTGGTGAGAACAGGGAACAGGTGGAAGAGAACTTGGAGAGGTGGTGGTATGCACGTGAAAGAAAAGGAATGAAAGTCAGCCATGTGTGTGAATGAGAGGGAGTTCTGTGGAATAGTGAGGCCACAAAGGTGCAGGACTTCAAGTACTTTGGGTTTACTGTCCAGGAAAATTAAGAGTGTGATAAAGAGGTGAAAAAGAAAGTACAGGCAGGATGGAGTAGATAGAGAATCATTTCAGGAGTGATTTGCGACACAAGGGATGTCAGCAAAGGTCATAAGAAAAAATTACAAGATGACAAAAAGACAGAAGAAAGAATTGGAAGAGGTGGAAATGAAGATGTTGAAGTTCCCCTTAGGAGTGACAAGGATGTATAAGATTAGGAGTGAGATCATCAGAGGATCAGCACAGGTTGAACAATTGAGAGATAAAGTTAGAGAGGCCAGACTGTGATAGTTTGGACATGTCCAGAGGAGGAACAGTGAGTATATTGGTAGAAGGACATTAGAAATGCAGCTGTCAGGAAAAAGACAAAGAGGAAGGCCAAATAGGAGATACGTGGATGTAGCTAGAGAGGACATTGAATGTTGTTGGAGTGGGGACAGAGGACACAAAGAAAAGACTGAGATGGAGGAGGATGGTTCGCTGTGAAGTCCTCTGAAGGGGGAAAGCAGAAAGAAGAAAATAAAATTTAAAGCAATAAGAAACTAGAAATCATAGTTTCCTCAAATGATGGGGTTGCCAGTATAGGTATGGCACTGGTCATGTTGGATTTTGACATGGCAACCCATTTTTTTGAAAGGAACCTTTTTTCACCTATATGTCGCCACAAATGAAAATGGGAGTTAGTTCCTCACTTGTTTTTTTGTTTTTTTATGTTTTCACTCAAAACATAGACATATGTATGGACGTAGGGTACTTCCAGTTGCCCCATATTGCTCTGTGATGAGGGACAAAAACACCAATGGTGATATTTAGATTTTTGGAATAACTAAGAGACCTATACCTAATAAGAGATCTATACCGGGAGTGAAAGGGTCAGATGTTTACTGTTTCACAACCAAATAAATTCTGTGAATTAAAACTTGTTCAAATATCCTTTAACTGAGTGCTTGATAAAACCAACAAACATCAGCAGCAGCATCAGTCTATTTTTGCTGTGAAATCACAAATTTAGTTTCTGTTTTCACAAGGTGGTGACAGACATCATCAGATCCCAAGAAACAATGTTTTGAATGTCATGTTTTCATACCGTAGACAAGGTATGTCACTTCAGCCTTGGTGATGTTCTCCTCTGATGGTTTGTAAAAATGCAGATGAAAGGCATCCTGTCAGCTTTTCCCTATAAACGGTACCTATCACACTGAATTGAAATAAATTATTTTTTTAAGCATGTCATCATAAAATAAAGTTAGTAAGCTTTAAATCTGAACACAGAAAGCAGCAGACCTATAAATAAAGAAAAAAGTTTAATAAATATGCAAGCTAATCTTGAATAAATATAAATGCTAATACATTTCTAAAGATTTAAAAGAAAAATTTTGAATACCAAGGTTTTATCTGACTCACATTTTGCTAAGCTTCAGAGTTCAGGAGGTATTTTCTCCTCACAGGAACATCCAGGCTGCAGCTCTGCTCTTTGTGGCTGTGGGGAAGCAGTGCTGATTAGCTCTCAGTCTGTTTGGGTTCAGAAAAATGGAGCACAAATTGGAACAGTCCTCTAAAAATAGGATGCATTATTTACCCCATCCAGCATCCAGGTCTTTGTAAATGCATAAGCAGGCACGCTCTGCAAGCATTTCACAATACAAAGAAGCATCATTTTCTCAGGGGTTCCCAAACCTTTTAGCTTCTGACCCTCAAAATGACAGTGTCAAAGTATTGCAACTTCAAATTTTGCACAAACATTGCTAAAAACATAAAATAAAGTAAATTAAAAAACAGTAATAAAATATGGGCATAAAGTCAGCACAAATATATTAAACTTTTTTTTTGTTTGTTTTACTTCCTTTTCCACATTTCTAGCAAATGTCTTTTTTAACAATTAGTGAAAATATACAAGTAGACCAGCTACAGGAGGGGCACTTTCTGTGTATTCCTGGTGCATGTCCCAATCCCAGACAAAAATTATGAGAGGCCAAGAATGCAACCTAGAGTGAAACATGAAAAAACAAGCATGCAGAACTACAAATGCCCTACCAGATTGTACGAAATCCACATCAGATCAGGGGCCAAGTTCACAACAACCACTTCTGGTGCCATTAACCAGCAGAATAATAGTGGAAATTGGAGGCAGATTAGTCACCAGGCCACCCCTGAAAAGACAGTAGAAGAAACAAAAAAGACGGAGGGTCATGGCTAAAATATGCTATGCAAGTATGTTTTTAATTTTATTTTCTGAACATCATCTCAGGACCCCCAACCTGGTGTTTTGTGACCTACAGTGGGTTAAGACGCTAACTTTAGGAACAATTGGTTGTTACACAGGTTCACCAGAGGTAACAGGTCCAGGAGAGAAACCCAGACATCCCTCTCCCCAGCGACACTGTCCAGCTTCTCCCAGGGACCCCAAGGCATTCCTTGATCAGAAACCACCCTCCAGCAAGTTCTAGGTCTGCCTCAGGGCCTCTGCCCAGTAGTAGCGTTTCAGCCTTTTTTCCCCACAGCTTCCTGGTTCCTGGGTGGTGCATGTCATTCCCCGATCTGTTACAGAAGCACGATCTGTAGTGTACTTACGGGTCGCATGGATTGCCATTGTTTATGAATAAAAACTGTCTTTATTTACTTAGAAAAGTATGTTCTATATCATCCTGTGCTCCAGCATCAACGTGTGGCATGGAGGCTGCACAGCTGCAGAAAAAAAAGCTTTGCAGAGAGTGGTGAAGGCTGCACAGAAGTCTGTTTGGAGTCAGCCTCCCCACCATCACAGATATCTACACCTCTAGGTGCAAGAAGAAGGCCACCTGTATCATGAAGGACCCCACTCACCCAGCACACACACTTTTTGTCCCACTCCCCTCAGGAAGGAGGTTAAGGAGTATTAAGTGTAGAACCACTAGACTGAGGAACAGCTTCTACCCTGAAGCTGTTAGACTCATGAGTCTCTAACCAGGATAATCACTGTGAAAAATCACATCATGTTGCTGATCTGTTTCATGTTGCTGTGTTCATTCATGTGCATTTGCTCACACAGACTCATGTTCATGCAGCTGTTCGGCGTATTGATTTTATGCTATTAGTGCTTAGCATATTTTTACATAATGTTTTTCTTAGTTCATATCTTAGATCTTATTACTGTTTTTATCTTACATTTTATTGTTGGATGTAACTGGGACCCTGTTTACACATATTCGTTCCACCACATGCACCACATGTGGTGCGAATGACAATAAAGAAGCTCTGACTCTGATTCTGTGATGGGGACTGAGGTACACCCTCCCCTACTGCTTCTTATCCAGGTCAACTCTTGACTACAATTGAGTCCGGACACTCACTATAAGATAACGTTCAGATGACTGAATATTCCATCAGCACCTCTCAAAGAAGGGATGTTCCATTATCTAATGACTGTTTTAGCATTCAGTGATTGGACTGCCAAGGCCTCCACCTCTGACTGTCAACAATCTACAAAAGACCAGTTCTTTACAAAACCTTCATGTAGTGGGTCCACAAGAACTTTGTCTCATGCTGTTCAAATCATAGCCTCACTCCAGCGGTTGCTATTCCATATTAAGCCATGAAAATTTTATTCTCTGTAGTTAATGTTCCATACCAGTAAGGTATAAAACTGTTACAAAGGCTCACCCATGCACATAAATTATTATAATATACCCTGTGTATAAATGTATGCATGCATTGCATTTATCCCACAGATCCTGTGTGTCAACCATGTATATGATCAAGCTATTCTTTATTTCAAAGTCAGCATTTTTATATACCATAATTACAATGTGTTTCTGTTTGTAACCATTTGTAAATACTGTAAAATAAACATAACTTAACATACAAACACTTATATTACACATTTGAGGTCCTGATTCTCTTTTAACCATCTGGATTTGACCATGGAGTCCTCTTCATCTCTTGGGTGCCCATGCATTCAGCAGACAGAGACCTTTGACCAACACTTTGACCTGTGGCAGCTAGCCTGCATCAGTGGTGAAAAGGAGCATCTGTCACGCTCTCCTCATGCCGTCTGTCCCACACATCCTGTCCTACACATTTTGAAGTTACCCCACCCCTACCTCAAATGTACACAGTGTATCTTTGGTGGTGGGAAATTAGCAACAGGACCTGAGCTCACGTTGCTTTGTGTAACCTGAAAAATGAGAGCCAGCTGTAAATGAGGTAGGGTTGGGTTAACTTCAAAATGTGTAGGACAGGATGTGTGGGACAGACGGCATGAG
>NC_056501.1:45163439-45166263 GCF_014905685.2 Nematolebias whitei | reverse complement strand
TATATATATATATAAACCATACCATTTTATTTATAGAGCACTTAAAACAGTGACAGGGCTAACCAATGTGCTGTACAGACAGAACAACAAGTAACACACAAAGCAAAGTGTGTATTTCTTGTTTCTAGACTTAGGACAATAAAATTAATCCTGCACTACAATCTATACTTCAATATTTCTGTCTGCACCTGACCCGTTTTAGAACTTAATTGTGGGTATTTTTTTATATTCAAATTTATTTAATTCTCTGTTATTTTTTTATATCTTTTGTTATTTCCTGTGCGTGTTCCTTCATATTGAAACTCTGGCACAACAATTTCCTGCGGGATCAATTAAGTTCTATCTTATCTTATGTTATCTATATGGCAGGGGTTCTGAAAGTTTTTGGGTTCAAGGACCCCTTACAGGGGACAAAAAGTTTCAGGGACCCCCTCATAACCCTCATGTTTATTAAATAATTTTCTTCAAATTTTCTCTTTATTGCAATGGAAGTATTTGTGTAACAGAAATACTTGAGACCTGTCCCTTAATAGTATTAATACAAGCCAAGTTGGCCGCGCTCAGCTGAGTCACATCTTCACAGGCTCCTGGTGAACTGTATCTTTTTTTGTTCCTGTTGTCTTTGCTTTAAGGTTTTTATCACCTACAGTGCACATCCACAGTATGGGTATGACTATGACACACTTGTGGAGTTTTCTGTGTTGCTGCCTTGCCACCGTGGTTCAGTCCTTCCAGCCTCAGGCTCAGGCCTGTTATGGCGGCTGTCTCCATGATCCTCCATCTGCCTGCATGGACCAAATTCTGCGGACCTGTTGAGTTCCACGGGGGAACCTTGGATGTTCTCTGTCTACTGGACCTGGTTCTGGAGGACAGTCTGGGAGGCAGATGCTGTGGTCCTTATTATAATCATACTGCTGAAGGGACCTGCTAACAAGACCTGCTAACAAGACCTGCTAACGCTGTTAACAAGACCACGTTGTTTACCGAGCCACAATGCTAATAGTATCATGCTGCTAACTGGACCATGTTCAGAGTCATAGTCAGAGTTTCTTTATTGTTGTTCGCACCATATGTGGTACATGTGGTGGAACAAAATTGTGTACACAGGGTCCCAGTTACATCCATCAATTAAATGTAAAAGAAAAACAATAATAAGATCTAAGATATGAACTAAGAAAAAAAGCAACTAAAAATACACTAAGCACTAATAGCATAAAAACATTACATCGAACAGAAGCACGAACATGGGTCTGTGTGAGCAGACTCATAAACACAACAACATGAAACAGAGCAGCAGCAACATGATGTGATTTTTTTCACAGTGATTATCCTGGTTAGAGATTCATAAGTCTAACAGCCTCAGGGTAGAAGCTGTTCCTCAGTCTAGTGGTTCTAAACTCAATGCCTCTTAACCAGACTGAGGAAGTCTCTCGGATGAGAGACGAAACGTTTCCATATTTTTTTGCTTTTTTTTTTTTTGAATGTCCAGAGGACCAGATTGAACTTTTTTGGATTTTTCTACCTGGATTATTGAGCATGCATCAGGATAATGCCTCTTAACCTCCTTCCTGAGGGGAGTGGGGCAAAAAGTGTGTGTGCTGGGTGAGTGGGGTCCTTCATGATGCAGGTGACCCTCTTCCTGCATCTGGATGTGTAGATGTCTGTGATGGTGGGGAGGCTGACTCCAACAGACTTCTGTGCAGCCTTCACCACTCTCTGCAAAGCTTTTCTTTCTGCAGCTGTGTAGCCTCCATGCCACACGTTGATGCTGGAGCACAGGATGTTCTCCACTGCACACCTGTTGAAGGAGGTGAGGACTGAGCTTCTCAGACCAGCTTGTCTCAACTGCCTGAGGAAGTAGAGTCTCTGATGAGTTTCTTGATCAGGCTGGTAGTGTTGTTGCCCCAACTGAGGTTGTCATTAAGGTGCACACCCAAGTACTTGTAGTTGGAGACCACTTCCACTGCAGATCTTTCTATGTCTGGGGGGGTTGGAGGTAGATGTGTTTGTTCCTTCTGAAGTCCACGACCATCTTTTTCATCTTCTTCACATTGATGTGAAGGTTATTCTCCTTGCACCAGCTCTCCAGGTGTTCCACCTCCTGCCTGTATATGGACTCATCGTTGTTTGTGAAGCATCCCACCATTGCAGTATCATATGCAAACTTTACAATATGACAGCCTGGATGGGTAGGTGCACAGTCATACCTGAGCAGATTGAACAGGAGAGGGCTCAGCACAGAGCCCTGAGGGGAGCCATGGCTGAGGGCATGGGATACATTTTCATTGTTATGCTGATGACAAACAATTATATTTATCCATGAAACCTGAATAATCAAATCGGTTACTTAGACTACAAGCATGACTTAAAGACATAAAAACATGGATAACCTGTAATTGTCTGATTTTGAATACTGACAAGACTGAGGTTTTGGGTTTTGGACCTGAGCATCTTAGGAAAAAATATCTTTATGTCTTTCACCCTCCTTGGATGGCATTAATCTGGCCTCCAGCTCTAATGTTAAAAAATATTGGTGTTATCTTTGATCAGGTCTTTTAACCCCCACATTAAAAACATTACAAGAACTGCCTTCTTCCACCTGCGTAATATCGCTAAAATTAGAAACATCTTATCTAAAAATGATGCAGAAAAACGGGACCATGCACTTGTCACATCTAGACTGGACTACAGTCTTGTTGTTCTTCTTCTTTCGGCTGCTCCTTTTTTTGTTTAGGGGTCGCCCCAGCGAACTAAGTCGCACAAAGACTTGGCAGTTATTTTTTACGCCGGATGCCCTTCCTGACGCAATCACAGACCACTGAGC
>NC_056501.1:45161460-45163339 GCF_014905685.2 Nematolebias whitei | reverse complement strand
AGACAACTTTGTTGTGATTTGGCGCTATATAAATAAGCTGAATTGAAGGTATAAAGAATTACAGCTCAGTTAGTTTTGCAGAATATAAGATTAAATTTGCTGTTTTTATCCCCAACTTATACTTTGAGACTGACTGATTGAATTATATGTATTTGAAAAGTTTACCATTAAACTTGGCTGTTGATTCTCAGTATCTGTAAAACTGTTCAGCTTAGAGATATTTTGCTAGCTAATGTTTAGCTGTGGTAACCATCCGGGTGACTCCAAAAGTTACTCTACATATAGACCCTTTCCAAAAAATTTGAATATCATGGAAAAGTTATTTAACTTCCATAATTCCATTCAAAAAGTTAAACTGTAATAGATGATAGATTCAGGGCCCGCAATATAAACAATTTCAAGTATTTCTTCGTTTATGTTTACACAATTTGGTCTTTCAGCTCATTAATCCCCCAAAAACAAGAATTCAAAAATTTAGAATATTGTGAAGAAATCAGCTTAAATTTTGCAGGTCATGAATGTTTTAAACTGAGTGTGACACGCTAATCTAGTGTTGTAGTCAAGACCACCTAACCCGAGACCATGTCAAGACCAAGACCAGAGTGTACCAAGATCGAGACAAGACCAAAACTTTTGGGATCCGAGACCAAGTCGAGACCAAGACCTTAAGTCTTGGAGCTCTATCTTTTCACAGATTGTCTGTCTTATATTGTCACAACATAGTGACAGTTTTAACAAATATAAATAAAAAAATGTAACATTTATAAAAGTGTTTTTTATAAAAGTTACACATTGCAACTTTAAGTTTACTTTTGAGTGAATTTATCAGCTTTTATAAATTTTCAAAGCTACATGAAGCAATTAGACATTCAATTCAATTCAAAAACACTTTATTAATCCCAGAGGGAAATAATATGTTGTTGTAACTCATCATCCTGGTTTCATTAAAGAGTTGTTCTAGATGCTGATGGCTGTGGGCAGGAAGGATCTCTTGTAGTGGTCTGTCCTACAATGGATTTGAAGAAGCCTCTGACTGAAGACACTTTGTTGTTGTATGACAGTCTGATGAAGAGGATGCTGAGGGTTATCTATAATGTTCTTCATTTTATGAAGAATCCTTCTTTGTACAATCATCTCCAAAGGTTCTAGAGGAGTCCCCAGAACTGAGCCAGCCTTCTTTATGAGCTTGTTGATCTTTTTTAAGTCACTTGCTCTGGTGCTGCTACCCCAGCAGATGATGGCAGAAGAGATGGCACTCTCTACAACAGACTTATAGAAGATATGCAGCATCTTGCTGCAAACATTAAAGGACTTCAGCTTCCTCAAGAAATACAGTCTGCTCTGTCCCTTCTTGTAGACGGCTTCACTGTTGCATTTCCAGTCTAGTCTGTTGTCCAGGTGAACCCCAAGGTATTTATACTTCTCCACCACCTCCACTTCTTCTCCCATGATGGAAATAGGGTTGGATTTGTTCCTGATTCTCCTGAAATCGACAATCATCTCCTTTGTTTGTTTGTTTTTCACATTCAAGATGAGATGATTGTTTCCACACCATGCCACAAAGCGGTCCACCCTGTACTCAGCTTCCTGTCCATCTATGATACAACGGACTACTGCAGCAGAGTCATCTGAATATTTCTGCAGATGACAGGAGTCTGTTTTATACTGGAAATCTGAGGTGTACAGAGTGAAAAGGAATGGTGAGAGTACAGTCCCCTGTGGTGCTCCTGAGCTACTGACCACCTGGTCAGACACACAACCCTTCAGTCTCACAAACTGTGGTCTGTTTTTCAGGTAGTATTTGATCCATGTGATTGTTGAGGCCTCTACCTGAGTCTTCAGTGGTTGTTGCACAATAATTTTCATGTCATGTGACCCA
>NC_056501.1:45149462-45161360 GCF_014905685.2 Nematolebias whitei | reverse complement strand
GAGTATGTTTTAAGGTAATAACAAATGTGAAATCTGGAAAACAAAGACAATTCCTGAATCTGTCTTGTGTGCTTTGATGTGTACATAAGTTTATTGGAGGTCCTGAAACAACTTTTCTGAGAACACAAAGATTTTTATTTTACCTTTGGCCAAGATGTCAGTTTGAAATCAGGCTGCTTACTGCAAAACCAAGAGGTTTTTTTAAGACAGACAGTCTTCATTTGTATTGTTTTGTCGACTAAGCTAAATGTAATTTCTAAAATATGGATAAATCTGATCTCATCATGCAGCATGAGCAACTGGGTACAGGTGTGAGGGCCAAAAGTCTGGTTATGTACTGACTCCTAAATGTGCTGGTTTTCTACTGAAACATGGAGTAGGGTTGACCTTTAAAATGTGAGACAGCTGAGGAAGTTAACCAGTAAACAGAAATACCTGCTCCAGTTGCAGAAATCTTACAGAAACTGACAATCACTCATCTGCAGTGACTGCAGGTTGAACAAGAAAATGTGAAGTTAAAGGAAACCTCCTTTGTCCCAAGGCCAGTTTAAGTATCATTAATATTTTTCTTTCTTTATGAATCGATTGTAACTTTGTTCACATTTTTCAACAACCAAAATGGAATTTGTTTTTTTTAATGTTATGGCTAGGTATTAAAAAAAACCCTAACATTTAGCTCTCCCCACTACCCAGTTATGTTGCTCTTATTTTGAAATGTAACCGGAAGTTCTGTGTTAAGAGAGTCGAAAAAAGAAGTTATGGAGACGCCGCGGCAGTATACTGGAGCGATGTCGAACCGAGACGCCGCTAATGTCGAACCGGTTAACACCATAGACATAATATGCCTGTGGTTAACACAATCTGCCAATAACGCCTTGTTTTTAGACATCATGTGTCTGTGGTTACGGAATTTTATCGTTCAGCCTTTTTTTTTCTATCGTTCAGCCTTTTTTTTTCTATCGTCCAATCAGATGTGGCCGTCCAGACACGCCCATTTTTCTATCGTCCAATCAGATGTGGCCGTCCAGACACGCCCATTTTTCTATCGTCCAATCAGATCCGGCCGGCCAGAAACGCCCATTTACCTATCGTCCAATCAGATATGACCGCCCAGATACGCCCACTTTCCTATAGTCCAATCAGATATGAGCGCCCAGATACGCCTTCCGAATTTGCCTGCAGAGACCCCTTCTTGACCCGGAGGGGCTGTTATTGAAAACCTCAGGCCACTGATGTGCGCAAACTTCACCGCTGCTAGCTCCACTTTGGACAGTATCCGGATGTGTTTGGTCAACACAAGATCTGTTACCAACAAAACTTTTATCCTCAGGGATTACTTTCAAGAGCACGAGTTGGACTTTTTCTGCATCACAGAGACTTGGATGTCTCCGGGTGAGTCCAGCGCCTTGACGGAATTATTGCCACCGAACTGTCTGTATTTTAACGCACCACGGCCATCAGGCTGGCGCGGTGGTTGATTATTAACAATATTCAATCCAACTTTTGACTGTAAACAACTGCCCATCCCAGTTTCCCACGCCAGCTTTGAGCTGAGCGTCTTTGAACTCGGCCATTCGCCTCCGACGTTCGTCTACCGCCCACCTCGATCTAGGATTTCATAAATGAGTTTTCTGACTTCTTGGCTGAAATCACACCAAAATATAATCATGTTTTCATTATTGGGGACTTTAATTTGCACGTGTGCTGTCAGGAGAAGCCCTTGGTTAAGGACTTTTTAGATTTATTGAACTCATTTAATCTAATTCAGCATGTAAACGGTCCCATCCAAGAGCGTGGACATATACTGGACCTTGTTTTAACACGTGATTTGATTGTTAGTAATCTTGAAATTGATGATAATCTTTTTTCAGATCACATGCCAGTCCAGATTGAGTTCACCCTCCCCCATCTAACTCCTAAGCCGTGCATTCCTGCACGTTGCAGCCGGACCATTAACCACTTCACTGCCACACGTTTCACAGATGTTTATAACTCTGAAATGATAACTCAGCCCCCGGTGTTTCTCACTACTACTGAGGAGCTGACATCCCAGTTCAACTCTGTCTGCTTAAAGACTCTGGATCATGTTGCACCTGTTAAAACCAAAAAATCAAAACTCAGAGCAGAACCTTGGCTGAGTGACGTCACCAAGGCCGTTAGGCAGCAATGTAGGAGGGCGGAGTGCAAGTGGAGGAAAGATAGGCTGCAGATCTCTTTTCAAATACTTAAAGAGAGTTGGCACCGTTATCAGAAAGCAGTGAAAGCTGCTAAATCCAAATACTTTTCTGATATAATTACCTCAAACTCTCGCTGTAAGGGTCCCACCGCCTGCAGCCTGCCTTGCTGATGGCCGCTGATTACCAACACCTGGCGGCCATCAGCCTGATGAGCCTCTCCATCTACTTAAGGCTGCAGTCCAGTGTGACTCAACGCTGGAGCATATCACCTCTTATGGTATAGTACTGTTGTGAGGCAAATGTCTTGGTGAAAAGAATTTGTTCACCTTTTTCTCTTTTTTCCAGTTTCCTGGTTCCTCGTGCTTTTTGGATTCCCTCGTGACCTGATCTGGATCCCTTGGCCTGTCAGGTATTCCTCGTGCCTCTTTGCCTCCAGTTGCCAGCCTTCCTCGTTCCCCTTTGGACCCTTGTTGGATTTCCCTCTGCTGCTCGCTCTCCTTGGACTGAAGGACCAGCTCTCCTCTTCGGGTTTGGACTGTAAGGACAAACGCTCATTAAAAAACCACTCTGGCCTTCCCCCGTTGGACAACTATTAACCTGTCGTCCCTCTTTCCAGGAGCCTCAGAGAAGCAGCCTGTGGATGTTATTTAACTCACTGTACATAAAAACAATGTTCTTTTGTATTTCCCCTGTGTCTGCCTCATTCTGGGTCTCATAACATCTGGGTTCCCCGCGCACTCCTAACACTCGCAACCCACGTGTCCTCTTCTCCACCCTAAACTCTGTTTTCCACCTCACTGAACCATCACCTCTGGAAGCCTCGACTGAGCTGTGCAAGAACTTCTTACATTTCTTTTTGGAAAAAAATTGCAACCACCCGGGCTCTCATTTCCCCTCCAACTCATGACCCATCCATCCCACCTCAATCTGTAGCTCCATTTGACCATTTTGAAACCATCACTCTATCTTCTCTAGAGCAGGTCATGTGCAGCTTGAAATCTTCTGGTTCCCCCTTTGATGTGGTCCGTCTTCAACTACTAAAGGAGGTTTTTCCTACTCTAGGTCCGTCCATTCTTACTATAGTAAACAGTAGTTTATCCACTGGCGTGGTGCCAAAATCCTTTAAACATGCTGCTGTCCAGCCTCTCCCGAAAAAAAACAAACCATGACCCCTCAGTCGTATCCAACTTCCGGCCTGTCTCCAAACTCCCATTTGTTTCTAAACTACTGGAGAAAATAGTCGAGTCCCAGTTGAAGTGCTTCCTGGAGGGTCACGCCATCTTAGAGCCATTCCAATCTGGCTTTAAACCTCTCCATAGCACTGAAACTGCCCTGCTGAAGGTCTTTAATTACATTTTCTTAACCACTGATACTGGTGATTCTGTGCTGCTTGTACTGTTAGACATCACAGCCGCCTTTGACACCATTGACCATGAGATCCTCATTGCTAGGTTAGAGCAGTGGGTGGGCATCACTGGGTCAGCCCTCAATTGGTTCAGATCTTACCTCACTGACCAATCCTTTTGTGTCTCCATCAAGGATTTTAGTTCTGCAGCAGCAGAGCTTAAATGGGGGGTTCCGCAGGGGTCCATCCTGGGTCCCCTCCTATTCACTTTATACCTGCTGCCGCTTGGTGCTATTTTCCGGAAACACAACATGCCCTTCCACTTCTATGCCGATGACTGTCAAATTTACTTCCCCCTAAGACACAATGGCACAAGCTCTATTCAACCTCTGCTCGAATGCCTGGCTGACATCAGGGACTGGATGGCTTTAAATTTCTTAAGTTTCAATGAAAAGAAGTCTGAAGTCATGTTGTTCCCTCCCAATGACACGATCAAAAACCTCTGCATCGACCTCTCTGCTCTAACCCTGTCAGAAAAACAGAGTCACTAATCTGGGAGTGATAATGGACCCTTCCCTGAAACTTAACAATCATGTAAACATGATTTGTTAAATCATGTTTCTTCCAACTGAGGCGGCTGTCTAAACTGAAGCCCATATTGCCCAAAAATAACCTGTAGACAGTAATACATGCATTCATTACATATAGGCTTGATTACTGCAATTCACTCCTGTTTGGTATCAGTCAGACCTCCATAGCACGACTACAACTTGTCCAGAATGTGGCAGCCCGATTTTTAACCAGTACAGGCAAAAGAGAGCACATTACAACAGTTTTGGCCTCACTGCACTGGTTACCGGTTCACTTTCGAATCCAGTTCAAAATACTCATGAATGTCTACAAATCACTGAACAGTTTCCCCCCCATCTCTCTGATCTGCTACAACTGTATGTCCCACCACGTTCCCTGAGTTCAGTGGACCAGTTTCTCCTCACAGTTCCAGGAACTCGTCTTAAGCGCAGAGGTGACAGGGCATTCTCTGTAGAGGACCAAGACTATGGAACGAGTTACCTCTGCTTGTCAGACAGGCCCGCTCCCTCTCGGTTTTCAAGTCCCGTTTAAAAACTCACTACTATTCGGTAGCTTTCAACACCAGATGATCTGTGTTTTGAACATGTATGCTCCACACTGGTTAGTCGTCATTATCTGCATCATTTTTATGTCTATATATTTCTGATTTGCTTCATTTTGTATTTTGCTTTGTGTGTTATCTGTTGTTCTGTCTGTACAGCACTTTGGTTGGCCTTGTCGCTGTTTTAAGTGCTCTTTAAATAAAATGGTATGGTATGGTAAACATCCCAAGGAGCACTGTGCAAGCAATCATATTGAAATGGAAGGAGTATCAGACCACTGCAAATTTACCAAGTCCCGGCCGGCCCTCTAAACTTTCATCTCAAACAAGGAGAAGACAGATCAGAGATGCAGCCAAGAGGCCCAAGATCACTCTGGATGAACTGCAGAGATCTACAGCTGAGGTGGGAGAGTATGTCCATAGGACATTCAATCAGTCGTACACTGCACATATCTGGCCTTTATGGAAGAGTGGCAAGAATATAGCCATTTCTCAAAGATATCCATAAAAAGTGTTGTTTAAAGTTTGCCACAAGCACCTGGGAGACACACCAAACATGTGGAAGAAGGTGCTCTGGTCAGATGAAACCAAAATCGAACTGTTTGGCTACAATGCAAAACGATATGTTTGGCGTAAAAGTAACACAGCTCATCACCCTGAACACACCATCCCCACTGTCAAACATGGTGGTGGCAGCATCATGGTTTGGGTCTGCTTTTTGTCAGTAGGGACAGGGAAGATTGTCAGAATTGATGGGAAGATGGATGGTGCCAAATACAGGACCATTCTGGAAGAAAACCTGTTTGAGTCTGCAAGAGACCTGAGACTGGGGCGGAGATTTATCTTCCAACAAGACAATGATCCAAAACATAAAGCCAAATCTACAATGGAATGGTTCACAAATAAACATATCCAGGTGTTGGAATGGCCAAGTCAAAGTCCAGACCTGAATCCAATCGAGAATCTGTGGAAAGAGCTGAAGACTGCTGTTCACAAACGCTCTCTATCCAACCTCACTGAGCTCGAGCTGTTTTGCAAAGAAGAATGGGCAAGAACTTCAGTGTCTCCATGTGCAAAACTGACAGAGACAAACCCCAAGAGACTTGCAGCTGGAACTGCAGCAAAAGGCGGCGCTACAAAGTATTAACGCAAGGGGGCCAAATAATATTGCACCCTCCACTTTTCAGTTTTTTATTTGTTAAAAAAGTTTGACACATCCAATAAATTTCATTCCACTTCACGATTGTGTCCCACTTGTTGTTCATTCTTCACAAAAAATTAAATTTTTATATCTTTATGTTTGAAGCCTGAAATGTGGCAAAAGGTTGAAAAGTTCAAGGGGGCCGAATAATTTCGCAAGGCACTGTAGTATGTCTGCTTAGAGGTTGTAAAAATATCAATTTATTGTCTGTGTAACAACTTTAGAAAATATGCTTTTATTTTTAATTATATTGTTTGAAATTTCACCAAATCCTGATTAACACTGAAGAACCCTCATTTTGGTTATGTTTTAAGTGTTTTCTATAACCAAAAAAGTCCATGCTCAATAATCCAGGTATACAATCCAACAATTTTCAGTCATGTCATCTGGACGTTTTTTTTTTTTTTTCTGAAACCTTTCACCTTCTATCCAGAAGGCTTCATCAGTCAAGGAAACACACAACACAAAACTGATTATTCCCCCAAACAGCTTACTCCAAAGTGGAACAAACCAGTTATGTTGGTGCTAAGATGGTGTCTTTGGCACGCCCCTCCTCTTGTGCCGGCCCTCTTCCTCGTCGAAAGTCATGTCAAACTGGTTCAAAACCCCAAAAAACTTTTTTTCTTTACTGTAATTTCTTTTTGATTTATTGTAATTTCTTTATTTTCACATTGTTAAGGACATTATAGATAAAACAGCTGAAAATTGCAAAAATCAGCTGCATGATAGGACAGGAAGATATCTCGACAAAACTACATTTTTTATTCTTGTAAGACTGTTTTTAAGATTACTCTGTTGTTATTTTTTTAAAGAAAAGTCACATGAGTAATTCTTAAAACAGTGTTCTTGTAGTTGTTTTTTCTGTTGTACAACTACCAGTTTATATATTTTACAAATAAAAGTTTGTAACTAGTTATGTTATTATTTCATTATTTACTTTATTCTATATTTAACTACTATTACTTATAATATTACTTATAATAATAATTATAATATTTACTTTTTTTATCACTTTGATGAAGATATTAATCTGATTGAGTCTTTTGGGAGATGGGAGTATATAGTGACTCGCGAGGGACTGGGGTTCTCAGATTGGCTAGGTGTCTTTGAGGAAAATAGGTTGGGAACCACTGCCTTAAAGCATCTAAGGTGTCTGTGGTGTGTGTGTGTGTTTTTTTTTGTTGTTGCATGAACCCATATGAATGACAGAACAAATCTGTTCCTTATAAAAAGGACATTGGAACAAGTTCATGTTGAATAAAATACATTTTCTGTTCAGTATTAAAGGATCTTTAGAGAAATCTGTGACTATATAAAGACTATTAGAATCTGACCAACCTAACTGCTGTGAACATCTGGACTCTGTTTCAAGATAGAAATCAGTCTTTTTTTAAATTCTGATTCAACTTTGCAAATAAAACCAAATTTAACTAATAGGTTGAATTGTAGCTAAACAATTTCTGCTCAGATTGTAGCTGTTTTTTTTCACTTCTGTTTGTCAAAATTAATAAAGAAAAATTATGAAATGTTATTTTGTTGAGGGTCTAACTTTATTTTACAGACTTTAAATGGGCACAAAACATCCATTATTATCTGTTGCCAGTCTTCCACATCAGCATCAGTTAATCTGTCATGAACTTCATGGTGTTTTAAAGAAAACAGTGAGTAGCAGCAGGATTCCTCCAACCCAGCTCAGTTTAGCTGCTCCCTTTCAGTGATCAAGATGCTCTGATGAGGCTTGATCAAGCCCAGAATTCATCTTTTATTCTAGATTAGTCAATTCTACGTTTGTGAGCACGAACGTTATAGTTTTAGTTGATTCCCCACATGAGCCGAGACATCGTTAAAAAAAAGATGGAAGACAGTCAAACGGCTCCAGATGAAATTGATTCCATCAGGAAAAGGAGAGTGGGAGGTGCTGTGTGTGTGTGTGTGTGTGTGTGTGTGTGTGTGTGAGTGTGTGTGTCCTTGTTGATGCTACTTTGTGAGGCCCATTTTTCCAACTTATACTGCATTGTGAGGACCAACTGCTCCTTATGGGGCCCAAAGCCCGGGCCCCATAAGAAGAAGTCCCGTTGGTGGGTTAGGGGCTAGGTTTAGGACTAAGGTGTGAATTGAGGATGTGTTAGGTTTAGGGTTAGGTATGTACTGGTAATGGTTAGGTTATGGATAAAGGTCATGGTTAGGCTATAGAAATGAATGAAAAATGAATGGAAGTCAATGCAAAGGCCCCACAAAGATAGCAAAACAAACCTGTGTGTGTGTGTGTGTGTGTGTGTGTGTGTGTGTGTGTGTGTGTGTGGGTGGGTGTGTGTGTGTGGGGGGGGGTTGTGGTACAGATTTTTGTCTGTGATGTGGTACATTTTCATCTGCTTACCTTGTGTGTGCGTGTGTGTGTGTGTGTGTGAAGGGATTTCAAAGTAAAGTGACAAACACAGGCATTCATGTTACTAACTAAGCAACCATACGTGTGATAACAAGGTGCGTGCACACACGCACACACATGCACACACAGTGACCAATCCTTCACTCGTGGCCAGCCTACAGCTTGCTGGCAGAGGTGGGGTTTGCCACAAAAAAGGAACTGAGGAAGTGGGAAAGAGCAGAACAGATAGTTGGTGGAGGAGGCAGTCCATGACTGCAGCAGCAGTGAACACACACATGCAGCTGCTTTATTTATGATGCTGAGAGAGTTTCATGGCTTCATTGCAAACTTTGATTGAAAATTTGCTTTAATCTGTGTTTCATGTTCAATATATGTTTGGGGCTCTGGGGAAACACAAGCCCAGATTTTGTCAGTACTCTCAACATCTTTAGTCAGAATCATCATTTATGGTTTTTCACATCTCTTTCTTGGGCTTGCCAAAGAAAATAGAAAATTGGAACATGTTTTCAAATCACAATATTTACTACACCAAAGTCCATGCTCAGTAATCCAGGTATAACATCCAACAATTTTCGGTCAGATCATATGGACGGTTTCTTTTGTTTTAACTTTTATGCTGAGACGTTTCGTCTTCCATCCAGTTTGTTTTGTCTATCAGCAAATGTCATTTTAAAGTAACTGGGGATCCTAAATGGACCTAAGGAGTGATTTGTCCATGTGTGTGTAGTAGGCTGTAACTCAGACTAAAGAGGAAAAAAAAACAACCACTGAATGTTTATGAACGTCTGTTTTATATCTATGTTAGGTGGGCCATTTTTTTCCCACTATAGCTCAAAGAACAATGAAAACTGAACTTTGTCTGGCAAGGTCAGAATTAGCCCAGTTCAGATTCCTGCCTCTGTTTTCCTGTTTCTTTCTCATTATTTCTAGGTGCAGCTCTGAGCTGTTTGTTTCTTTTGGTTCTTCCTGATTTGAACTCATTCTGTTCCAGTTGTCTCCCAGTAACCTCATCAGTAACCACTGCAACATGATCTGCTGCTACACAATCACATCGGTGATCTCTGTAGCCTAATTATTACTGTTAATATTAGACTTTCTTTAGCTTGTTGGATGTGACTGTAAAAACACACTTTCAGGTTATGTTAAGAACAATTTAAACATAAATGAGTGCTGCACAGGTAAGTAGTCTAATAAATGTGGATGATGTGAAGCTTAGTTTGGTTGTTTCATTGATTAATTTCTTCTTGATGTTGTTTTTAATCTATTTAAGCTGTCTTACTTTCAACAGCTTTGTATGAACTGCATTTGAACCACATAACATTGAATAAATGAAGCCCAACTCTATTTTCTTTTTGCACACAGTTCAGACATAAAGTTGGCTCCAGAAGAAAACAACACTCTCATCCAATAACGGATTAAAGCTATGCAACATATTTCAGCAAACTTTTACTGCTTTGTGTCTAAGTGCCTTAGTGCACAGTCAATGGCAGGTAAGTGGCCTTTTACTTGTGTTGTGCCTTTCACCTCTCCCGTCTTCTACAGTACTTACACCGCATGTTTCCTATTCAGCAACATGTGAGTGTACGTTGTAATTGCAGCTTTATTTTCTCGGTGATTACATCCAGGTGGGCATCATCTCAGCACGCTGCCAGCAATCAAGTTGGACTCTGGAAATCTTGCATTGTGCATCTTTCACTGAAGGATGACTATACAACCGGCTGCCCTCCTGATCAGGTTGTTGAAGAACGAGAGCCATTATCTGAAACATGAAAAGGTTTTTTAATTGTTACCATCAAGATTGAACAAATCTAACTTTTTTAAAACTTTATTAAAACAGGTAGTCTCATTGAGTCACAGGGACTCATTTTCAAGAGAGACCTGTTTCAGAGAGACAACATACAGACAACATCAGACAAAAATACAGACCCTTTCCAAAAAATTATAATATCATGGAAAAGTTGTTTAACTTCAATAATTCCATTCAAAAAGTTAATATTTAATAGATGATAGATTCAGGAGCCACAGTTTAAACAATTTCAAGTATTTATTTGTTTAATTTTAAATAATTTGGGCTTCCAGCTCATGAAACCCACAAAAACAGGATTTCAAAAAATTAGAACACTGTGGAGAAATCAGCCCAAATGTTGCAGGGCATGAATGTTTTAAACTGAGTGTGACACACTAATCATCTACTAAACTCAAAGCACCTGCACAGCTTTCCCCAGGTGTCATTAAATTGCTTCAGTTTGGTTATGTTGTCTCAGTTCGGTTCAATATGGGGAAGACTGCAGACATAACTGGCCAGAAGACCATCATTCATACCCTCCATAGGATGGGTAAGCCACAAAAGTTCATAGCTAAGGAGGCTGGCTGTTCACAGAGTGCTGTGTCCAAGCACATCAATGGAAAGTCTAGTGGAAGGGCAAAATGTGGCAGGAGAAGATGCACCAGCAAAAGAGATGACCATGGGATTCAGTGGATTATCAAACAGAGAAGATTCCAGAATCTGGCTGAGATCCAGAAAGACTGGAAGGAGGCGGGAGTCACAGCTTCAAAAACCACCACATTCAGACGCATCGAGGAGATGGGCTACAACTGTCGGGTTCCTCGGTCCTCTTTTCCGATGAAAGTAAAGTGTGCCTTTCATTTGGAAATCAAGGTCCAAGGGTTTGGAGGAAGAAGGGTGAGGAACAGAACCCATACTGCTAGAGGTCCAGTGTGAAATATCCACAGTCAGTCATGATTTGGGGTGTAATGTCCGGTGCAGGTGTTGGTAAACTCTGCTTTCTTAAATCCAAGGTCAGCACAACGGTCTACCAGAATATTTTACAGGACTTCATGATTCCTTCTGCTGAGGATCTGTATGGAGATGCAGATTTCATCTTCCAGGAGGACCTGGCCCCTGCCCAGAAGCACCAAAACCTGGTTTGATGCCCATGCCACAGTGCTTGACTGGCCAGCCAACTCGCCAGACCTAAACCGCACTGAGAATCTATGGAATATTCTCAAGAGGAAAATGAGGGGCACCAGATCCAACAACAAAGACGAGTTGACAGCAAGCATCAAGGAAATCTGTGCTTCCATAACTCCCAGGCAATGCCACAGGCTGATTGCCTCAATGCCACGTCGCATCAAGGCAGTGATTAAGACAAAGGGATTCCCAACCAAGTATTGAAGATTGACATATCGTTTTGAAAGTACCATTTTTTGAGTGATTTGTTGTGATCCTAATTTCTTTCTTTTTTTTAATGCAAAAACTGAGAAGTAGTGTGGGCTGATTTCTTGACAGTATTCTATTTTTTTGAAATCCTGTTTTCATGGGTTTCATGAGCTGGAAGCATAAATTGTGTAAAAATAAACAAATAAAGACTTGAAATTGTTTCAATTGTGTGCCCTGAATCTATAATATATTAAAGATAAACCTTTTGAATGTAATTATGGAAGTTAAACAACTTTTCCATGATATTATAATTTTTTGGAAAGGGTCTGTATATGACAGTAAAAAGCTATTAAAATAAAAAAATGTGTTGTAAAAGCACTATTACTGTTAACAGCATGGTCCTGTTAGCAGTGTGGTCCTGTTAGCAGTGTGGTCCTATTAGCAGCATGATCCTGTTAGCAGTGTGGTCCTGTTAGCAGCATGGTCCTGTTAGCAGT
>NC_056501.1:45148446-45149452 GCF_014905685.2 Nematolebias whitei | reverse complement strand
GCAGTGTGGTCCTGTTAGCAGCATGGTCCTGTTAGCAGTGTGGTCCTATTAGCAGTGTTGTCCTGTTAGCAGCATTGTACTGATAGCAGCATGGTCCTGTTAGCAGAATGGTCCTGTTAGCAGTGTGGTCTTGTTTGTGTGGTCCTGTCAGCAGCTTGGTAGGCTACTGCTAGCAGCATGGTCATTTTACCAGTGTGGTTTTGTTAGCAGCAACAGACGATGACTGCCCTCCAGAACCAGGCCCGGTAGACACAGAACATTTAAAGTCCCCTGCAGAACCGACCTGTGCAGTAGAGTTTGGTCTGTGCAGGTATACAGGATTGTGGAGAAGGCAATTTACCTGAACAGGCAATTAATTGTGGTCTTTGCCTGTTTACATCATTATTGCTTTTGGTGTGTAGAGTTCGGTGAAGAGCCATAACTATAAGAGGAAGAGAACAAGGAAGAAATATTGTAACAACCTAAAACACACTGACTGAAAACAGTATGGACATCCACTTACATTTCTTTATTTCATTCAGTTTCACAATCCACAAACTCGCTGAACAAAGGTGCTTTCCCCCTTTTTATGCATCAAATACAGCATCTGACATATCCATTTGTTTTACAGTCTCTAACAACATCCTGAACAAAATCCCAACCAAACACTGAACAGAAAACCCTGCACAGGGACAACCTATCTAAACATAACATGACATGAAAAAGTCCACCCATTTCTGTTCAAAGATTACCCAGAATTCCTTGCGGCTCACTCAGTCTCATATGTTCATGTACAACATGTAATTCCAATATTTCTCACTGAAATGAACCCACATAACTTACATCCTGATGCATGCTCAATAATCCAGGTAGAAAAATCTAAAAAAGTTAAATCTGGTCCTCTGGACATTCAAAAAAACAAAACAAAGCAAAACAACAAAAAATGTAGAAACGTTTCGTCACTCGTCCGAGAGACTTCCTCAGTCTGAGGTGCTGTTTTCAGCTCAGTCTCTTAAATAGCACCTTC
>NC_056501.1:45138627-45148346 GCF_014905685.2 Nematolebias whitei | reverse complement strand
CATCCATATAACGATCCAACCATCCAACCAACCAACCATACATCGATCCGTCCTTCCAACCGTTCATCTATCCATCCATCCTTCCATACATACAACCATCAATTTATCCATCCAATATCCATCCATTCAAACATCCATCCATCCATCCATCCATCCATCCATCCATCCATCCATCCATCTATCCAGCCATCCTTCCATCCACCCGTCCATCCATCCATCCAATCATCCATTCATCCACCCATCCATTATCTTTACCCGCTTCTTCCTTTTCAGATCATGGGGGTCACTGGTGCCCATATCCAGCAGTCACTGTGCAAGAGGTGGGGGACACCCTGGACAGGTGTCTAGTCCAGTACAGGGAAGTCTGAACAGTCATGTCTCATTTCATCTGACTCTTACATCAGTGAGCTAGGGGTGAGCGGATCGATCCAACTACCATATTAATAATAATCACACCAACTTTGTGCAGTTTAAATCATGGAACTTCCATGTTTTCAAACACAAGAACAAAAATCCAGTTGATTTGTCTTTGTTCTTTTAATGTTCCATGTCCTGGATGACTGGGAATCTACAGCAACATCTGAAGCTAATGTTAGCATCAGGCCGTATCTATGCTAATATGATAGGATCCATACTTGAGGTTTGTTTTTTGTTGACCTGCTCCAAAAATACAACTCTGCTCTGGAGGAGCCATCAAGAGGCAAGATTAAATTTAAACACGGACCAAAAAAGACGGTTTCAGTTTAATAATAATGTGAATGACGATGCACAAAGCAAAAACTTCTGCATTTAGACCTGCAGAGTGAACGTAACCTAAAAGTCACATCTGAGGAGAAGTGTGATCTTATGCAATATTATGGGATTTCATGCTCAGGGTATGTGTTATGAATGACTCTCAGCTACTACCACACAAAATATTAGCACATTATCTGTAAAACTGGAAGATTTTATTATCACTTGTGTGATTTATGAGGTCAGTATATGCTGTGGTGCTCGCTGAGAGGCAGCAGCTCTACCAGTTGTGCCACCGTGCTGCCCTTATTTGCAGATGTTACTACATTTTTTTTGTTCGGGTGAAGATATTGAATGGATGTTAGAGATGATACAGGCAGAATTCATAAAAATACAAACTTGGTTCCAACTTAATAAGTTATCATTAAATTTTGAAAAAAACAAACTACATGATATTTAGTAATAGGAAAAAAAATATTGAAGTCTCATTTAAAATTGACAGGATTGAAATTCATAGAGTCAATGAAATAAAATATTTGGGTGTCGTTATTGATGAGAAGCTGATATGGTATGGTATGAAGTTTATTCATTTTAAAAAAGTACAAAACAATTCCATAACAATATATAAAAAGATACAAAAAAAATTTAAAATGAAAGGCAGCAGAAAGAAGAAAAAAATCTTATTTTATCTGCCCCTTTTTTCAAACAATTATTTCAGACATAATAATTTTCAAGTAACAGAACAAAATGAATAACTTTCTAATTTTTCTAATTCTAATACAAAACACACACTAAGCTACTTCATATATACTTTTTTAACAATTCAGTTTTGATCTTTTTCTTAAATGTACACATTGACTTGACATTTTTAACATCACTCTCTAGACCATTCTACAATCCAACTCCTGGGATTGAGGTAGACCTTCCCTTCAGACTAGTTCTGAATTTTGGTTTGACAAATATCTCTATCCCCTTAAGATTATAACAACTTTGTCTTTTAACAAAATTTATTTGGATATTTAACGGTAATGTGTGATTTTGAGCCCTATACATAACTGATAATCTACCAAATCATGGAACTTCAATAACGTCAGTTGATAAAATAATGTGCTTGATGGGTGACTGTAATGCTTTCTGGTGATAATTCTTACAGCTCTTTTCTGTAAAATAAAAATAGGTTTTGTAAATGTTTTACACGCTTTCTCCCAAACATCAATGCAATAGATTAAAAATGGAACAATGATTGTGTTATACAACATGTACAGAGCTTTATCATTTAATAATTCCCTGACTTTGTATAGTACTGCAATAGATTTAGATATTTTTATTCTTACAGAATTTATGTGATTTTTCCATGTTAGCTGTTCATCAATGATTACACCCAAAAATTTAATCTCATTAACTCTACAAATCTCAACACCCTCAATTTTAAATGGATCATCAACAGTTCTCTTTTTGTTACTAAATATCATGTATTTAGTTTTATCTAAATTTATTGATAATTTATTAGTTTAAACCAAGTTTGTATTTTATCAAATTCTGTCTTCATCAGTTCCAACATCCGTTTTACATCTTTACCCAAACAAAAAAATGTGGTGTCATCTGCAAAAAGGACACATTTGAGGAGTCCTGATACATTCACTAAGTCATTCACATATAAAATAAATAACTTTGGTCCAAGTACAGAGCCTTGAGGAACTCCACAAGTGATATTGCACAAGTCAGATCTTACACCATTTATTTGTACAAACTGTTTCCTATCTTTTAAATAGCTAGATACCCAGTGTAATGCTGGTCCTCTTATACCATATTTATTTAATTTTTCAAGGAGAATAGTGTGGTCAGTAGTATCGAATGCTTTTTTTAAATCAACAAAAATACTAACACAATACTGTTTTTGATCGACAGCAGTAGTTATTTGTTCTATTAATTCCATGAGAGCCATTGATGTAGAGTTTTTTGCTCTAAACCCATACTGACTGCTACTTAGAATGTTTTGTTTAGTAATAAATTTATCTAATCTGGTCACAAATAGTTTTTCTAGAATTTTTGAGAACTGTGGTAATAAGGATATTGGTCTATAATTATTGAACACACATTTATCACCATTTTTAAAGAGAGGAACTACCTTAGCTACTTTCATATTGTCTGGAAATATTCCTTTTGAAAATGATAAATTACAAATATATGTAAACGGCTCGATAACATAACTCATTATGTCCTTTACAAACATCATATCCATGTCCACCCAGTCTTTTGATTTCTTATCTGTAAGATTCTTTACAACATTCATTGTTTCTTCTTTGTCAGTTCCATTAAGAAAAATACTGTTGTCACAACTTATAACTGAATGATTCACATTATTGTCTACTTTTGGTATTTTAGCTGCAAGTCTTGATCCAACGTTCACAAAATGATGATTAAATCCATTTACAATTTCATTTTCATCATGGATTTCATCGTCATCTTTCAAAAAATATTGTGAAATACCTGTTTTTGCTTTATGACTTTTCAGAACACTATGGAAATCTCATGTAAATTACTTAAGAATAAAATATCTAAATAAATTGCATTACTGTATAAAGTAAAAAAGTTTTTGAATGACAAAGCTTTGTATATATTGTATAATGTAATGATTGTTCCATATTTAATCTATTGTATTGAAGTTTGGGGAAAAGCATGCAAAACAATTACAAACCCTGTTTTTATTTTACAAAAAAGAGCTGTAATAATTATTAGTAGGACGTGCTATGGTCACCCAACAAATATATTATTTCATCAGTTGAAATTATTAAAATTTTATGATTTGGTTGAATATACTATTTGCAAGTCATGTATAAAGCTCATAAAAATATTACCCCCAAATATTAAATTAAAATCTGTTAAAAAAGAGTTATTATAACCTTAAGGAAATGTAAATGTTTGTAAAGCGTTCATTTAGAACTAGTCTGAAGGAGCTGCGTTGTAATTCAGGGAATAGGATTGTGGTATTGTCTTGATTTCACCATAACATTTTCTAAAACAATTTATATGTTTAAAAAGATGATTAAGTTAAAATTGTTGGGAAAGTATGGTGCCAAGTGAAGGATAGCTAATATTTTTTGTTTTCACTTTGTAGATTGTTCAATCCTAAGTTGTTATTTTTGTTTGTAGTTATTTTATTTTTATTTTTTTAAATAAGGGGCATATATTATAAGAATGTTCTTCTTTCGGCACCTTTTCATTCAATGTTTTATTTCTTTTTAATGGATTTGTTTTGTTGAATGAATAAATTAATAAATGTAAATATATATATATATATTTTATTAATAAACAGGGACACATACTGTACCTATTATCCCTATGTCTTTGTAGAACAATCTGACCCCCCCCCCCCCCCAAAAAGAAAAAAATTAAATACAAAAATTATTAAATGCACAACACACAAAACAAAAATATATTAAATTAAAGCATAAATAAATCTTAATCAACAATAAACATATAAAAAACAACCTACTTCAATCCAAAAAAGTTCAATCAGGTCCTCTGGACATAAAAACAAACAAACAACAAAAAAAAGCAAAAAATGTAGAAACGTTTCGTCTCTCATCCGAGAGACTTCCTCAGTCTGAGGAGCTGTATTCAGCTCAGTCTCTTAAATAGCACCTTCTCAGAGTGGATCAACCAGTTTGCTGCTGACAACCAAAACCAGCTGCTCACATGTTCAAGAAGGACCATCAGCCTAACAATGGATCATTAGCACACTGATGGCTGTTTACTGTTCACAGAGGGCTGAGTGATACTAGCAATCACAGCATTGTAAGAGGGGGACAATTGAACCCGGAGGCCTCCACCCCTGTTTAATGATGGACGATTTCTTTTCACAAAGATGGCCTCCTTTACTCCTCTCTCAAACCATCGTTCCTCTCTGTCCAGGATGTGAACATCTTCATCCCTGAAAGAATGACCACTGGCCTGGAGATGAGTGTAGACCGCAGAGTCCTGGCCTGATGATGTTGATCTTCTGTGCTGGGCCATCCTTTTGGCCAGTGGCTGTTTAGTTTCCCCGATGTAAGACTGATCACAGCCCTCCTGACACTGAACAGCATACACAACATTACTCTTTTTGTGCCGGGGGACTGGATCTTTGGGATGAACCAGTCTTTGCCGTAATGTATTTTGGGGTTTAAAAGCCACTGGGACGTTATGTTTAGAAAATAAACATCTTAGTTTCTCTGATACTCCCTCAACATATGGAATGACCACTGGTCTGGGTCTGGGTTCCTCCTTTTCACCTGATGACTGACTGGAGTCCTGTTTGGGTTTCTTCTCTGCTTTCAGGAAGGCCCAGTTAGGATATCCACATTGCTCTAGAGCCTGTCTCGTGTAGGGCCTACTTCAACCTACTTCAATACAAATAAACCCATTTGATAAAAACACTTTTGATGAATTTATAACTCAGATGAACCCAAAGTGTTTTCAGAGTGGGAGGATGTTGGAGCACCTGAACAAGGAAACAGGAACTCTCTACAGAGACATGATGGAGCAGAGGCTCAAATCAGGACCCAGATCAAACATTTCAGGTAAAAAAAAAAAAAAAAAAAAAGTGAACTCTGTAGTAAAAATAGTGTGAATAAAGTTGGGCTAGCTGGTTTTCTCTGCTTTCAGTTTTGATGTTAAACTGAACCAACTGCATGCCGTCTCCAGCCTCTTAATGCAGTCATGAGATTCTCTTTTTACTTCCGTCTGGAAAAGGAAAAGACATTTCTCTGAACGAGGATGTGCTTCATTAAAGCTCCATGCTCTGTGTGCACAGAGGTATGTCTCTTTAAGCTCTCATGTTCTTGGATTTCAAGATTAAATCATTTTTGAAAACTTGAGAGGTTTCGTTGTTGCTGCATCATCAGCATTCAGACTAAACCATCTCATCCCAAACTGATGTGTGTATTCCTATTAAGGAAATAGCTTCCCTGGTAAATTGGGACGGTGGAAAGTTGTTGCAAAATTCCACGGAAAATAAATAGGATGTAGGGTGACAGATGAGCAATGATGACATTTGCAAATTGGATTTTTCCTTGGTCTTGTGTCTTCATCAGCCACTGTTAAACAATTATTGTTCATTCTCATTCTTTAAAGTGACTCCACATTTCAGTTCAATTCAATTCAGATTATTTATATTGCGACAAGTCCTAAGAGAAGTCATCTCAGGACACTGAACAGAAACATTCACATATACATACATAATCAATTAGTAAAGTTCTCTATCTGAGAAAGCAGCAGACTCGTTGAATCTTCACTTCGTCACAGTCTCCCATCCTGAGCAAGCACGAAAATAGAAGAAAAACTCCCTTTGAACAGGAAGAAACCTCCAGCAGCACCAGGCTCAGGACAAGTGGCCGTCTGCTTCAACCAGCTGGGTTTGAGAAGACAGGAAGTAGAAACAGACAAACACAGAATGGCAAGTCAATTTGTACCCCCTATTGGAAGAAAGACATAAAAACATGTTAAGATAGACATACTGTAATTACAAATACAAACAGGTAGAGTAGATTAAGTAAAGACAGCAGCAGAGTGAGGAAACTAGGTCAATTTGTCTTTCAGCAGTTTAAGCCTATAGCCATAAGGGATAGGTCAGGAAACCCAAGCCAACCCTAACTATAGGATTCATCAAAAAAGAAAGACTTTAGCCTAATCTTAAAAGTAGACAATGTGTCAGCCTCACGGACAGAAACTGGAAGTTGGTTCCACAAGAGAGGAGCCTGATAACTGAAAGATCTTTCTCCCATTCTGCTCTCGAAGACTCTAGGAGCCACAAGTAAACCTGCAGACTGAGAGCGAAGTTATCTGTCAGGAAAATATGGAACAATAAGATCTGTAATATTAGATGGAGCCAGGTTGTTGAGAGCTTTGTAGGTTAGAAGTAGGATTTTAAATTCATTTCTGAACTTGACAGGAAGCCAGTGGAGAGAAACTAAAACTGGAGCGATACGATCTCTCCTACTAACTCCAGTTAAGACTCTGGCAGCAGCATTTTGGATTAGCTGAAGACTTTTGCACATCCAGATAATAAATAATTGCAATAGTCCAGTCTAGATGTTATAAATGTACAAACCAGTTCTTCTGAATCATTGTTGGACAAGATGTTTCTAATCTTAGTGATATTACACAGGTTCCACACTCTTTTGTTGGGGGCGTTGGAAAAACAAAACTGCAATCAAGTCAAGAAGAACCTAACGCAGCACTGAACCATGCAGTTGTGAAGGCAGAGAGCCTCAGAAATGACAGAAAATTCAACATATTTTGGTTTGAACAAACACTCAGCTCCACACGTTTACTCTGGAGCGGCTGTGGCTGAGTGGTTAGAGCAGTCGTCCTCCAATGCAAGAGTTGGGGGTTCGACTCCATCAGCAGTCACATGCTGAAATGTCCCTGGGCAAGACAATGAACCCCTCATAGCCTCTGCTGTGTGTCCCATCAGTGTATGAATGTGATCTAAAGCACTGATTAGTCTCTTTAGAATTGATTTGTTCAATTAGCTTTGTAGAGATCTACTTTGTAGTAGAGTGCTGTATGAATAGGTAAATGAGGACACAGAGAGTGGTGTAAAGCGCTTTGAGTATCTTAAAATAAGATAGAAAGGCGCTATATAAGTACAGTCCATTTACCATTTACTTTGTGTGTCTTCACCCTGGCCCCAACATAGTTTTTGTAAAAGAAACTTGATGTCCAACATGGGGCTTAGAAATGGCCATTTTAGGCTATTTAAGGGTGCTTAAACACCCTTAAATTTAATCACACCACCCCTAAAAAGAGAACATATCACAGATTAGTGAGTTAACATAATTATCTAACCTTAATTTATCAATATTGTAGAGGACAACAAATTACAATGGCTTTAGAAATTTGGTTTAACAAATGTGTTTTGATTTAAAAAAAAAATAATCATGAAACTGGCCTTGCCAAAATGGATGGTGCCCTTAACTTCTCTACTACACCACATGTTGAGACAATCTGCAGTCAAGTGATTTATATAACTCTTTCTTGCATTTTGACGAGCCAAGAAGCTTTTGGGAGAATGTCTTTTCGACAGATGAGACAAACTGGAGCTTTTCATTAATGAGTCCAACAGCTCTATGGCAACAGACACAATAACGAGAAAAAAGGAACCTGTGGAGAACCTGAAACAGAGGAGGTTTGGTTCTCTTCTGAAGCTGCTCTGCTGCATCTGACACAGGGCATGCTGAATCTGTGCAGGTCACAAAGACATATCAAGGCACTGAGAAGTGAAGGTTCTAGTCATTGTCCGAATGCTTTATCTCAGTCACAGATCATGTCACAATCTTGAATGGTGTGGAAACCAGAACGCACGCAGGATTCAAGGATGTCAAAAACAAACTGATTTATTTAGCACATAAAAAAAACACTGTGCAGCTAAAATCTCTAGCTACAAAAAAACTGCAACCAGGGATCTCTGAGTAGAAACACAAGGACCACCCAAACAACATGGAACAGTCTAATGCTGAACTGTAAAACCAAGAATCCCCAACTATAAAGAGACACGAACAAGGGACAATGATATAAGTCTAAGTTCTATGGGTTGTCATCATTGTATGTTCTCAGACAATGGCGAAATATGTTCTTTGCATTTAACCCATTGCACCTGGGATACACCCAGGTGGACCAGTGGGCAGTTATGTAAGAGCCCGGGGAGCAATTAGGCATTGGGTGTCTTACTCAGAGACACCATGACATGTGGGAATGGATGGGGATCAAGCCTGGGGCTTTCGAGTCCCAGGTCGGCTGCTCTACCTCTACCTCTCTCAGCCCCCGAGATGTACATATACACTGAACCATGCAGTTGTGAAGGCAGAGAGCCTCAGAAATGACAGAAAAATCAACAATTTTAGGGCTGTTAACGTTAACGCCATAACACATGCAATTAATCTAAAGATTAACTGGTTAATATTACATAATGCAGATTAATCCATTACTATACTGTTTCCAATGTTCCCTCTAAGCTGCGCTTCTGCACAATCGAGCACTGCTCGCTCATTCTCTGAACACAAGAAGAGTGCAGTGGTCTCTACAACCTTTCTAAAATGCATTCATAGTGGAGGGAGGACACCCCCCCAGCCTGGTCAAAACAGACCTGTGTCATGTGATTTGTCTGGCAAAAATGGAAGTTTTTGAAGAGATAAAATAATTCAACTAGTGAAATCACAGACAAACTTTAATTCCAGCCAATCAGCGTCTTGTGGAGTTTCGGCGCTACGTGCAAAGAAGCTACGTAGTATTAAACAACCTTGGCTTCTAGTGCTTTTCCAAACTATATACTGCATATTTCATCACATACCGAGTCAAGTCAAGTCATATTTATTTATAGAGCACACTTTAAAACAGATAGACTGTTATCAAAGTGCTTAAAACTAAGGGTAACACTGAGAAATAAAAAGCAATAAGAATATACCTTAAAAAATTAAAACAACAGCATTAAAATGAAGACATGGAACAAGATATACTAAATCAACTCACACAGTATGGGATAATGTTTGCCATTGTGGATTTATCACAGAAGTTTACGGTCATACGATGACAAACAAAGATGATAAGTAAGCTAATCTCACTACTTGTAGCTGTTTTTTATCATGCTAAGTGTTGGCAAACAGTAGTGCTCAGTGTATAGCTGGATGGTCAGAGGAAAAGTTTACAAGACAGTGGTGAGACCAGCTATGTTGTTTGGTCTGGAGACAGAGACATTGGCAAAGAGACAATGGCAAAAAGTCAGGAGAAATAACTGGAAGTAGCAGAAATGAAGATGTTGAGGTTCTCCTTAGGAGTGACAAGGATGAATAAGATTAGAAATGAGATCAGCACAGGCTGAACAACTGGGAGATAAAGTTAAGAGGCCAGACTGAGATAGTTTGGACTAGGGATGCACAATATTGGATTTTTGGCCGATATCCGATATGTTAAAACTTATTTGGCCGATAACCGATAACAATACCGAT
>NC_056501.1:45134755-45138527 GCF_014905685.2 Nematolebias whitei | reverse complement strand
TTTTTTTTTTTCTTTCCTCAGGTCTAGAGTCAGACTTCAACCATGTTGATTTGTGTTCTCTTTATCCCTCACTCTCTCTCTCTCCTCTATTCCTATCTCCTTCTTTACCTTTATACCCTTCTCTCACTTTTCTGCTTTTGTTTTCTTCTTTGTTTCTTCATCCCCATGCCCTTTACATTTGAAGCAAATCCAAAGCAAAGTCTAATAAAATTTAATTTATAAATCAAGCAGAGCATTAAGGCCAGCCATAATGCTCTGCTTGTGAAAGTAAATCTGTTGGGCATCACTTTGACAATCACACAATAATTCTAAGTGTCACAATGACGGACAGGACAAGGGAGAAAAAAAAGAGCAAGATGATTGTGTTTGTGTTTTCCTGGTAAAATATTGCTTTAAAAAATGATGCATCTGAATTTTATATTTCTCTCTTTTTTCTCTCTACTGAACAGTAAACAGAGTTGGTTTTGACTTCAAGGATTCAAGGTTCTTTATTTGTCATTCACACCACATGTGGTACATGTGGTAGAATGAAATTATGTACAGGGTCCCAGTTACATCCAACAATAAAATGTAAAAGAAAAACAGTATCAAATCTAAGATATGAACTAAATTACACTAAGCACTAACAGCATAAAAACATTACGCAGAACAGCAGCACAAACATGAGTCTGTGTGAGTAGATGAGCACGCATGAACACATCAACATGAAACAGATCAGCAGCAACATGTAATTTTTTTCACAATGATTATTCTGGTTAGATATTCATGAGTCTAACAGCCTCAGGGTAGGGTTGACTTGAAAATGAAAAAGACTTGAAAATGTCTTTAAAATGTTAAATTCATATATTCATATTCATACTGTATATTAAGATATGTTATCAATAAGAATGAGAGGAAACTAGTGGGTTTGAAAGATACCATTAGCTGCAGGGATTTGTTACTATGGTAACACAAACACAAGACAACATGTTATAACAGTGTAGCCAAACAGGAATTTTATAAGGTCTGTCTGTCTGTCTGTCTGTCTGTCTGTCTGTCTGTCTGTCTGTCTGTCTGTCTGTTTCCAGTGGTCATTGTGCGAGAGCCAGGGCACACAGGTCACAAGTCCAGTTCCTGTTTTCATCAGTGTAAAATTAGGAAGACATTGGTTCAGTTCAAATCATCCTACAGGCTGTGTGACAAACAAAAGTTTGTTTCATGTTCAAACTGAAAGACGTCTTCCTTTTGTTGGGAAAACAGCTAAAAGATAAATATTTGTTACAAATAATTTGGCTTAGAATTGATGAACAACATGCACCACATTATACGTCAGTGGACAAACTATTATACAGCAACATAGCAATGGTCTGAATCAGCAAAGATCTTGTTTAACCTTTGACCTTGATTTGAGGTGGGTTGATGAAGATTACGTGACACACGGTATAGTTGAGGTACAAATGTGCACAACATTTCTTTGAATTTTCTTGAGCAAATAAGAAGTTATACCGCCAAACAAGCATAGACCTTGTATAACATTTGACCTTAATATTGGGACCTTGACCTTGAAGCTGGGGTAATAATTTATAGAAGACCCTGTGTCTAGCAGTGATGCATATGTGAGGTTTTAAAAACTATCTTGACATATCAGATGTTATGGGCTGCAAAAGGGAAAGTTTATGTAAGTACGGACGAAATGAGACTATACTGTAATATGTCCACGTTTGGTTGTTCATATAAAAAAACTGAAATACATAATTAAATAACATCTGATAAATGTGAAAATACAAATTAAGCAAAATGCAAAATACTCCAACCTTTTCGGGTTTTTTTTTTTTTCCTATTGTGTATTTAGCTTTGTTAAAATGTGTTCAAGGCAGTCAAATCTGCAAAGGAGACACCTTTTCCACAGACACACAAACTGACAGGAATGAATCTGACCTGTCATGAAACAACAGCATGAAATGGATCACTTGCTCTGCACATATGCAGATGATGCATGTTTTTTCCATGAAATCAATGTTAGAGATTGTAGAAAAGATGCACTCCATATTTCATTGCCTCACTGACTGCTTGCCTGATGTACACCAGACAGAGCATTATAACATGTGTTAGAGTTCCTGTACCCCCCCCCCCCCCCCAACACACACACACACTACTAGAAAGATTAGGCATGTGATCATGCAGTTTGCAGCTGGACGCTGCTGGAGACCTTACCTTGGCTGCCCAAAAAAACTGATCCTTCTCCAACGAGTTATAAATTGCCCAGATCAACATTAGCTTCAGAAACATTGAATGCCTTACATTAAACAAGACACATTTGAATGTATGTTTTTCTTTACTTGGTTTAAATGGTTTTTGTGGTAAACTGATCCTTTATGAAGTGGAGAACTCATCAAGACATTGACCAGCTTTTGCTCAATTAACTGACACTGAGAGAATAGGTTGTCTTTGTTTGTTTGTTCTTGTTCAACACATCAATTTTGTTATTCTGTCTTGTAGGGATCTTTGTTGTAGGCTAAATACCTATTCTTTGCAATACGGTAAAACGTAGAATTATTAAAAACAATGAAATTTTTAACACATCTAAATGATCCTGGATCCAGGTATTGGTAGGGATGTCCAAATCAAGATTTATTTTTCCTGATTCTAATTTGAATAAAATAAAAAAAAACACTTTCACACTTCTTTCATTTAATCCTGGGACAGAGCACCCACTTGAAACTTTATTTTTTGTTCTTTTCTCTGCTGTTCAGATTTTTAACTGTTCAGAATTATTTTGTTTATATCAGATACATTATTCGTGCCATGTGGAAAACCCTTGTTTAGTCTGCTGTGTGCTTTTGCTAAAGGCTTTCTACAATGTATGTAGTCTTGGACAGGCAACTGTCCAACTACCTTCGGCACTAAAAGGGATACTTGCCAAATCTCTCCTAAGCGCTGACAACGTACTTTCAAAGACCATCTCCTTAGGAGCGCAACATGGCAGCGGATCAGTGAACCACATTTTGCTATGCTCCTGTCAGCCGTACTGAAAAATAGCCTTTTATAAATTTATTACATATAGAAATATTAGGGGTGCACCGATAAATTGGTCGGCCAGTTTATCGGCCCTGATTTCCTTAATTTTGGGAAATCGGCAGATATTTGCATGAGAAACCGATTTTAACGATTTTTTTTAGTTTTAACAACAATTGTCTGAACTTCATTTATATTTCAGAGCATGACCTCATGGCCAGTTAAAACCAGTTTGTATTGTTTCTAGTATATTGTTCAAGGATATGTTTTTCAATAAAATAAGATAGGAAAATTGAAGGTGCATTGTGACCTCATAACACCTGACAGTGTCGCTTAGAAAACAAAATCGGTATCGGATAAAATCGGAATCGGAAGGTCAGACTTTTTAGAAATTGGTGATCGGTGATCGGCCAGAAAACTGCAATCGGTGCACCCTTAATAAATATATATAAATATATGGTAAATGGACTGTACTTATATAGTGCCTTTCTATCTTATTTCAAGACACTAAAAGCACTTTACACTACAATCTGTGCCTCATTTATCCATTCATACAGCACTCTACTAGATCACTACAAAGCTAATTGAACAAATTATTCTAAAGAGACTAATCACTGCTTTAGATCACATTCATACACTGATGGGACACACATCAGAGGCTATGAGGGGTTCAGTGTCTTGCCCAGGGACACTTCAACATGTGACTGCTGGTGGATTTGAACCCCCAACTCTCGCATTGGAGGACGACTGCTCTAATCACTCAGCCACAGCCGCCCCT
>NC_056501.1:45134235-45134655 GCF_014905685.2 Nematolebias whitei | reverse complement strand
ATCCATCCATCCATTATCTTTACCCACTTATTCCACTTTGGGTCACGGGGGTCGCCGGTGCCCATGTCCAGCAATCACTATACGAGGGGTGGGGTACACCCTGGACGGGTCGCAAGTCCATCACAGGGCCACATAGAGACAAACTGGACAAACAACCATTCACTCTCTCACTCACACCTAGGGATAATTTAGAGTTACCAATCAGCCTAACATGCATGTTTTTGGTCTGTGGGAGGAAACCCACGCATGCACGGAGAGAACATGCAAACTCCACCCAGAAAGGCCCCCGGACCGGGGTTTGAACCAAGGACCTGCTCGCTGAGAGGCAGCAGCTCTACCAGTTGCGCCACCGTGCTGCCACACATACATACATACATACATACATACATACATACATACATACATACATACATACATACA
>NC_056501.1:45096367-45131235 GCF_014905685.2 Nematolebias whitei | reverse complement strand
ATATATATATATATATGGTCTGCATGGCCGGCAGTAAGCCGAGCTTGTTCCCGGTGAGAGTTGGACTACGCCAAGGTTTCCTTTGTCACAGATGCTGTTCATAACTTTTATGGACATAATTTCTAGGCGCAGCCAAGGTGTTGAGGGGATCCGTTTTGGTGGCCTTAGGATTGCATCTCTGCTTTTTCCAGATGATGTGGTCCTATTGGCTTCATCAGATCGTGATCTACAGCTTTCGCTGGAGCAATTCGCAGCCGAATGCAACACGGCCGGGATGGAGATCAGTTTCTCCAAATCCGAGGCCATGGTCTTGAGCCGGAAAAGGGTAGAGTGCCCTCTCCGGGTCAGGGAGGAGGTCCTGCCCCAAGTGGAGGAGTTCAAGTATCTTGGGGTCTTGTTCACGAATTAGGGAAAAATGGAGCATGAGATTAATAGGCAGATAGGTGCAGCGTCTGCAGTGAAGTGGGCGCTGTACAGATCTGTCGTGGTGAAGAGAGAGCTGAGTCAAAAGGCGAAGCTCTCAATTTACCGATCGATCTACGTTCCTATCCTCATCTATGGTCATGAGCTTTGGGTTGTGACCGAAAGAAAGAGATCTCGCATACAAGCGTCCGAAATGAGTTTTCTCCGCAGGGTGTCTGGGCTCTCCCTTAGAGATAAGGTGAGAAGCTCGATCATCCGGGAGGGACTCAGAGTAGAGCTGCTGCTTCTCCATGTCGAGAGGAGCCAGTTGAGGTGGCTCGGGCATCTGGTTAGGATGCCTCCTGGATGCCTCCCTGGTGAGGTGTTCCCGACACGTCCCACCGGGAGGAGGCCCAGAGGAAGACCCAGGACACGCTTGAGGGACTATGTTTCTCGGCTGGCCTGGGAATGCCTCGGAACTCCCCCGGAGGAGCTGGCCCAAGTGGCTGGGGAGAGGGAAGTCTGGGCCTCCCTACTTAAGGTGCTACCCCTGCGACCCGACCCCGGATAATTGGAAGAAAATGGATGGATGTATATATATATATATATATATATATATATATATAGAGAGAGAGAGAGAGAGAGAGAGAGAGAGAGAGGTGTGTTGAACACTTCCCACACTATTACAATATTCTAAACAATGCTTCTAAACACTCAACGCTCTAAAAGAGCACAGCATGTCATAATTTCAGCTCCCTGCCCAGCCACCTGCAAGTGCTCTTGGCCACGCCCACTTCTCTGCTCTGCATGGAACAGCTGATCTGCTGCAGCAGGAAGCTTATCCTACTCTGGGCTGCACAAATGTGCAACAGGTGCTAAATAATTTAAAATAATTTATTTTAAATAAATCTTCCATGCTGATCGTGTGGCTCATCCATCAATCAGCCAGTTGTGTGTCATGTCCAATCTTATTTTGAAAAACTGCGTTAGAGCGAGTCCATAATAAATGAACCGCTATGTAGCGAGGCAATACTGTATTGCAATGGGTTATTATATGGGTGTCCAAATACTTCCATAAAATCTCTTCAGTTAATCCAAACTGCTGATGCCAGAGTTTTAATGAGTGGATAGGAAAGATCATCTCTCCAGTTTTAGCTTCTCTCCATCGGCTCCCTGTCGAATTCAGAATAGAATTCAAAATCTTACGTCTAACCTGCAAAGCTCTCAACAACTTGGCTCCATCTTACATTACAGATCTTATTGTTCCATATTTTCCTAACAGAGCACTTCACTCTCAGACTGCAGGTTTACTTGTGGTTCCTAGAGTTTCCAAAAGCAGAATGGGAGGAAGATCTTTCAGTTATTTTGCTCCTCTCTTGTGGAACCAACTTCTGTCTGTGAGGCTGGTACATTGTCCAGTTTTATGACTAGGCTCAAGACTTTCCTTTTTGATAAATCATATAGTTAGGGTCAGCTTGGGTTTCCTGAGCTGTCCCTTAGTTATGTTACTATAGCTTAGACTGCTAGAGGACAAACTGACCACATTTCTTCACTATACTACTGTCTTTACTTACTCTGCTCAAACTGTTTTGTATTTGTACTTATTTTTTCTATCCTTAACATGGGTTTTTGTCTTTCAGGTTCACCTGCACCTGTATCTGGACCTACCATTCTGTTTTTGTTTGTCTCTCCTTCCTGTCCTCCCAAACCCAGCCAGTCGAACCTAATGGCTGATTGTCCTGAGCCTAGGTCTGCTGGAGGTTTCTTACTATTAAAAGGGAGTTTTTTCCTTTCCACTGTTGTCATTGTGCTTGCTCAGGATGGGAGACTGCGATGAAGAAAAGATTCAACTTGTCTGCTGGTTGTTTCAGAAAGAGAACTTTACTAATTGTTTTTTTTATGTACAGTATGTGGATGTTCCTGTAAAGTGCCCTGAGACAACTTTGTTGTGATTTGGGCTATATACAGTGCCTTGCGAAAGTATGTGCCCCCTTGAACTTTTCAACCTTTTGCCACATTTCAGGCTTCAAACATAAATATATAACATTTAAATTTTTTGTGAAGAATCAACAACAAGTGGGACACAATCGTGAAGTGGAATGAAATTTATTGGATGTGTCAAACTTTTTTAACAAATAAAAAACTGAAAAGTGGGGCGTGCAATATTATTTGGCCCATTTACTTTCAATGCATCAAACTCACTCCAGAAGTTCAGTGAGGATCTATGAATGATCCAATATTGTCCCAAATGACTGATGATGATAAATAGGAATCCACCTGTGTGTAATCAAGTCTCCGTATAAATGCACCTGCTCTGTGATAGTCTCAGGGTTCTGTTCAAAGCGCAGACAGCATCATGAAGACCAAGGAACACACCAGGCAGGTCCAAGATACTGTTGTGGAGAAGTTTAAAGCCGGATTTGGATACAAAAATAGTTCCCAAGCTTTAAATACCCCAAGGAGCACTGTGCAAGCAATCATATTGAAATGGAAGGAGTATCAGACCACTGCAAATTTACCAAGGCCTGGACGTCCCTCTAAACTTTCATGTCAAACAAGGAGAAGACTGATCAGAGATGCAGCCAAGAGGCCCATGATCACTCTGGATGAACTGCAGAGATCTACAGCTGAGGTGGGAGAGTCTGTCCATAGGACAACAATCAGTTGTACACTGCACAAATCTGGTCTTTATGGAAGAGTGGCAAGAAGAAAGACGTTTCTCAAAGATATCCATAAAAAGTGTTGTTTAAAGTTTGTCACAAGCACCTGGGAGACACCAAACATGTGGAAGAAGGTGCTCTGGTCAGATGAAACCAAAATCGAACTGTTTGGCCACAATGCAAAACGATAAGTTTGGCGTAAAAGCAACACAGCTCATCACCCTGAACACATCATCCCCACTGTCAAACATGGTGGTTGCAGCATCATGGTTTGGGTCTGCTTTTCATCAGCAGGGACAGGGAAGATGGTCAGAATTGATGGGAAGATGGATGGGGCCAAATACAGGACCATTCTGGAAGAAAACCTGTTTGAGTCTGCAAGAGATCTGAGACTGGGACAGAGATTTATCTTCCAACAAGACAATGATCCAAAACATAAAGCCAAATCTACAATGGAATGGTTCACAAATAAACATATCCAGGTGTTGGAATGGCCAAGTCAAAGTCCAGACCTGAATCCAATCGAGAATCTGTGGAAAGAGCTGAAGACTGCTGTCCACAAACGCTCTCCATCCAACCTCACTGAAATTCTTGCCCATTCTTCCTTGCAAAACAGCTCAAGATCATTCTCTCGATGTGCAAAACTGATAGAGACATACCCCAAGAGACTTGCAGCTGTAATTGCAGCAAAAGGCGGCGCTTCAAAGTATTAATATAAGGGGGCCGAATAATATTGCATGCCCCACTTTTCAGTTTTTTATTTGTTAAAAAAGTTTGACACATCCAATAAATTTCATTCCACTTCAAGTTTGGGTCCCACTTGTTGTTGATTCTTCACAAAAAAATAAAATTTTATATCTTCATGTTTTAAGCCTGAAATGTGGCAAAAGGTTGAAAAGTTCAAGGGGGCCGAATACTTTCGCAAGGCACTGTAAATAAACTGAATTGAGTTGAAATTGCTAAAGGAACCACACTGCTTACAGTATCATGCAGGGACATGCTGCTAACAGGACCACACTACTAGCAGGACCACTTTGCTAACAGTACTATGCTGATAACAGGACCACACTGCTAACAGAACCACACTGTTAGCAGTACCATACTGCTAACACGACAATGCTGCCTGCTAACACATCCACAATGCAAACAAGACCATGCTGCTAACAGAATATCACTGCTAACAGCCCCACTCTGCTAATAGGACCATAGTGCTCAGGGCCAGATTAACAAGCTGTACCCTGGGCATCAATCTTCAAGGGCCCCATCATCACGACCCCAGAATCACCATAATCTGGCAAAATACAGAATAAATTACCATACTATACAGTAAATAAACTGTACTTCAAATTTTATGTATCAAGTGTATTTCGATGTATAAAAATCTAAATGCTCATAGAACTATAAATGCTACTATGTCCTCTTGTCGACGCAAATCACAAAGACTGAATTAAGTTGAGTGCATTTCAAAACACCATCTGTATACTTGTTTAGCAACACGTTGGCCATTGGTGTCAGAAGCATTTGTAATGTGGGGGGGACACACTGATGGAGGTGGGATAGTCTGGGGGTCCTCCCCCAGAAGATTTTGAATAAATTAGATGCCATTTCCTACATTCTGGTGTATTTTAACGGGCTGTTTAACATCTAATTTTACCTACACAAGTAAACACTTGATTCAGTAACTATTTTAGAGTTAATGGCAGAGCAAGAAGTAACCTGACCAACAGCTCTCCTTGTGTGAATAGAGCACACTCCACTTCTCTCACTCATCCTAGCCACAGTCTAAGAAAGATAGTGTAGCCTAAGTTAAGTTTTTTTTTTTGGGGGGGGGGGGGGGGATTACTAGCCAATATGAAATAATAATAATCACTCCTTCTTACCAATGCTCTAGCATAAAGCAACATGATCATCATCCATTGTGTTTATTAGTAGCTTAAAATACCTAATTAAAACTCCAGAAGTGAGCCAAATCTACGGTAACAATACCCAGTTGTAGGGTCAAGAGACAAAGATGAAGCATTAACTGGATTAATTTCCAATTATCACAAACTAAAATCTCAAAACTTCTTTTGATGCTGATACCATTTTCTTTTATGTGGACAACTTAAACCCAGCTTTCTCTGATGCCGTAAATATAGTCATACGTATAGCAAAGTATCACATTCACTGTAGTAAGAGGAGGGATTATGAGCCCTCCTTCCCCTGTTTTATGAATGATTTTAAATCAGTAATGAAGTAATATTTTTCACTAAGTAGATTAAAACACAGCAAAACTTCTAGAATCATCTCACAACAGATAAAAACATATTGTTTAAAGTTTCTTATAAAGTTGCGCTCCTTTGTATTTTTTATTAAATTTTTTGTTTATTTTTTCCTCTTTCATTATTTTATGAAATGTAATTATGACACCCTTCACGAGTTTGTATTTATATCTTGTTGCATTGTTCTGTTATGTGTTGTTAATAAAGTTCTAGAAAAAAAACTGATGGGCTGCATATCTGCAGGTAAGGGGCGTTTAACTTCGGGACAAATTGAGGTCGTTGATTGGTCAGTTGCTGACACGCCTAATGGATTGGTTGATAGGTTGCATTGAGGATCCGACTCAGTGCAAAAAAATAAAAATAAAAAGTCAGAGAGCTTCAGCTGTCACAGCGCGGGGAACCCAGAGTTGTATGAGACCAGAAAGGACAAAATACAGTTTAGAAAAAGATAACGGTGTTTATTATATACAGTGCTATTTAAGGTGGTCATCTCTTCAGAAGATCCTGGGGAAGAGAGTTGGCTCAGTGAAGGTCCACTTGTAGGATTGTACACAGTGAATGTTTGCTTGTATCTCTCTTACAGATGGAAGCGCAGGTGTTAAACACGGATGAAATCCTTCAAGAGATGCCAGAGAAGAGAGACCAGGTTGTAAAGGCAAGGCAGGTGAACAGGCGTGTGGCTGGAAGGCAAGACACAGAGAACAGGGACCAGAGACAACAGGGTTTCCAGAACAGGACAGGATTCGAGGAAGCAGGATGACTGTGGGCACAAGAACAAAGGTAAGTAATACTTGTTTATCACAACGATTTACTGGCTAAAAGCATAAATACCAAAATGGGTACAATGCTCCAGCGAAGAGTCACATTAGTCTGCAGCCTTAAATAGTAGAGGAGCCTCTTAGGTGGATGGACGACAGGTGGTAGTAATCAGCGGCCATCTTGGAGGAGGAGCTGCAGGCAGTGGGACTCTTACAGTACCCCCCTTCAAGAGTCGCCCCCAGGCGACCTGAGGCGCTTCTCGGGATGAGCGCTGAAGAAAGCCGTGATGAGGCTTGGGTCTAAGATGAAAGACCAAGGGATCCATGATCTTTCTTCAGGTCCGTAACCCTCCCAGTCCACTAGGTATTGGAAATCTCGCCCTCGGCATCGCATGTCCAGGATGGTCCTGACAGTGAAGGCTGGGTGGTTGTCGATTAACCGGGCGGGTGGAGGGAGGTCGGCTGGAGGGCACAAGGGATTCACTGATACAGGTTTAATCTGGGAGATGTGGAAGGTTGGATGGATCTTCATTGAGCTGGGGAGTTGAAGACGTACGGCAGAGGGGTTTATGATTTTAATGATAGGAAATGGACCGATGAACTGGGGCGCCAACTTCCTGGGTGTGTCCTTGAGGTGGATGTCCCCGGTGGAAAGCCACATCTTTTGACCCACCTGGTAAGATGGAGCTGGGGCACGGTGACGATCAGCAAATCTCTTGTTTTGGGCTGCAGTTCGTGTAAGTGCTGCCTTAGCTTGTCGCCAGACTCATCGACATCGGCGAAAATGGTGTTGAACCGACGGAACAGAAACGTTGGTCTCTTGGCTGGGGAACAAGGGAGGGATATAGCCAAGGGAGGCCTCGAAAGGGGACATACCTGTGGCTGATGATTTATGGGTTTTGTGGGCATACTCCACCCACACCAGGTGCTGGCTCCAGACCGAGGGGTTTCTCTCGACGATGCAACGAAGAGTGGTCTCCAGTTCCTGCTTACAATGCTCAGCCTGGCCATTAGATTGCGGGTGGTACCCTGATGTGAGACTGGAGGATGCCCCTAAAGTCTTGCAGAAGGCTCGCCAGACCTGGGAAACAAATTGTGGACCACGGTCTGAGACCACATCAGAGCGTATACCATGTAGTCTGAAAACATGCTGAATCAACAATTGGGCGGTCTCAAATGCAGATGGTAGCGTAGACAGGGGAACAAAATGGGCCGCCTTGGAGAACCTGTCGATGATGGTTAAGATGGTGGTGTTTCCCTCACTGGGGGGTAGACCCGTGACAAAGTCCACCAAGATGTGAGACCAGGGACGGCTAGGAGTGGGCAGAGGTTGTAGCAGGCCAGCAGGAGGTTGGTTACTGGTCTTATTGCGTGCACAGGTGGGGCAGGCTGCAACGAACCCTTTTACATCTTCTGCAAGGGTGGGCCACCAGAAATGTCTCCTTGTAAGAGAGAGCATGCAAGAAGTGCCGGGGTGACAGGAAAACGTGTGGGTGTTTATCCAATTCAGTACCTTGGCCCTCATAACAGAGGGGACGAAGAGGGTCCTGGTGGGTCCGGTACCAGGGTCAGGTTCATCCTTTTGAGCCTCTCGTACCTCCTTCTCAATGTCCCATGTGAGGGCCCCCACAACACAAACCGAGGGGATGATGTTCTCCTCAATCTCAGGACTGTCTGGGGATGAAAACTGCCGGGAGAGGGCATCAGGTTTAACATTCTTTGAACCGGGTCTGAAGGTTAGAATATAGTTAAAGCAGTTAAAAAACAAAGACCAGCGTGCTTGTCTGGGAGTCAATCTCTTGGCGTCCCTGAGGTATGCAAGATTCTTGTGGTCAGTCCATATAAGAAAAGGGGTTATTGTGCCTTCCAGCCAGTGACACCACGCTTCTAACGCTAACTTAACAGCCAGAAGCTCTCAGTTTCCCACATCATAGTTCTTCTCTGCAGGGGACAAATGTTTAGAGAAAAATGCACAAGGATGGACTCTATTATCTTCAGGGGACCTTTGAGAGAGAATGGCCCACACCCCTGAGTCTGAGGCATCCACCTCTAAGATAAACTGGCGCTTGGGATCGGGGTGACACAAAACTGGTGGAGAAGAAAATAGTTATTTTAATCTGTTGAAAGCAGCATCAGCCTCAGGGTTCCATTTAAAAGTTATATTGGTTGAAGTAAGTTGAGAGAGAGTGGAAGCGATTCGGCTGTAGTCCCTAATAAATCGTCTATAGAAGTTGGCGAAACCAAGGAAACACTGAAGCTGTTTCTTAGTCTCGGGCACTGGCCACTCTACCACAGCCTTTGTCTTTTCTGGGTCAGTTCCTTAACACCCCCCTTCAAAAATGAAGCCCAAAAATGATACTGAAGAGGTGTGGAACTCACATTTTTCCCCTTTGACAAACAGTTGGTTCTCGTAGAGTCTTTGGAGCACGGTCCTAACCCTTTTTATGTGTTCATCCTTATCTCTTTAGTATATAAGGATGTCATCTAAGCACACAAAGACAAAATCACCGATGAAATCTCTGAGCACGTCGTTTACCAGAGCTTGAAAAACAGCAGGGGCATTGGTCAAGCCAAACGGCATGACCAAATACTCAAAATGTCCGAGCAGAGTTCTAAAGGCAGTCTTCCACTCATCGTCCTCCTTAATATGAACTAGGTGGTATGCATTTCTGAGATCTAGTTTAGTAAAAATGGTGGCAGAATGTAACTGTTTGTGGATGGAGTCGATGAGAGGGAGAGGATACTTATTTTTAATAGTGATATTATTGAGACCCCGGTGATCAATACATGGACGGAGGGTTTCGTCCTTCTTGGAAACAAAAAAGAAACCTGCCCCCACAGGAGAGGTAGAGGGGCGAATAATGCCAGAAGCGGGGGACTCTTCAATATATTTCCTCATGGACTCTCTTTCAGGTCCGGAGAGGTTGTACAATCGACTGGCAGGTAAAGGAGACCCAGGAAGGAGGTCGATAGCACAATCATAAGGACGATGAGGAGGAAGTGAAAGAGCTTGCTGTTTGTTGAACACTGGGGCGATATCATGATAAACAGGGGTAATCAAAGAAATGTCAGTCACCTCGTGAGGAGTACTTTCAGAAGGATGATTGGTGATAGCAGAGCATAAACAATGTTTCAAACAGTTATCACTCCATCTTTCAATTCTTCCCAGCTTCCAATTAAAGTGTGGGTTGTGCTCTTGGAGCCATGGGTAACCCAAAATTAGTTGAGTGTTGGGAGATTCAAATATGAAATAATCCATTAAATCATGATGATTTCCTGAAGTTATCAGATGTAATTTAGTGGCCTTACAATAGGTCTGTGTTAAGGTTTTACCCGTAACACCTGTAATGGAGATGGAAGGGATCTCTAGAGTGGGCAAGGATAGTTTTTTGACAAGATTTAAACTGATTAAATTTTGTTCTGCACCAGAATCAATAAGAGCAGACACAGGGAGGCGATCGTGATTTATTTGAATAATGGTAGGAAGCATTAATCTACGTGTGGGAGAAAACGCTGAAGTGCCCAACAATAACTTTCTCTTTACTGGCGGGCGTTCTTGTTTCCCCAAAACGGACAGTTTACTAAGAAGTGGCCGGACCTGCCACAGTATATACATAGTCTTGAGTCCATGCGTCTCTGTCTCTCTTCGGGAGTTAAATAAGTTCGCCCAATCTGCATCGGTTCAGGCTCTGGCAGAGTAGGTATTCTTTAACAGGAAATGTAGACGAGTGAAGTGGACTGGAAACGAGCTGTTCTTGCTTATTGTAGTTCGTAGTATGGTGTTTGAAGGCGCGGCGCTCACCTGGTGACGTGAACTCGGAAGTGGAGTGATTGTGGGTAGTGTAGTCCCGCTCCCTCCTATGTTCCTGGAAGCATTTGTCAATGGAGATTGCTAACTCAATCAGTCCATCAAAGCCCTCCGGCTCGTCTCTTGTGGCAATTTGATCCTTGATGGGGTCAGAAAGAGAATTCAAGAAGGTACCTTGTAGCGCTGTGTCGTTCCATCCTGTTTGTGCAGCGATGATGTGGAAGTCGAGGGCGTACTCAGCCACTGGACGCCGGTTCTGATGTAAACCAAGGAGTCGTTTTACTGCGTTGGGCTTCTGCAGACGACGGTCGAAAATTCGGCGAAACTCCTTTAATGAGGTATCAAATGATACAAAATCCAAATCATGAAATTGTAGAAAGGAATTTACCCACCGGAGTGTATCACCTTTCAGCTGGTTGGTAAAATAAGTGATTTTGGCGATGTCTGTAGAGTGGGGTGCTTCCTTGAAGGCGAGTTTAATTTGAAACATAAAACCTCCACACATACCAGGGTCTCCGGAGAAATATTCTGAGGGCTTAGTGATTACCTGTTGGGTAGTGGCAAGTTCTCTGGGTTCCGTTCTGGAAGAATTGGACTCGGGAGAAATTGTAGGAGCTGAAGGAGGAGAAGAAGGCGAGAGTTGCTGATTAAGAGAAAAAAAAAACATACCTCCCTGTTCCCTCATATTGGTCTGTGCTTCTTGTTGTTGTTTCAAAACTTGTCAAAGCATTTGTTCAAGTTGTTCGATGCGTTCCATCTGGGATGAGGAGGTAATTTGCTCACTTCTGGTCTCGTTCTGGGACTGTTTTGGCTGGAGCATTTCTGTCATAGCGCGGGGAACCCAGAGTTGTATGAGACCAGAAAGGACAAAATACAGTTTAGAAAAAGATAACAGTGTTTATTATGTACAATGCTATTTACAGGTGGTCATCTCTTCAGACGATCCTGGGGAAGAGAGTTGGTTCAGTGAAGGTCCACTTGTAGGATTGTACACAGTGAATGTTTGCTTGTATCTCTCTTACAGATGGAAGCGCAGGTGTTAAACACGGTTGAAATCCTTCAGGAGATGCCAGAGAAGAGAGACCAGGTTGTAAGGGCAGGCAGGTGAACTGGCATGTGGCTGGAAGGCAAGACACAGAGAACAGGGACCAGAGACAACGGGGTTTCCAGAACAGGACAGGATTTGAGGAAGCAGGATGACTGTGGGCACAAGAACAAAGGTAAGTAATACTTGTTTAGCACAACGATTTTCTGGCCAAAAGCATAAATACCAAAATGGGTACAATGCTCCAGCGAAGAGTCACACTGGACCGCAGCCTTAAATAGTAGAGGAGCCTCTTAGGTGGATAGATGACAGCTGGTGGTAATCAGCGGCCATCTTGGAGGAGGAGCTGCAGGCAGTGGGACTCTTACATCAGCAGCTGGTGCTGGGAGGAGGCAGGGCGGCCTAAATGCAGCAGAAGTGCAACAGTTTCTCTGTGCAGCGCAGGGCTCAGGCTGACAGTTTAAGCAGGATATAACCAGATATTTTGCTTGTGCCCTCACTGCCCTAGGCCCCTTAGAGATTGTGGGCCCCTGGGCACTTGCCCAGTTGCCCATATGGTTAATCCAGCCTTGATGCTACTAACAGGACCACACTTCTAACAGCATCATGCTGCTATCAGGACCAGACTGCTAACAGGATCATGCTGTTAAGAGAACCTCACTGCTAACATAACCACTCTGCTAACTAGGGGTGTAATGGTTCATGTGGGTGTGTTGAACCGTATCGGTACGTCATGTTTGGTTATTTTTTCACTCATTAAATTTTATTAACAAGAAATCTCTCGCATAATCATGTGCTACGAAACTAAAGTTCCTAAGCATGTTTCAGCACGGTACTATTTATTGTTGCATAGTCTTGCAGCACACGTAGCATTAATTCAATTCAATTCAATTCAGTTTATTTATATAGCGCCAAATCACAACAAAGTTGTTTCAGGGCACTTTACAGAAACATTCACATGCATAAAGGCCAATTAGCAGCCTAGCATCTCATTGCGGTTTTCTGTTTGGGAACATTATGGCTTTCTTGTTAAAAGACAAGTGCGAATCCAAAGCTGTGTGTTTCACGGAGACTGGATCTGTAGCAGGCAACACGTCTAACTTGTTAACGCACTTGAAACAACATCATCCGAATGTGAACGTAGCTTGGTGCAAAGACCGATAACAGCAGCATTTAAACAACCTTTATCAGGTAATTCAGATCGGTCCAAAGCAATAACACAAGCTGTAGAAGCTTTTAAAGCTCTACGTCTAAGCTACGTCCAAATTCTGTTGTTGATGTGCCAACTTTAAAGTTATTGAGCCCCACTACGACATCCCATCACGTCAACACTTCAGCCAAAGAGTTGTAACAGCACTTTATAAAAAAGCTAAAATTGATGGTTAACAAGCCCTGGAGCCGATTTAATTCCCTGCCCTGATGATGATGAACAAGAGATTCAACCACCTCATAACAGAAATGATAGATGAAGAGGTAATGATGATGTATTATTATTGTTATTGCATTATTGTGATCTAATTAACTTTTTTTAATTTAAAATTATCATCTTAACAACGGGCAGCACGGTGGCGCAACTGGTAGAGCTGCTGCCTCTCAGTGAGCAGGTCCTTGGTTCAAACCCCGGTCCAGGGGCCTTCTGGGTGGAGTTTGCATGTTCTCTCCGTGCATGCGTGGGTTTTCTCCGGGTACTCCGGTTTCCTCCCACAGACCAAAAACATGCATGTTAGGCTGATTGGTAACTCTAAATTGTCCATAGGTGTGAGTGAGAGAGTGAATGGTTGTTTGTCTAGTTTGTCTCTATGTGGCCCTGTGATGGACTTGCGACCCGTCCAGGGTGTACCCCGCCCCTCGCACAGTGATTGCTGGACATGGGCACCTGCAACCCCCGTGACCCAAAATGGAATAAACGGGTAAAGATAATGGATGGATGGATGGATCTTAACAACTCAATTTGTTTTACGTCGTTGTGTTATTTGCAGTCTGAGGATGTCACTGAGTTCCTTTTCAGGGAAATCATCCACCAGAGATCACCTCCAGTTAAGAAGTCTGTGATGACTGAACTCTGAACTTTTCCAGGGACAGGTGGGAACTAGTAAGTCCCTTTTTGAGCAGGTTCAAGAAAAGGTTTGTAAGTACAGAACTTCAGGGTGCCCTTCTATCTCTGTTGCTAGTGAGTGGGTTTTCTCCACCTTTGGAGATATTCAAGGTCAAGGTGTCTTTGTCATCCACATCACATGTAGTACATGAGGTGTGACAAAACTATGTGCACAGGGTCACTTGTCATAATGTCACTGCAATTAGATCTATACTTTTGGCAGAAAATGTAGATAAATTGGTATTTTTGGCCAAAAACTTAAAACTTGATTAGTTAGATTGTACACGCTCTGTTGCTTCTTATTGTTCTCGTTCTGACTGTTATTGTATTTATTAAAAATTTTATTATTGTCAGTATAGTTTATTTATTGTAAAGAGGGCTGTTTATTTAAAATATCATCCGAATGAGTCACTTTTACTTATTTTTATACAAACATATTGTTTACTTGACATATTGTAAAAATAAACATTTTGTAAGTCTTTATTTTGGCCTTTTTTGTAGAGAAAATTAATCGAACTGAGCCCTCCCTGAAACTGAACCAAACCGAAATGTGATTTTAACGTACCATTACACCCCTATTGCTAACAGACCAAGCTGCTAACAGGATCATGCTACTAAGAGAGCCTCACTGCTAACAGAACCACTCTGCTAGTGGAACATGCTGCTAACAATTACAGTTTTTAATAACACAATTCTTATTTTAATTGCTTTTTATTGACATAAATTGTTGTCTGTTTAAAACAGGTCTCTTGAAAATGAGTCCTTGTGACTCAATTAAATACAATTCAATTCAGTTCAGTTTATTTATATAGCGACACTTCACAACAAAGTTGTCTCAGGGCACTGAACAGAAACATTCACATAGAAAAGCCATTTAGTAAAGTTCTCTATCTAAGGAAGCCAGCAGACTTGTTTAATCAAATGAGATCTCAGTGAGACTACTTGTAAAAATAAAGGTTAAATTAAAAAAAAAAAACATCTGACCTTGTGGGGCCTTGGGGTTGATGTGGAGGTGGGTGTATGGGTTTGGGGCCCCGGGGGGGTTGCCGGGGGCTGGGCTCTTGGGGGTACCTGGGCAGGGGGGCACTGCTTTCCCTCTGGGGAGGGCCTGGGTGGTTCTGGGGGATGTCTGCTGGTGGCTGCATGCAGGCCCTCAGGTGGTCTATGGCGGCGGTCGTGGGTCACCGATCTGGTAGCCTGGCTGTGCTGATGTGGGTTCGGGGTGGGCGCGGGGGCTTGGGGTTCTTGGGGCTTGTCGCCCCCGGGCTTGGGCCTGTGGGGTTCGGGGATCTTGGGCTCTGGCGGGCGGGTTGCCGGGCTCTGGGCCGGCTTGCGCTCTGGTGCCCGGTTCTGGGCGGGGGCCTTCGGCTCGCTGGTGGGTTGTGGGTCATGGGCTGGGGGGTTGGGTGTTTGGGGGCGTGACCAGTGGCCCCTAGGAGGGGGTAGTTTGACCCAGCCTAGGTGTCTAGTGTGCTATGTGTTTTGAGAGATGTCCGAATGAGGGGTGGGTGTAGTATTTCTTCTGGAGTGGGGATGGGGTGGATGTCCTTGGGGGCGGCCCGGGACTGTGCATGGCCGGCTGGCTGGCCCCTTTCCTGTGGTGGGGGCTCGCTCCCGGTGCTTCCTGGCACTGTCGGCGGTTGGGCGGGCGCTCTTGGCCGGGTCGTCCTGGTGGGGTTTGGCTCCATCTGGTAGCGGGCTGACTGCGATCTGTGGGGGTCCTGGTGGCCCTCGGGTGTGTAGACTGCTGGTGCCGCTTCTGGCGGCCCTCGGGGCTCTGTCCCTCTCTGGTCTGGAGCTCAGCGGGCCTGACGGTCGGTCCAGATGGAGAGGTGTCTTGGCCTCAATCCCTGGGTGGACCTTGGGGGGCTGGGGGGGGGCTGTTGGGTCAGTGGGGGAGCTGACCCCCTGTGGGAGCATTTGCTCTCACAGTTATTTCTCCCCATCCCTCACCATGCACCTCCACCCTCTTCATCTCAATTCCATACATTTAGGGTTGTTTGGGCTCGGGTGTGCTGCAACAATTTTACATCTTTGTTGACCATAGCCACCTGGGACTCAATTTTATTGTACACCTTAGACATTCATTCATAACATCCTCATGACATTCATATATAGGAATTTGAGGTGGGCACATGGCTATGGGTGGTGGGATGACCTTACTCTCACCCCCTGTGCCTGTGCTCACTTACAACGGTTGCATTTAGACACTAGGGTTTGGATAGAGTTGGGGTGGAGGGGAAACTGGCACCATGCCAGCCTTTGCTCCTTCTTCTTTCCTTTTTAATGGCACTATACAACAACACACATCAACAGCACATCTAGGGGTGGGGGTGTATGTGTCGGGGTCTTATTTTTAGTTATTTATTTATTTTATTTTATTTATTTATTTTTTTTCTCCTCTTCCTACCCACCTAGTTCCCTGACTGCCATTCCGGGGGTGGGGTCCGGGAGAAGGGCAGGCCGTCGGGTGTTGACCAGGACTATGTGGGGGTTCAGGGTCTGGGGGTTGCCATGGGCGGTGCTGGCGCTGTGCTCTCCCTGGGGTTGTTTGGACCCCCTGAGCTTGGCTCTTGGGTGCCATGGTTGGCCCGCTGGCCGGGGTGGCTGCCGGGGCCTGGCGGGCGGTCGGCTGGGGGTGCGTGCTTGGTTGTTGGCGGTGTGTGGGGGTGGTCGGTGGCGTGTCCTCTTCATGGTGGGGGGGTATCCTGTCGGCGGGGCATGGCCTGGGCCGGGTCTGGGGTATTGGCTCTTCTCCGCTCAAGAATGAATGGGTTTACCTCCTGGGTTTGGGCATGGGCTGCCCCCTGTAGAGGGCGGGTACATGTCTTGGACCTGGGGGGTATAGAGTGTGTATCGGGAATAAGAATGAAATGTATCGTTATTGTATGTCTTTGAGTGAATGAATGTGAGATTGAGGTTGGGATAGTGTGATTGTGTATGTGTATGTATGGGTATTTGTTAGGCCGAGACTCGGACTGCCCCCTCTTTGATAAAACTGGGGGTGCTTGGCATCGCGCCCCTATCGCGCGGCCCCCTGGTGGGGTGTGCCCTTGCCTGCCGGCGCGCTTGGGGCCCTTGGTATCGGGGGCTGGGCGCTTGGGCGTGTGTCGGCTCGGCCTGGTGTCTGCCTGGTGGGGCTCGGGTCCTCTGGCCCTGTCAGGCCTTGGCCTGGGTGGTGTGAGTCCTCGGTGCCCGGGCCTCGGTGCCTGGACCTGGACCTACATCGGTGCGGCGGGTGCCGACGGAGGCCTATGAGTTTGTCGCTGTTGGCCCCGGGGGGTCACTGTATGTGGTTGCTGGTGGGGATCTTCCGGTTCTCCCCTGTGGTCCCTTCTGGGGGGTGGGTGAGTGGTTCGCCCTGTGTGGGTGGCTCTGGGGGCTCCGCGGTCGGGGTCCCTCCTGGGGTCTTGGGCTCTGGTCCCCCCTTTTTCGTCTGCCTCTGGTCTTGGGGTCGGGTCTCTGCTGCTTCACAATTACTAATAAATGTTCTATTAGAGAAGCCTTATACACTTATGCATGCTCACAACCACACACAAATAGAAGCAGGGATGTTTATGTAGGCTTTATATGTAGATATATAGATATGTATGTGAGTGTATATTCATGTGTATGTATGTATGTATGTATGTATATAGGCGTAGGTATGGGTATATATATTTATTGAAACTTACTGCAAAGCCATGAATATTTTAAGTTCTTTATACATATGTATTTTGTTGCTGTGTTTTGTCATGTTCTTTGCAGGTGAACAGACAGTGGCCGGGTGTTTTGAAGTGTGCTCTATTTGTATATATTTCTTATATTTTGGAGTCTTACTTTGTCTTTTCTTTCTTTCTATCCTATTAAAAAAAAAAAAAAAAAAAAAAAAAAAAACCTACACTAGAATGTCACTATAATAAATATTTCATAATAATGGTGTGGAGAGGATGGCTGTAAGGGGAGAAGGGAGGCCATCAAGAAAAAAAATAAATAAATTAAAAAAAAAAAAAAAAAAAATTTGTGTTTTACTTTGATGTACTTGTACTCAAACAAATTCACTATAATGGGTTGATACAAATACATGCACTGTTGCATTTGTATTTGGAATATAACAGTACATTATTAAGTACTAAATTGGAAACACTAATCAATCACATATTAAGACAAATTGAATTTGTGTGCATGAGGTGAGACACCTGTAGCAGAAAGATGAACTGTGTTGTAGGATTACATACTGAGACAAAGAATTCTCTTTCCCAGCTTTCTGTTTTGACAAGTACCAGAGGAGACAGTGCCTGGATTCTGTGCATAAAGACACATAGCTGGAGCAAGCCTTGGTCTCTGGGGCTGAGCACTGGCGGTGACTCTACTGAATGGCATGTTACTTGCATCATTCAAAACCAATATTTGACTAGCTGCAGTCCCCAAACTCTATGGTACTCTGAAGGTTTTTTTTTTTGTAAAAACAGAGACAGACTGCAATTTGAGAGTGTCGGTGGAGCCAGAGCTGTTCCTACTGTTGCCCTTCCTCCCTCCTCTTTTCTGTCTTTTTACTGTTTTATTCAGCAGAAAACCAAACCAAGCCCAAGGAATCCTTATACACTAAAACTGAAAAGTTTGCTTGGGAATAAAACAGTGAGCTGTACAAAGGAACTTTAAATATTGCTGTTTCTCTCAGTGTTTGTGTTTAACGTGAAGATCCAAGTACGTGGTTGGAAATGAACAAAAAGTGTGTGGTAGAGTTAGCAAGAGCTTGAAAATGAAAAGAAAATGAAGCATGTGTGTTTTTTTGGGGGGTGGGGTAGAGAATCTGAGACTAATCAAGCCATGGCTACGTTCCCAAAATGTCTCTGAACACATGCTCAATAGATTATGTTTTTTTTTTTTTTTTTGCTGCAGCAGCAGCAGCATTGGATCACAGTTTCAAACAGACTGTAATGAACTCTGCATATGTTATTTCTCTTTTCATGTATTTAATTACAGATGTGAAGGAAATGTGATACTTTTTTTTCTTGTAACTTGCTTGAAACTTAAAACGTTCATCTGTGGTCATAAAAGCAACAAAGCCTAATGGAACAGAACTTTTACAAATGATCCCTGTGATGGTATTTCCTCTAAATAGAACACCTTAAATTAGACAGTATCAAGAGAATAGACTGAATCGAAAGAACATGTTTCTTTTTTTGTTGGTGATAGGAACAACAAATAAAACAGTGACCTCACTTTCTGTATACAAGTAGGTTAACATGAAATATTGGAAACATCATATTTTTGTGACATCGGTACAAAGAATTTTACAGCATGATGACCACAGCAGGTACAATCAGCTCCAAACATTATCAAAGCAAACATTAGTTACATTCACTGCATTGACCAAAAATACAACAATCAGTTCAACAACAACAAAAATAATTATAATTATTATAGGCAAAATTGAAAATATATTTAATGTTCAAAGGTCTCACAAACTATCTTTCAGAAATTAACAGAATTCTTTAAAACATGTTACATTTGGTAATTTTAGATCAACCTGTTCAATGCCAGGGGGGCAGCAAAATTGATTGCTGTTTTTCCTACTTCAATTCTGACACCAGAGACTTAGAAGGACAAATGTGTTAGAGCATATTGCTAATCTTGTCTTTGTTTGAAAGAGAACAAATAAGATGGAACTAAACCCATAGGGCCTTGTAAATTAGAGCCATCCAGTGCACATACCTGAGAAGAGCAGTCAGATTTGGTAAACAGCCCACAATAATAAGCATGGTGGCTATACTCAGTGACAAACCTTAGAGCACGTTGGTAGACAGCATCTAAGCATCTATTTGGATGGGGCACTAATGTGCAGCACATCACCATTGGCACGTTACAGTAAATGTAGACAATACTAAAGTCTTCCTAAGTCTGACTGAAAAACAGAGCTTTCTTTTTCTTCTTCTTCTTTTGGCTTTCCCCTCTTCAGGGGTCACCACAGCGAGTCATCCTCCTCAACCTCACTCTGTCCTCTGCATCCTCTGTCCTCACTCCAAATAACTTCATGTCCTCTCTAACTGCATCCATATATCTCCTCTTTGGTCTTCCTCTTTGTCTTTTTCCTGGCAGCTGCATTTCTAACATCCTTCTACCAATATACCCATGGTCCCTCCTCTTGACATGCCCAAACCATCTCAGTCTGGCCTCCCTAACTTTATCTCCCGGTTGTTCAACCTGTGCTGTACCTCTGATGATCTCATTCCTAATCGTATCCAGCCTTGTCACTCCTAAGGAGAACTTTAGCATCTTCATTTCTGCCACTTCCAGTTCTTTCTCCTTTTTTGTAAATGCCACTGTCTCCAGACCATACAATATAGCTGGTCTCACCGCTGTCTTGTAAACTTTTCCTATGACCTTTGCTGACAACTTTTTGTCACAAATCACTCCTGCCTGGACTCTCATTTTCACTTCTTTACCACATTCCCCATTGATAGGTAATTCCTACCTTAAAGGAACCAAACAAACACAAACATTAATTTTTACTTAGCTTTTGCAAAAGGGGAGCAAACAGTCACAACTGTGTTAAAGCTGTGAGCTGAGAAACTCCAAAGACTTTCAGCATCTGCTCGTGTTTTATTGTCACACAGAAAGGAGTGAAAACTGGACATCTTGATTATGCAGGCAGTTTAGATTACACAACGAGGGCACGGCAGTGTAGAACATTTTGATTAAATGCTTACATGGGTGTGAGTAATGAGTTCCTAATACCATTGTATCGGTTAACTTCTGCTTCATACGCACAGTTAAGAAAAACAATGACAGTGTGTGATTGATGACGGGAGATTGATAAAATATGAGTTGATATGTATAAACCCTGACATCTCTGGTTTTACAAAAGAAAAAACAGTTCTCAGAAACTGCTACGTGGGTGAACTTTTATCAGTTCCTGTCAGTTGGTTTAAATTTGCAAGTTCACAGCTTTATTGGTCAAACAGACATTATTAGACAAAGATTAATAACGTTTAAGATACGAAAACCCTATCACCCATTTTCCTGGACAGTGGACCCCAAGTACTTGAAGTCCTGCACCTTTGTGACCTCTGCTCCTTGTAGCCTCACTGTTCCACCAGCCTCCCTCTCATTAACACACATGTACTCTGTCTTACTACAGCTGACTTTCATTCCTCTTCTTTCAAGCGCATACCTCTCACCTCTTTCACCTGTTCCCTGTTCTCACCACAGATCACGATGTCATCTGCAAACATTATCGTCCATGGGGATTCTTGCCTGACCTTATCTGTTAGTCAGTCCATCACCAGAGCAAACAAGAAGGGGCTCAGAGCCGATCCTTGATGCAATCCCACCTCCACCTTGAAGCTATCTGTCACTTCTACAGCACATCTCACCACTGTCCTGCTGTCCTCATACATGTCCTGTACCAGTCTAACATACTTTTCTGCCACTCCAGATTTCCTCATACAATACCACACCTCCTCTCTTGGCACTCTGTCATATGCATTTTTCTAAATCCATAAAGACACAATGGAGTTCTTTCTGACCTTCTCTGTACTTCTCCATCAGCATTCTCAAAGCAAAGATGGCATCTGTGGTGCTCTTTCTTAGCATGAAACCATACTGCTGCTCATAGATAGTCACCTCTCATCTAAGTCTTGCTTCCACAACTCTCTCCCAGATCTTCATCGTGTGGCTCATCAACTTAATTCCCCTGTAGTTGCTACAACTCTGTACATCACCCTTGTTCTTAAAAATGGGCACCAGCACACTTCTTTTCCACTCCTGAGGTATTTTCTCACCCTCATATATGCCATTGAATATTTGAGTCAAAAACCTCACTGCCATCTCTCCAAGACATTTCCAAACCTCCACTGATATGTCATCAGGTCCTACTGCCTTCTCCTTCTTCATTCATTTCAGAGCTTTCCGGACTTCAGCCTCACTAATCTTTCCCACTTCCTGGTCCACAGTTTCTATAACCTCTACTCTTCTTTCTTTTTCATTCTCTTCATTCATTAGCTCCTCAAAGTACTCATTCCATCTTCCGGTCACTCTCTCCTCACTTGTTTAGAACATTGCCATTCTTATCTTTAATAAGCCTAACCTGCTGCACATCCTTTCTAGCCTGATCCCTCTGTCTTGCCAATCAGTACAAGTCCTTCTCGCCCTCTTTAGTGTCCAGTCTCCCATACAACTCATAGTACACCCTCTGCTTTGCCTTAGCTACTTCCCTCTTTGCTCTACGTCCCATCTCCTTATATTCCTGTCTCCTCTCTTCAGTCATCTCATTGTCATACATCTTCTTGGCTAATCTCTTGCTTTGAACAACATCCTACACTTCACTATTCCACCACCAGGTTTCCTTATCATCCATTCTCTGTCCAGATGACACACCAAGTACCTTCCTACCTGTCTCTTTAAACTGTTGCTGTAGTAGCCCAGTCATTTGGAAGCTCTTTCTTACCACCCAGAGCCTTTAACAGCTCCTCTCTGAATTTCTCACAACATTCTTCCTTCTTCAGCTTCTACCATTTGGTCTTCTTCTCTGATTTTACTCTTTTTCTCTTCTTCACAACAACAGTCATTCTACACACAACCATCCAATGGTGTCGGGCCACGCACTCCCCTGCCACAACCTTACAGTCCCCAATCTCCCTCAGAACTCAGAAGGCAGCTGGTATGTGTTGTATTGTGAGTCTGTGCTTACTACTGGACATTTGAAATGTTAAAGATACAATTCAAGTATTTATTGCAATATGTGTTGTAATACAAAGGTATATTCAAAAGGGGAACTTTACTGATGTGACATTAGTGTGAAGGAGTGTGGGTTTGGATTGTGTGTGTGTGTGGGGGGGGTGTCAGGAGAGAGACAGACACAGAGTGGATAAAGGATCTTATTGTTGAGAATTCCCTGAAAGGGGTGGGGGTGGAGAAGGTATTATGTTTCAAGTGATGTTGAACAGTCCATTTTAGCTCTGGAACACTAAGAGCGTGGAGGTAATTGGGGGAGTAGAGTAGAGGAAAAACTGAGGGAGAAAGAGAAATGTGGTTAAAAATATTTCTAATCGCGACCTTTTCTACAAACAGTCTGAACATAAAGAAACAAATCTACCCAGTAATTGTAGAGCTGTCTTAATTAGGACTGTATATTAACTTCCATTCACTGTTCATGGTTCAAGCCTAACCGCAATAAAGGTCATATCTTTGGGGCGGCTGTGTCTGAGTGGTTAGAGCAGTCGTCCTCCAATGGGAGAGTTTGGGGTTTGATTCCACCAGCAGCCTCATTCTGAAGTGTCCCTGGTAAAGACACTGAAACCCTCATTATCTCTGATGTGTGTCCCATCAGTGTATGAATGTGAAAAGCACTGATTAGTCTTTGTATAGATCTAGTAAGGTGCTGTATGAATGGGTAAAGGAGGACACTGATTGTGTTGTAAAGAGTTTCGAGTGCCTTGATGAGATAGAAAGGTGCAATATAAGTACAGTCCATATCCTGATACATGCTCAGTAATCCAGGTAGAAAAATCCAAAAAGGTTCAATCTAGTCCTCTGGACATTCAAAAAAACAAAAAACAAAAAAAAGCAAAAAAATATAGAAACGTTTTGTCTCTCATCCGAGAGACTTCCTCAGTCTGAGGTGCTGTATTCAGCTCAGTCTCGTAAATAGCACCTTCTCAGAGTGGATCAACCAGTTTGCTGCTGACAACCAAAACCAACTGCTCACATGGTCAAGAAGGACCATCAGCCTAACAATGGATCATTAGCACACTGATGGCTGTTTACTATTCACAGGGGGTTGAGTGATACTAGCAATCACAGCAGTGTAAGAGGGGGACAATTGAACCCGGAGGCCTCCACCCCCGTTTAATGATGGACGATTTCTTTTCACAAAGATGGCCTCCTTTACTCCTCTCTCAAACCACCGTTCTGTATTCAGGATGTGAACATCTTCATCCCTGAAAGAGTGACCGCTGGCCTGGAGATGAGTGTAGACTGCAGAATCCTGGCCTGATGATGTTGATCTTCTGTGCTGGGCCATCCTTTTGGCCAGTGGCTGTTTTGTTTCCCCGATGTAAGACTGATCACAGCCCTCCTGACACTGAACAGCATACACAACATTACTCTGTTTGTGCTGGGGGACTGGATCTTTGGGATGAACCATTCTTTGCCGTAATGTATTTTGGGGTTTAAAAGCCACTGGGACGTTATGTTTAGAAAATAAACGTCACAGTTTCTCTGATACTCCCTCAACATACGGAATGACCACTGGTCTGGGTTCCTCCTTTTCACCTGATGGCTGACTGGAGTCCTATTTGGGTTTCTTCTCTGCTTTCAGGAAGGCCCAGTTAGGATATCCACATTGCTCTAGAGCCTGTCTTGTGTAGGATTTCTCCTTCTGCCTGGCTCCTGAGTTAGTGGGGATGCTGTCTGCTCTGTGATACAGAGTCCTGATGACTCCTAACTTGTGCTCCAAAGGATGATGGGAGTCAAACTGCAAATACTGGTCTGTGTGGGTGGGTTTGCAGTACACCTCAGTTTGCAAATGTCATCTATCAGAGACTGAGACCTCACAGTCCAAGAAAGCCAACCTGCCATTTTTTACATCTTCTCATGTGAACTTGATGTATTTATCCACAGAGTTGATGTGGTCAGTAAAATGTTGGACTTCCTGAGATTTAATTTTAACCCAGGTGTCGTCAACATACCTGAACCAATGACTTGGTGGTGTCCCTGAAAAGGACGTCAAGGCTCTCTTTTATACCTCCTCCATGTACAGGTTGGCAAACGTAGGAGAAACTGGAGACCCCATAGCACACCCATGTTTATGCCTATTGCTCCCCATATGTGAAGTAGGTTACCTACTAGCTAGTATCACTCAACCCCCTTGAATAGTAAACAGCCATCAGTGTGCTAATGATCCATTGTTAGGCTGATGGTCCTTCTTGACCATGTGAGCAGCTGGTTTTGGTTGTCAGCAGCAAACTGGTTGATCCACTCTGAGAAGGTGCTATTTAAGAGACTGAGCTGAATACAGCACCTCAGACTGAGGAAGTCTCTCGGATGAGAGACGAAACATTTCTATATTTTTTTGCTTTTTTTTGTTTTTTGTTTTTTTGAATGTCCAGAGGACTAGATTGAACTTTTTTGGATAAGTACAGTCCATTTACCATTTTACCTTCTCACTGTGCTGCAAATGTTGGAGACTAGTAGATGATCTAAAATTGCAAAAAATAAATACTTTTTTTCATTACATTTTCTGAATTCTGAGAGTTTGCGAACAAACAAGAAGCAAGTCATGTGTATGTGTTTTCTCCTTTATACTTTTGAAAATCCTTGCCTAGTTTTGTGTGAATAGCTTGGACAATTGTATTCTAGCTCCTTCATGTTATTTTGTTAAACTCACATTTGCTTGCTTTGTTGATTTTTTTTTTTCCTCCGACAATTTGAATTGCCAACTAGTCTCAAAACAGTAACAGCCCAGTAAGATATTTAGTAAAATAAGACCAGGTTAGTTGAAACAAATGTCGTTTTTAGATTGACCGACAGATTGACATATAGAACGAAACCTTTGTTCGTCTATGAAGGGAAATTCAATCAATAACACCAAAGTTCATGTTAATTAATCCAGGTATAAATCCAACAATGTTCATTCAGATCATCTGGACCGTTCCTTTTGTTGTTGAGACGTTTCATCCTTCATCCGAAGGAGGTGAACCACTTGGCATGGCTGCATTAGAGAAGTTGACTGGGGAGAGGGCGGGACCTGGAGGCTATCTTATCACAAGCAAACAGTTTTTTTTTCTCGATGGGAGTGAGCTGTTTATGGGATTCAGTTTGGTTTGGTGACTCCTCAAACTAAAAAAGTCCTTGGGATGAAGGACAAAACATCTCAGCAACAAAATAAACCATCCAGATGACTTAATCAACATTTTTGGGTCAAGTACCGTAATTTCTGGACTATAAGCCGCTACTGTTTTCACACACTTTTGTCAATAAACCAGGTGTCTGTGGCAATAATGCATAAACAGACCACCAGCTTTAAGAAAAATGAAGCCTGATCAAAAGTTCTCCTCAGCAGCAGAAGGACTGAACTCCTGCTTTAAATCAAGCTGAAAATGATAATGTAACCAAAGAGTTTTACTGTTTTGATAACGTGTAACTAAACTGTTTTACTAATAATCAACACATAATCAATTAATGGAAGTGTTAATCTTTAAAACATTGTATAATCTTATGTAAGATTGTGTGATTCACTCTTGCTTGTGAAATGGTAAAGTTGAAGAGGCCTCATGAAACAGAGAAACAAGTCTGGACATGCCTCGAGCAGAACAAGAGTCAGAGAGTTCAAACACAACTCATCTCATGATGACTCATCTTTGAGCAAAACAAGTTCTGGAAAGTACCGAGAAAACCGGTCTGAACCGGTTGAGGTGCAAAACAGCAGAGAAGTTACTGGAAAAAAGATGATGTAATTTTCCATAACCCCTCCTTAAAAGGAGGAGGGATGAATAAGTCTTTAAATACAGACTGGGCAGAATGAACTGGGTCCATGCAGAGTCGGAGCTGAACCAAGGAGCTGAGCAGAGAGAATTACAGGCGAGGGGCAGCTCAACAGGATCAGAAGGAGCCCAAAAAGGAGATTGGATTTTACCAGTTTCGAGATGATGATGGAAGTTAACTCTTTTCTTCACTAACATGGGATTGGATGTAAGCTTTCTTTCGTCAACACTCGAACTGGATGAGTTTCCTACTTCTATAATGCATGACCTGGGCCCGTCCAAACTCTGATCTTCTAATTTGGAAATAGTTGCACCTGCCTTTGAGGTCGACCTGTATCTCTCTCCTAGAGAACAGGAGATCTGCCCTTACCTCCACAAGTGTCTCACTAAGGGGCATTCCAAAATCATGGTAAGCGGACGACCTCATTCTTACTCTGCTCTGACTAAATTGTTTCATCAAATTGGAAGAACAGCATACAGAATAAATTTAGAAGTACTGAATTGGCTACTAGTGAGATTTGCTCGAAGGTGTTTCTGGTTCATGAGGGAGCTGAGAGAGAACATTTTTTGGCTTGAGTTGTGAAAGGTTTATGTGAAGGCAGTATCTGTAAACCCTCAAGGGCTCTTGAGGTTTAGAGTTTCCACAGATAGTAGTCATCGCCTTGTTTAGGGAAGAAAGTGTATCCTATGTACTCATGATAAATTACTCATTATAAAATTGTGCCTGTTGCTGTACCCCTGCGCAAACTATTGATTAAAAGCAAAGCAAAACGTACAAATCTGGACTATTATTTCACCCTTAAAGAGCAAAACATGGAAATGCTTGGTTCACTTAACAACACCAATAACAGGAGGTTTTAGTAAAGGTTTCCTAGCTGATAAACAACACCCTTGTGCCCGTATCCAGGGTCCTAAAGATTACCAGAACAGTTAACAATTGCAACGCTAAAGTGAGAGGTGAGCGGCCACAACGCGAGTTTCTCTGGACCAGAAGATCCATCCCGGCTGCTTGAAGGATCGAGGTAACAGAGTGAGATCAGGGTGTGACTCACGGATTTAAGGTCGTTAATATTCTGGATGAATCACCTCGTCGCAGCCTTAATGAGGTTATTTTAGACAGCTGCTGGTAATACCATGGCGCTGAAGTAAACTCCCGGACCCCTTGGAGGAGAGGCTGCAAGCAAAGGTGCTTATCGCTAATTCCAGTGGTTACCTTTTGCTCATCGGAAAGCAGACACTTTGAACACTGCAGCTTATTCAATGCTGCAGCTAATTTATGGACTTATTTTATTTTTTTGATGGGCTAACCAATGCCACCAAAACATTTAGCTTCGTTACACCCAGGCGCTCACATAGCTGTCCAATACACATCTCTCTTGGTGACTTCCTGGTAGACTACTGTATTTTTTTAATCAGCTGTGTTACAGGCACTGTTCAGAAAAGAAAAAAAAAACATTTACTGTATTTGTGCATGTCATGTGGGTGGAAGAGGTGAAGCACCCACACCTGCCTCCACCCTCATTTGCCCTACTCTGGGCCCCTAAGCAAGCCACTTAACCCTCCCACCATTTGCTCCCAAAAACAGGTCTCTCTTGAAAGCAAGTTCTTGTGACTCCATGAGACTACCTGTACAACACAAGGGTAAATGTGTGTGTGTGTGTGTGTGTGTGGGGGGGGGGGTTTACCTGTATTTATTTAATTAAAAGTTAAAAAATATATTTATTTCTGTGTAAATATCTCATGTTACAATGTGAACACCCACGGCTTATAGACAAGTATGGCCTATTTATGTAAAAAAAAAAAAAAATTGGGGGGGGGGGGGGGGATTTCGCAGGCACAGCTTATATTCAAGAGTGCTCAATAGTCCAGAAAGTCCAGAAATTACAGTAATAATAGTTTTGTACTCTTTCTTAAAAAAAAAAAAAGGTGAGATGATTTAGATATGGAGTTTGATCAACTTTAGTTCAACACATAATGAGTAAATCAGTGTTTATTGTTTAAATTAAACTTTTTAATTTTTACATTCTATGATGAAGAATTCACTAGTTTGCCAACCCTACCATTCTTCCTACCTTAGAGCCATCCAACTAATAAGGGTGTTTATATTTCTATCTATATTTTTATTTCTATATTTCTGTATTTCTGTCTCTGCTTTTTTTAAATTTACTGTTTGTTCAATATGAGGGGGATATAAACAGTTACTGTATATGTTTCTTTTGGTTGTTTGTTTTTACTAATAAACTATGTTGAATCATGACTTTAAGACCAAGGCATGTACTTGAACCTTGATTTATGTGTACCATCACACCACAAGTGGGTTTTTTTTAAGTCAAAATGTATCACAGCTCATTCGTCCTCTTTTAAAATGTGTAAAGCTGTTCAAAATAATTACTTTCTTTAGTCTGATAACTTCGATCACTACATTATGTTTTGAGACAGAATGGTGTACCAGGAAAACAAAGCATGAGCTCTTTAAAACCCTTTGTTTGCTGGTAGTGTTGTCCTCATTGTATCCTGATGGTGGACTCTGTCTTTATTGTCCTGATGGTGGACTCTGCCTTTAGTGTCCTGATGGTGGACTCTGTCTTTAGTGTCCTGATGGTGGACTCTGTCTTTAGCGTCTTGATGGTGGACTCTGTCCTCTTAATGTCCTCTTCGAGTTACAGGGTTACTTTTTTCCAGTTGGACTCAATGAGATACAGATGGAAGACAGCCTAAATCTAATCTACTAATGCTTGACAGCCGGCACAGCAACATGCTGTTGCATAGCTACAGATGTCCACCATGCTTCCCCTCCCTCCGGCTTTTGGCCATAGTCCCCTCCACCCTCCCCCTGAGAATTAGTGTCAGTGTGTTGGGATGTACAGATGCTAATCTATCATTGTTGGAAAGCAGGCGAGTGCCCATGGTAATAATCTTGCTTCACCCTGCCCCTGCTCCCAGCTACATGACTTTTGTGGTGGGCTTGAGTTTCTTTGTTAAACCACAGGTGACCGCCGACCTTTTAGGGACCCCCACCTCCCCCCACCCCACCCCCACCAAGCACATAGCTAATCCTTAGGTCACACTTTCACACAGTGTCCTTCCCTCAGAGGCACACGTTTGCAGACACTTAAGATTTATGCACCGATTTAATCGTCGTCTCCTTTTGCTTTCTTTGTGGAAGTTCTTTGTGGGTGGTGAAGCCTCCTGAAGGTCATTATTGTGCAGTGTGCTAAGATTAAGAGGGCCCCCACCGGTAATTAGGAATAATGAAAAGAAGGGCGAACAGAGACTGAGATCAGGCGCAAAAGAAAAAAGAAAAGATGCAATGCTGGAATCATTAGCACACACAGAGCAGAACACATCTTACTCAACCTTTTCCAGAATAAGTTCTAACAGAATTTGATTGACACAAAAAGGTTATATGGGCACTTTCACAAAACATTTGTCCACAAATTCCAGTCCTAATATATATGCTTCCTCTGGCCATGCATTGACAGTGGAGATGACCACCCCTCACATAGGCATGAGAGGTGGAACCAAAGACGCACTTAAAATACAATGCAAGAAATATGTGATGGAAGTCTCATTTGTATTGTTAAAGAAAAGGTTTTGAATAAATTCAGTTTAACCAGTTGTTTTGGGCTTAACCATTTTGTTAAACTCAAAACAAAGTTGCTGTGTGTGATCATCTATCCTCTTCCAGTAATAAATACTCTTGTTGTTTAATGCTGCAACTGATGGTCACGGACCTTATATCGTCACGTTATTGAGCCACAATGCCATCTTACCTTTTCACATGTCTGCTGTGTTACTATTTTGCTTTGCAGCACAAAGGCACATCAGGGGTGGGTTAACTTCAATCCGAATTACCACCAAGGTCCATTCAAAAAATAAACCGAGGTGGCACAAAGGTGACTAAGTTTCTGCTTGAAGTGTTTTTGTTAAAAGCTTTATGACTTTATGGCCATTACACAAAGAGAAAGAGAAAGACAATGCTTTGTGCTGTCATCATTGTATGTTCCCATACATTGAGGAAATTAGTTTTCTGCATTTACCCAAGCACCCAGTGCTTGGTTAAATGTGCACCAGTGCACCCAGTGCACCCAGTGCCCACTGCTCCACCTGGGATACACCCAGGTGGAGCAGTGGGCAGCTATGTAAGTGCCCGGGGAGCAGTTAGGGATTAGGTATCTTGCTCAAGGACACCACGACATGTGGGCATGGCAGGGAGTTGACCCTGTGACTTTCTGGTCCAAAGTTGACGGCCCTTCCTCTACACCATCTCAGCCCCTCTGAAAAAAGCTTACAGCACCTACTCCCAGGCAGTCTCCCATCTAAGTACTGACCAGGCCCGACCCTGCTTAGCTTCCAAGATCAGATGGGATTGGGCGCGTTCCGCGTGGTCTTACTGTAAACAAGTAAAACTTGTCACAAGTCACAAGCACGATCTCTAGAAATTGGAGAGATTTTCTGATAAAAGTTTTGGAAAAGGTAAACGTTCACATGGTGATGCTGTAATCACAATCGCTGTTCAGACAAGACCACAAAAAATGTTGAATCTGTTTTTGTTTCCATGCACAGTCACTCGCTGCTGCTGGGATTATTGTATTTAAGCAACACATGAGCACAGACACTTCAGTCTGAAGCATGAAAAAAGCTAAATCCAAAATAGTGAGCACACTAACGGTGTTTAGACCGACAGGATGTTTTAGAGTGTTTAAAACGCACCAGAATCCCAGGAGATGGTGCAGCTCATATATGTTCAGTGTCAGAAGCTCTGGTAAATTGAAAAGGGTGAGCAGTACAAACAGCATTCTGCTTTTATCATTGTTAAATGGTAAATGGGCTGTACTTATTTAGCACCTTTTTATCTACTCAAGATACTCAAATCACTTTAAAACACAATCTGTGCCTTCATTTACCTCCACACACATTCATATAGCACTCTACCCTTACAAAGATCATCCGAATCTGTAGATACTGATCAATGCTTTAGATCACATCCATACCCCAATGGGACACATCAGAGGCAATGACAGGGTCAGTGTCTTGCCCAGGGACACTTCAACATGTGATTGCTGGTGGAATTGAACCCCCAACTTTCCCATTGGAAGACTACTGCTCTAGTCACTCAGCCACAGCTGTCTCTAATGTTACTGTTGTTCATCTACTTGCGTGAGCGCAGAAAACTGTTGACTGCAGCCGTCCATAGTGTGTATGTACAATTTCACACACCGATGCCTGGTGTTTCCAAAAACTGTCCCTTTGAGACCTGATGGTCAGAGAAAACGATAGCTCTTGTGTTCCCCGATAGCTTCCAGTTGATTGTGTAGCACATGCAGGTACCCCAGGGCAGACTACACCTGATCGGTTTGGTTAACTAAACACAGAGCTTTCATTTACCTCATAGATTATGTGACCAACATTTGTTTTGTCAGAACAAATTTCCTTTACTATCCTCTTAAAGATACCTGGGAGTGTTGGGTGAGTTGCTTTACTCACATCTTGTTCCTAATTATGAGAAACTGTACAACTAAAATCCAAAAAAGTTCAATCTGGTGCTCTGGACATTCAAAAAACAAAAAAACAAAAAACAAAACAAAGCAAAAAATATAGAAACATTTCGTCTCTCATCCAAGAGACTTCCTCAGTCTGAGGTGCTGTATTCAGCTCAGTCTCTTAAATAGCACCTTCTCAGAGTGGATCAACCAGTTTGCTGCTGACAACCAAAACCAGCTGATCACATGCTCAAGAAGGACCATCAGCCTAACAATGGATCATTAGCACATCATTAGATGTACAACTAAAAACTCACAATGAAAAATAAGAAAAACAACAACAAAAAAAGAAAAGAAATGTAAACAAAAATAAAATAGGTAACCTATTTGGATAAATATTGATGCTGCGATTGCTCTCTTCGGGTATAGGGTGAGGTTCTGTTTCAAGTGGAGGAGTTCAAGTATCTCTGGGGTTTGTTCACGAGTGAGGGAAGAATGGAGCGTGAGATTGACAGATGGATTGGTGCAGTGTCTGCAGTATTCTGGGTTTTGTACTGGTCCATTATGGTGAAGAGGGAGCTGAGCTGTAAGTCAAAGCTCTCTGTGTACCGGTCAGTCTACATTCCTACCCTCACCTATGGTCACAAACTCTGTGTAATGATCGAAAGAATGAGCTTGTGGATACAGGTGGTTAAAATGTGTTTCCTCTGCAGGGTAGCTGGACTCTCCCTTAGAGATAGGGTGAGAAGTTCAATTCTCCAGGAGAGACTCAGAGTAGAACCACTGCTCCTCCACATCGAGAGAAGCCAGTTGTGGTGGTTTGAGTATCTTGTAAAGATGCTCTCTGGCCGCCTCCCTAGGGAGGTGCTTCTGGCAAGTCTGACTGGGAGGAGACCCCGGGGAAGACTTAGGACACGCTGGAGAGACTATGTCTCTCAGTTGGCCTGCAAACACCTTGGGGTCCTCCCTAGAAGAGGTGGCTGTGGAAAGAGATGTCTGGACCTCCTTGCTCAAGATGATGCCCTGAGATCTGACTTCAGAACAAGCAGAAGATAATGGATGGACGGATGGATGGACGGACGGACAGACGGATGGATGGATACTGAGTCCATTTGGAAAATGCCTTATTTTGACAACTAAAAGGAAACAACACTGACCTTTGTTTGACCTCCCTTTCTGTCCATTTGAAGGGAAAAATCTGGAGAAATATAATGACCAGTCACTTTAAATCATAAAGTCCAATCATTTGGAACAAATATCCCCAGAAAATGTCTAAAAGGAAAGTTTGTCCTCATCCTTAAAACTTATTTGTATCACAATTAGGATTTGTAAGACAGCAACATGTCTCCATGATGTTGAGTACATTTGACATAGAAGCCTGCAATTCATAAACAAGAACATTTCAAACCTTACCCATGTAACCGGGCTCAATAAGTGCTGCTGAGAGAACAATGTCATGAAATGAATCATCAACAAGAAAGGTTAAAAACCTCATCGCATATCTCTGTTACAATAACGGATAGGCGAGGAATCTATGGCCTTTGTTCGGTTTTACTGTAGATCCTGTAGTTTTTGCTGTTAAAACTACAGTCTGTTGCATTGCAGACATTTGTAAGTATTCATTGTTTTGAGGTGAGTTTTTTTTACTACATAAGAAATGTAAAATTTATAATAAAAGATGTGTTCCAAAATGTCTTCAAATGGTGGTGGCATTATAAAGTAGCATAAATCCTTGAATCTGTTGTTATTGTTATTGTGTTATTATTCGTAGTTTATTATTATTATTATTATTATTATTATTTACAGAATGTAGGAATATTAAAGCTGGGGACACAATACTCAAGTTTCAGGGTCTTGACAGATTTGAAAAGACAGGGACAAATTGACTGGTTTCAGTAGATCCATCCATTATCATTTTCTGCTTCTTCCTTTTCAGTTCTCAGAGGTCACTGGCGCACATATCCAGCAGTCACTGTGCGAGAGGCGGGTGACACCCTGGACAGGTCTCCAGTCCGTCCCAGGGACACATACAGGTAGAGATAAACAAGACCAACAACCATTCACTCTCTCTCTCACACCTAGGGACATTAGAGTTACCAATCAGCCTAACATGCATGCTTCTGGTTTGTGGGAGAATTGATGGATGTTGGATCATTGTTGGATGCATCACAAACAACGATGAGTCCAGCTACAGGCAGGAGGTGGAACACCTGCAGAGATGGAGCAGGAAGAACAACCTTCACATCAATGTGAAGAAGATGAAGGAGATAATTGTGGCTGCTGAGCTTTTACCTTTAAGCTGCAGTATTCAGTCTCACCTGCTCACAACAGACTCATTCAGGCCGCTGTTTAATATACTGTATTATCTTCCATTATTTAGCAAATTTCTTAGATCCTTGTATACTGTTTCTTTTTTTGGTACTTTATATTTTTGCTATTGTGGGGTGTAACTGGCACCTTGAGTACTCAGTTTCGTTCCACCTCATGTACCACATGTGATGTGAATGACAATAAAGAATCGTGAACCTTGAAACTGGACAACCCGGAGAAAATCTACGTCTGCGCGGAGAGAACATGCAATCTCCACCCAGAATGGCCGCTCGGCCTGGATTCATTTCGGCAACCTTTTTGTTGAGAGGCAGCAGCTCTACCAACTGCACCACTGCACCACTGTTTCAGTAGATTGTTGTATTATAAATGAAAGACACATCTAATAAGTGAGACAGATGTGGGCTCACAGACTACACGGTTTGTCAAATCAGTTAAATCCAACTGAATGCATCAGACTCTCTTGAGTGCGACAATCGTGTTGCTGCTGCTGTTCGCACACCTCTCTGCTGTTCTAAAACCATTTCCTGTGTCCCACCTGTTCTTTTTTATAGGCTGTTGTTTGCACGTGAAGCAGGAGCTTGTTCACACTACACAACTACATCCATTCCAGAAATTCCAACATTTTATTGACAGCATCTGAGGTTGAGTCGGGTCTACACGTGATTTTATACATGTGAAGTTCACATGCTTCGTGTCTTCTTGAAATTTTCACGAGAAACGTGCAAATCATGTGTTAGTCACATGTTGAAATCATAATATTTATGTGTTTATTCAGTATTGGTTCATTTAACATATACCTCTACGAGTGGGGAACCCTCAGGACGTTCTACATCTTCAGAGAAGGCTATGTTCAGCATATATGTTACATTAAAATTATATGTTTTATCAATATTTACTTTATATAAAAGAGGTATTTCAACTTTTTTTTTGTTGTTGCTAATTTCTCTTGTTTCTTGTAAACTACTTGCATTGGAACAAGGAACTGATTTTTAATTCATGAGACTGTAGTTATTCAATCAGATGCTTTTAAATGTAAATGTCTGTGTGTAAACATGTTTGAGTTTGAACTCAGTCAAAGTCTGCAGGATGACTTTAGTGATGCGTTTCACTCAGTTCATTAACTGACAGAAAAATTAACCAATCAAAGTGTTGATGTAAAGTGGGTGGGGCCAAGCATCTTCAAACGTCCAACGTCTTCAGTAAGACCTTGGAAGCATTTTTTTTCACTATGTGAAGATTTGTGATGCATTCACTTGTGAACTATAAATTCAAAAAATCCACACTGAAACTGTAGTTGATCTATAAATGAAGGTTAAATATTAATTGTAGGTTTACATCAATAATTTTGATATTACAGTTAAGTTTTGGTTTCATTACATGAAGTACTTTTACAGAAACTGTAAGTTATGTGTAAAAAAGTTAAATCTGGTCCTCTGGACATTCAAAAAAACAAAACAAAGCAAAACAACAAAAAATGTAGAAACGTTTCGTCTCTCGTCCGAGAGACTTCTTCAGTCTGAGGTGCTGTTTTCAGCTCAGTCTCTTAAATAGCACCTTC
>NC_056501.1:45063012-45086367 GCF_014905685.2 Nematolebias whitei | reverse complement strand
GATAGAAAAAAAAAGGCTGAACGATAGAAAAAAAAAGGCTGAACGATAAAATTCCGTAACCACAGACACATGATGTCTAAAAACAAGGCGTTATTGGCAGATTGTGTTAACCACAGGCATATTATGTCTATGGTGTTAACCGGTTCGACATTAGCGGCGTCTCGGTTCGACATCGCTCCAGTATACTGCCGCGGCGTCTCCATAACTTCTTTTTTCGACTCTCTTAACACAGAACTTCCGGTTACATTTCAAAATAAGAGCAACATAACTGGGTAGTGGGGAGAGCTAAATGTTAGGGTTTTTTTTAATACCTAGCCATAACATTAAAAAAAACAAATTCCATTTTGGTTGTTGAAAAATGTGAACAAAGTTACAATCGATTCATAAAGAAAGAAAAATATTAATGATACTTAAACTGGCCTTGGGACAAAGGAGGTTTCCTTTAACTTCACATTTTCTTGTTCAACCTGCAGTCACTGCAGATGAGTGATTGTCAGTTTCTGTAAGATTTCTGCAACTGGAGCAGGTATTTCTGTTTACTGGTTAACTTCCTCAGCTGTCTCACATTTTAAAGGTCAACCCTACTCCATGTTTCAGTAGAAAACCAGCACATTTAGGAGTCAGTACATAACCAGACTTTTGGCCCTCACACCTGTACCCAGTTGCTCATGCTGCATGATGAGATCAGATTTATCCATATTTTAGAAATTACATTTAGCTTAGTCGACAAAACAATACAAATGAAGACTGTCTGTCTTAAAAAAACCTCTTGGTTTTGCAGTAAGCAGCCTGATTTCAAACTGACATCTTGGCCAAAGGTAAAATAAAAATCTTTGTGTTCTCAGAAAAGTTGTTTCAGGACCTCCAATAAACTTATGTACACATCAAAGCACACAAGACAGATTCAGGAATTGTCTTTGTTTTCCAGATTTCACATTTGTTATTACCTTAAAACATACTCAGACAACATTTGATGCATCATTGAATTTTTTTTATTGTTTATTGGGACATCCATTTTTAGAAGTCATCGTAACATCTGTTGGAAACACAAAAACATAGTACAGTTAGGGTGTTGCTAGTTGTTACTTATTGCAATGTGTGGGCATCACAGTACAAGAGCTAGACTACTAACCCTGCATCCATGGCACAAAGTGGCTGCAGTACCCAGGAGGAATGGCTTCACTGTGGAAGGCCCTCAGCTCGCCTCTTTTGCCGCTGCCCCAGAAACCTGCAGCACAGTCTTTAAATTCTTCTCCACAGCTGAAGCAGACAGAAATGACATAAGGCTTTCTGTGCTCAGCCTGAAACTCTTCAGAATATTTCCTCCACTTCACAACACCTGAAATTGTAATAAAAATATGATTAGATCACCAAGCACAACATTTTTACAAAATAGCAGTTCTACACGGCCTGGGCTGTTTTCCTTCCCCAATCTATTCAAAATGAATACCAAAAGGTAATTTTGATATTTTTTTCACAAGAAAAAAAAAGTTGATTTCCTAAAGTTTAACTATAAATGAAGGAATTTGTGCATTCAGGTAATTGAAAATTAAGTAATTTCTCTAACATCCAACCCATTTTAGCCACTGAGCCATACCAAACACTCATAATCTATTCTTGAATGAATTATTGACTATTATTGACAAATTACAGACTTATTATTGAATAAGTTATTACTCATTATTGAATCATTGACAAATTACACTCATGTTCGTGTTAACTCATGTTGCAACAAGGTCAGCAACTTTTGACTATTACTATGAACTATGTTAAACTTTGGAGGTGATTTATTTTGAAAGTCAACATCAGATGTTGGTCAACATTGTTGAGCAACATCTTGAGGTCTTCTAGAGTCAACCTGAAGTGAGAGTGGTTCCTGACATGGCAGAAAGACATAGATATAATTAACAGCTTTTATTTGTTTGTTTTTCAGCTAATAACAACTTTTATTTATTTGTTTTTCATATTTTTCAGTTATACACAGCTTTTAAATATTTATTTTTCAAGTATTAAGAACATTTATTTCAGCTTTTATTTTGAAAAGCAACACCCAGTTGTTGTAAACGTGCACAGTGAGAGCTGCTGTGGAGGTTCACTTTACCTCAGTGCGTTACAACAACAACGAGAGAACGGTCGAAACTATCGTGACCTACAATAAACGTACTTCAATAAAATGCATAAGTGAAAACATAACATACTTTATAAGTACAATAAATCATACTTCTTTGTCAAATATCGCAAAGAAACGTTACCTCATCAATAATCCTCGTGACTTTGAGGGTTACCCATAGCCAATCAGTGTTCGCCGCCGACAAACGCCTATTAAATACTGTTAGCCAATCAGTGTTCGCCGTCCATAAACGCCTATTTGCCAGAAACGCCCACTTTTGGTCTGCAGAGACCCCCTTCTCCTCCGGGTCGGTCCGAGCTGCGCACCGGCTGACAACTCCCGTTGTTTACCTGGTCCGGGCACGCGGGAAGCTGACGATGGAAACAATGACCACCAGCTGAAGAGGAAGATGCAGCGCGCAGGGCTTTAAGCTTTACCAGCCGCCCAGCACGTTTTCCCTGGCGTCTGAAGCGATGTCTCCAGGCAGAGAGGTGAGGAGCGCAGCAAAGGTAAGCTAGCACGTCCGCCAGCAGGGGGCTTGGGGGGGGGGGGGGGGGGGGGTCCAGAAGTATGCTCATATTGTTCCAAATAAACAACATCGGTGACAGAAAAACGAAGATCCAGAAGCTGTTGTCGGTCATACATCAGGAGTGAGTTTATGTCACAGATAAAAAACAAACAAAACAAAAATAATCTGAACACCATCAGCAGAGGTGGCTTGCAAGCCATGTACATGGGCACCATCTTACCGGAAGTCATGTTTAAAGCTTGGGAAATTTTTTGTATCCAAATCCGACTTTAAACTTCTCCACAACAGTATCTCGGACCTGCCTGGTGTGTTCCTTGGTCTTCATGATGCTTTCTGCACTTTGAACAGAACCCTGAGACTATCACAGAGCAGGTGCGTTTATACGGAGACTTGATTACACACAGGTGGATTCTATTTATCATCATCAGTCATTTGGGACAACATTGGATCATTCATAGATCCTTACTGAACTTCTGGAGTGAGTTTACTGCACTGAAAGTAAAGAGGCGGAATAATATTGCACGCCCCACTTTTCAGTTTTTTATTTGATAAAAAAAGTTTGACACATCCAATAAATGTCATTCCACTTCACGATTGTGTCCCACTTGTTGTTGATTCTTCACAAAAAATTAAAATTTTATATATTTATGTTTGAAGCCTGAAATGTGCCAAAAGGTTGAAAAGTTCAAGGGGGACGAATACTTTCGCATGGCACTGTATGCAACCCCCCCACCCCCACCCCCATGGGGGTCAGGCAGGTTGGGAATCACTGCTTTAAGGTTTCCGATGTGCAGATAGTTAAGAAAAAAAAAAACAAACAGACATCATTTGTGGATTTATGTCAGGGTGCTGAAGTTATTTGAAGAAATCTGGAATAACAAAGCTTCTTTATGAGCTTTAACGCCACAACACACAAACATAGAGGTCCCCACAAGGTCTACTGTGGTCTGACCGGGACCAATACACTTATCTAGACCCATACGCGTAGGTGTTGCATTAATTATATGTGAAGGGGACGTGTTACCCTCACATTTAAAAAATAATCATTTGAAACAACCCCCCTCCCATACACACACCCCCCCCCCACACACACACACACACACACACATTTACCATGAAATAATAGTCCTTGCACTGCTGATTCAATTTCTTTGTGAACTAATCCATTCCACTTTAATGGGAGAATACTCAAACCACTAAAAGTCCACTCACCCGCTGCATACAGTGTTTCCCCAAGGTCATCTCTTCGGGTGTTTTTGTTGACAGGGCAGGAGGAGGAGGGGGAGAGACCTCTGTGTTGTGCGTTAGCTTAGCGCTACGTTAGTGTCGGCAGTTGTTGACTGGAGTGGGGGGTTAGAATGCTTGAGAGAAGCAGAACACTACATCTGTAGAATCTTAACAAGCACATCTGTATTGCACACCGCTAGTTTAGTGCTACGTTAGTGCTGGCAGTTGTTGACTGGGGTGCAGGTAGGTGTGGGATGCTTGAGAGAAGCGGAGTGTGCTCTATTCACACAAGGAGAACTGTTGGTCAGACTACTTGTTGTGCTGTGCTCTCTAAACTATAAATTTAGTTATTGAATCAAATATTTACTTATGTAGGGAAAACGCAAATGTTTAATAACCCATTAAAATACAGCAGAATGCAGGAAATGGCATCTACTTTATTCAAAAATTTCTGGGGGAGGACACCCAGACAACCCCACAGTGTCCACCCCCACACACCCCACATTAAAATGCTTCTGATGCCAATGCCCATACCTGCAGTTATATTCTAGTAGAGTGATTTTATTTTGTAAAAACAAATATACACACATTTCCAGAGATTTTTGTGTGGAAAAAAAATTACAGTAATTAATTTAGGCAACTTTTAAAGCATTTAGTCATTTGGAGCAGTGTGATGTTTTCTATGACTTACAGGAATTTATTTTAGGTGGTGAAGCTTTTCTAGCATTTATGGCATTTTATTTTACGGAGCACAGCTTTTGTCACATTTACAGTAATTCATTTGAACTGCTGCAGCTTTTCAAAAAATTATGGTAACCTTTTTAGGCAATTACCGTTTTTTGTTTTAAATCTGAAAATGATAATTTCTACATGTGATTTTAGCACACACCATATCAGCTTTAACACAATTCATTTTACAAATACTCAACTAAAACTTGGAGTGGTAGCAGCTGAGAGTCATCCTAAATCGGATAATTGATTGTGCAAGACTTTTTATAATCTGTGACAATGAATGACTGTCTGTCTGTTAGTAAAATATATAATGAAGCAATGGACTTATATTTTATTTATTTATTTAATAGATTATTTCCCCCAAAATTGGATGTAACCCACCTTAAGACATAATCAGTCTAGATACCACAGCCAGTTGATTTTAGAAAACACAAAAATCAGTCAGTTAATTTTATGAACATTGTGCTAGAATAAGGTGTGTTGTAGCTGATACTAATACTCAAGTGCTACACTTTAGACTCCACCTTTGGTTAGTCAGTAACTGTTGGTGTCAACCTTTTTAATCTGGAAGTGAAATATTTAATAAACCACTTAACAGATAAAACTGAATAAGAAATCTGGTGATGAAAACATTTGTCACAGTAGTCCAAGTCTAAAAACACGCTGATAAAATAAAGTAATTGTTGAAAAACTGCTCAAAATCTGAATATTTTCCTGTCTAATATCTACTCCAGTAAATGAAATCATGAATGTGGAGGTAGCTGCTGGGGTGTGTAAAGATGGACAACAAAATCCAGCAGAACACAGAAATTCAATTTTAATCTCTTCCAGCAGATGATTTGTAAAAAAAAACTATATAGATTATGTAGAAAATCTATATTTTCACAATAAAATTAATGCAAATGTAGTAAATCTGATTTAATGTAACTGCCTCCCAAACAAACCTGAACAGCCCTCCACATGCTGTTTTCATCATCCACCCATCCATCCATCCATCCAACCATCCATTCATGCATCCATCCATCTATCAACCATCCTTCCACCCATCTATCCATCCATCTATCCATCCATCCATTATCTTTACACGCTTCTTCCTTTTTGGGTCTCGGGGGTCACTGTTGCCCATATCCAGCAGTCACTGTTCGAGAGGTGAGGGACACCCTGGACAGGTCTCCAGTCCGTCATAGGGACATTGTTTTCAGCATACAGGCTTTATTCCTACATATTCATATTCTAAGAAGTATTATGAAACAAGCAACTACAAAATGTGAAAACAGTTTTAGTCACCCGCCTCCTAATAAAAGTTGCAGCTGGAACTAAGGGTATCCCAAAACTTTTTTTTGTTTGTTTTTGTTTGTAGGCTGGGTACAAGTATAACTACTTCAGGTTGGGTACGTCCTCATACTGCTGATGCTGAGTAGTCAGTGAGTTAGTACTTAAATATTACACAGTGTCTATAGAAACACTTTTTTTTTTTTAAGAACAGAACAAACATCCTGTTGTCTTAACATCGCCTGTGTTTATCTCAAAATATCTCTAAACTATGGACGTTTTTATCATCCTTTATTTGCAGAGTGGAAGAGGAAATGATGTCACCAAGTATAAATGTGGTATCACTTTGAAGTATCAGGGTGTTTTTATGAATACAAGTATGAGTACTTGATATCACGCCTGATACCAAGACCAGTATCGGGTATAAGGAACCACTAGCTGACACTCACTGGCACAGATCGGAGAAAAAAGTTCATGTTTTCACTGATAACTTCTGCAGGGTCCAGTTGCAGAACTGTCCATTACCATTACTAACAGGAAAAATACATTTGTTTCTGTCTGCACTTCAAAATGTCATGGAAATGATCCATCATGCAGATTCCTGCTGCTAATGTGCACAGAGAATAATGCAGTGTTCTGAGTTGTGAACACAAAATAACTGATTTTCAAAGCTGGTTGTTCAGGCTCACAGCCAGTGGCCATCTTGTTGAGATAAATCAGAGTTTTGTGAGACGAGAGCTAAAACTTCATTTATTTTCTGGTCATTTTGATGGATTCTCCAATAAACTAATCTGCCAACAGTCAGTCAAGGTTTGATCAAAGCAGCTATAACTTTGTATTGTATTTCAGCCATGCCTGCATGTTTGTGCAAAGAGCTGAAGACTGGAATGTTGGTTTGGGCAAACACTGACATTGGTTTACTGCTTCATGTTACTTTAAATTCCATCCATTAACTTTGACCTGCTTTTTCTTTTTTGATTCACTGATGCCCATGTCCAGGCATATGAGAGGCGGGGGATACCCTGGACCGGTCTCCAGTCCATCACAGGGACACACAGAGACAAACAAGACAAACAACCATTCACTCTCACACCTAGGAACAATTACCAATCAGCCTAACATTCATGTTTTTGGTCTGTGGGAGGAAACTGGAGAAAACCCACGCAGCACAGAGAGAACATGCAAACTCCACCCAGAAAGATCCCAGGCTGGGATTTGAACCGGCGACCTTCTTGCTGAGAGGCAACAGTCCTACCAACTGAGCCACCATGGTTTTACTTTAAATTATGAATTTGAAAAGGTTCAGGAAACTGTAGACAGACTGACTGCACATGTGAACACTATGGCTTTTAGGTAAATTGTGTTTTCCTTTTTTAAAAACGGCCTGGAGTTTTGAAAAGCTGCGACCTGGATTTAAAAAGTTTTGATGCCAGAAAATTGGATTGTTTTTGTTGTGTAGACACAAAATAATTGTTCTGATTTCACATAAAAACAGTAGATACTGGACCCAAAACTGTGGCGTGACGGGCTACTCCTTTAAGGAATGCTAGTTTTCTAAAGTGCAGATTCTTCCTCTCCTGTCCAACACAACATTTTGGGTTTCTGAATAATTCATGAAGGTGTTCCACTGAGGGTTTGTGGAGTTAATGTGAATCAGCGGCTGCTTTTAATGTGTCCCCCCTGATCAACACACACAGATACAGGCCCCCGATGCAGCACTGGCTCTGCCCCACGTCACAGGCACACACACACACACACACACACACACACACACACACACACACAATGAGATGCCACCCTGAGGCTGCTGTTCACTACCTGCAGTAAGTGGGAATGATCCCGTCTGATGCCAGGAGACTCTTTAGCTGTCAGAAAATCTTGTTTACTTTTCATTTTTACACGCTGCCACAGCCCCACTCTGGGGCTTTCCTACCCCTGCTACACTTCTGAAAACTTGTCCTGCCTGCACTTCTGCTTCCCCCTGACTATTCCTTTCAGTGACTAAAACCAAGCAGATGATCCGAGACAGAACTCCAAGACTCACTAAAAATAGCTTTTTACAAAGCCAACAATGCCATTATTTATAAAAATCATCTTCTGTGTTTGTGTAAAGGCACGACTCACTGACGGTGTTTGTTTCAGGAGATTCCTCTAAGGATCACAGCAGAACTGGACTGGAATCAGGAGCTACACAAAGTGTCTTAAATCACAAGACGTGAAGTTTCTGTTCAGTTCTTCTGTCATGTGTTGTCCCTTTAGCTTGTCTCTATTTTCATTCTTTGAACTGTACGTTGGTATCAGTGTTAAGGGGCTAAGGGCCTTGCTCAAGAACCCAAAGTGGGACAAATGAGACTGGAGGTGGATGCAGATTCTTCACCTTTGCCCATCTACATCTTTAAAGCAACAATCTAGTATATAACAACAAAAAAGGTTGAATCATGTCATCTGGACTTCGTTTTTTTGTTAAAAAAGAAACGTTTCGCCCCTCGTCCAAGAGGCTTTGTCAGTCTGAGGCCTAGCCATCTGGTATTACCCAGAAGCCACCCTGACTCTTGTGTTTCAAGATACCCCTGAAGTCTGGCCTTTTCACTAATGGTTTCAAAAACATGATTCAACCTTTTTTGTTGTTATATACCTGGATGACTGAGAAAACAAACTTTGTGAATCTAGTATATACTGTATATATATTATTTACAGTATATATATATATATATATTTTTTTTTTTTTTCTTCTTCTTCTTTCGGCTGCTCCCTGTGTTAGGGGTCGCCACAGCAAACTAAGTCGCACAAAGACTTGGCAGTTATTTTTACGCCGGATGCCTTTCCTGAGGCAACCACAGACCACCGAGCTACCACAGCCCTCTGTGTGGAGCAGAGAGCTGCTATCTAGGACAACCGGAGGAGCAGATGGTGGGGGTTAAGGACTTTGCTCAAAGGCCCAGAGTGGGACGAATGAGGGTGGGGACAGGTGTGGGTGCTTCACCTAGCCCACCCACATTTTTGATGTTGTCGGTACAGGGGCTTGAACCAGCGATCTTCCGATCACAGGCCCACCTTCTCTAACCTCTGCGCCACCGCACTTAAAACAGTGCCAAGGCCAACCAAAGCGCCCCATAATAAATACAAAATATAGTTACTACATCAACAAACTGAAAACATTAACATCTTACAATCAAGCGTTGTTCAATTTGATTTAAGCAGAATAGACCGAAGTCTTTATCCAGTTCAGTCCAGACAAATGGAACAGAGAGCAGCAACATTTCTTGAAATCAGCTGGAGTAAAGCCCAGCTCCTCTATGAAATTAAAGTATAACTATATATGCATGGCAATCTGTATATCACCTCGTGTATAAATGTAAACCCAATTTTTGTTTCAGCCTCTTCTTGTCTCTCCACATGCAGCATAGAAGTGAGTCATCAATCAAGATGCCCAGATAACCAATTCTGCTTCAATTCCTTTGAGCGTAACCCCTGAAAGCATCAATAGAGGTTTCTTCCTGGCACTGGGAAACAACACAGTCTTAGTCTTGTCTTCATTTAGAACAAGTTTCAGCTGACGTGATGCCAAAATAAAGGTTAAAGACAAAACAACTGCACTTCCATTCTGTAGCTGAAGACGTTCCGCTTCCCATCCGAGGAGCTTTGAAGCTGAGGTGTTCTGTAAGCTAGATTCACATGCAGATTGCCCTTACTTTCTTCAGAAGAGGTTCGTTAGAGTCTTTGTTAGCCTGACTCACAGATGGGCCACTCTGGTCACGTGGCAATCTGCATGTGAAGCTATCTTACAGAACACCTCAGCTTTAAAACTCCAACTCCAGACTCTGTTCTTTGAATTGAGAAAGTTCCTCGGATGAGAAGCAAGACATCTTCAGCTACAGAATGGAAGTCCAAATGTTGTTGGCTTTAACCTTTTTTTTATTTACCATGTTCTGGATGACTGAGAATCTACACCAGCAGCTGAAGTAATGGATGTTGGATGGCAGCGAAGGCTTTCTGCAGTGATTCAACAGCCTGAACAAGAGTTGATACACAACAGTAAATAACTGTGTCTTCAGCATAGAAGTGGAAACCAGCATTAAACACATTTAGACCTAAATCATAAATAATAAAAGACCTAATACAGAATCCTGTGGCACCCCCCCCCCCCCCCCTCATGTGTAGTGACAAGTTCAGAACACATACAATCATATTTAATGTATTGGGTTGTAAAATTTAAAGAGTTTGAGAACCATGTCACAGCTTTCCCAGAAAGTTTTTTTTTTTTTTTTTGATACAATTACTTATTTCATGCCTTTAAAAGAGCTCATGTGACCATGTGCCATGGACTAGCTGGGGCTTACAAGTTATGGTTTTGGACTCTGCTTGTAAAAACATAGCAACTCCAATAAATTTAGTCCAGAGATGGGGACATTTGACCTATATTATAATATATCCTGATGCATGCTCATATTATAATATGTGTCTATAAACTGAACACAGTTAATCCTGAGCCCCACTGTCAGACTTCCAGCTGAATTATCATGACCCAAGTTAAGTACCGGTAGAAAAATTCTTACTTTGAAGTCTTGTGGGGAAAAAAAAACTCAAAGAATATTTATGTTTTGTTCCAGAAATAACGATTAGACAATCAACCTGTTTATGTGCGCCACCTCCCATCTGCATGCACGCTTATTGTTCAGTCAAAGCACATATATCTGATTCCACAACAGACAGACCTTTGCCGTGCTGAGTACCGAAAGATACAAATATAGGTATATTTACTTTTTTGTACTTTTAAAACTATTTCACATATATCTATAGCAACAACACAAAACCTCAGGATTGTGACAGTTATGGGTTATAATCTTCAGGTTTTTTTCTGGTGCAGCGTCTGCAGTATTACGGACTCTGTACCGGTACGTTGTGGTGAAGAGGGAGGTGAGCTGTAAGTCAAAGCTCTCTGTTTACTGGTCAGTCTACTTTCCTATCCTCACCTATGGTCACAAGCTCTGAATAGTGACTGAAAGAATGAGATCGTGGATACAGGAGGTTGAAATGAGTTTCCTCTGCAGGGTAGCTGGACTCTCGCTTAGAGACAGGGTGAGAAGTTCAGTTATCAGGAGAGACTCAGAGTAGAACCGCTGCTCCTCATTGCAAGGAGCCAGTTGAGGTGGTTCAGGCATCTGGTAAGGATGCTCCCTGGGCACCTCCCTAGGGAGGTGCTTCGGGCATGTCCAACTGGGAGGAGACCCAGGGGAAGACCTAGGACACGCTGGAGAGACTACATCTCTCGGTTGGCCTGGGAACACCTTGGAGTCCTCACAGAAAAGCTGAAAGAGGTGCCTGTGGAAAGTAATGTCTGGACCTCCCTGCTCAAGCTGCTGCCCCCGAGACCTGACTTCTGAATAAGCAGAAGATGATGGATGGATGGATGGATGGATGGATGGATACCCATCAAGACTTAACAAAATGTGACTCAACTCTTTTTAATCTGTGTTGATATCAAAATAATAATATAGTTTGGTTGTCTAAATGTTTTCCGATTTTTCACAGACACATCAGCAGAGCTGCTGTCACACTGATCTGACAGCCCTCTGTGTGACATGGCTGTGTGCACAGAACTGGTAATTGACATCAAATCACAATAACGTTACACATTAACCAGCCAGGTGTGAATGTACTCAGTCAGATCTGCAGTCAAGTCACATGAGACAAATCACAACCGGCAGGTCTTAGCCCCATTAGGACTGACCTGGTTATGGGATGCATTATCTGATAATATGGTTGTTCAGGCTTGGTTAGTAAGATGTTGAGATGAATTTTGCAGTGGCGTGCACAGACATTTTGGAGGTAGGTGCTCAAGTAGTGGCCTTCATTCTTTTTGCCCATCAAAAAATGTTTGAAACATATGAGAAGTATTTGATGTGTTCATGTAAACAGTTATTTTCCTCTATCCTTTTTTTTTTTTTTTTTTGGCTGTCTGCTGTGTCGATCATACCTCTGCATGTATTCTGAGCACACATCCTCCTGTCAACAAGCAGCAGGTGCTGGACAACCCCCACCCCCCCCCCCCCCACCCCCCTCCTGTCCCAAAGCACCCAAACAGCCTAGACCTCGAGCAGCTTCTTTCCCAGCTGCAGTCAGAGGAGGAAATACTAATCATTCTTCGTCCAGACTGCTAATCAACCGTGAAAAAGCTGCTGTTGACCAGGGTTGCCAGATAGGAATCAACAAAATATTGTACGTTAGGGGTATTAGGGTTATAGTTCATTTGTAGTTCTAAACATGTTTGTATTTTTAGCTCACTATTTGTCTCTTCCATGAAGTTAATCTTTTTTCTTACAGTGTCATTTACAAATTAGGTGATGACATCATTTGGTGACTTTAGTGACATTTAGCATTAAAAAAAATGTGATTTTAGGGGGACACACTGGTGCAGGGGTCTGGGGGTCCTCCCATAGAAATCTTTGAATAAAGTAGATATCATTTCCTGCATTCTGGTTTATTTTAATGAGTTTTTAAACATCTACGTTTACCTACATAAGTAAACACTTCATTCAGTAACTAATTTAGAGAGCAACAATAAGTAGCCTGACCAACAGTTCTCCTTGTGTGAATAGAGCACACTCCACTTATCCCACTCATTCTAATCCCCCCACCCAACAACTGCCTGCACTAACACAGTGCTCAGCTAGCGGTGTGCACTATAAATGCGCTAGCTAAGATGCTACAGACGTTGCGCTCCCCTTCTCTAATGCAGCCTAACGAGGGATGGAAATTAGCACCCGCCACTGGCCAAATGCGGGTAAATGTTTGAAGTGGCGTGTAAATTTGAACAATGCACCAGCCATTGTGGCAGGTTTGCAATTTGAAAAAAAAAAATAATAATAATAATGTTCAATTTGTACTCCCGACCTCTAGGGGCAGCAATGTGCCTGAGTTGCTGCTAGTCTGCTCTAATTGCCATTAGAAGAAGGAGGAGACAGTAGCCTTTAGCAATGTGGCGGTACATTTCGGGAGTTAAACAGGTTGCAGACAACAAAAACGTTTCTCCAGAAGAGTTGAGGGATAAACTGTGGGAAGTTTTTAACGAAAAATGTAAAAGAAATTACAAGGGCGAGTTCCGTGACTGTCTCGTTTTTGATGAGAGTCAATGTTTTGTTCCAACTGTTGGCAGCACAAGCTCTTAAGTAAGACTAAGTAAGACAAAACATTAGACATTAGATACCATCAAGGACCACGAATCATCTAAATGCAAGGATGTGAAATGCATTGTGCAAGAAAAAATACTGCTGTTGCTATGAGTGCATTGAACAGCTGAAAACAGCCCAACATGAAAAGCTGAACGTACTGTTATGAATGGCTCTGCAAGTAAGTAATCTGATTACTATTAAGCATGTATCATACTAGCTATGTTTACATGCGCAGAATTCTTTGACCAGATTGAAATGTGTTCTGTTTGAATAATTCAAATGTATTGTTTACATGGGCACAATCTGTTCATGACGAGCGTTTATTGATTAATTTATGATTCGGACCAGAACCTCCCGCCATTAGAACAGTTTCTTCCCCTCTGCTGTTGGACTCCTGAACACTCATAATGTTACCTCATAATTTCTGCTTTGGTCACATTACATCTGTATTATAATTGAATACTCCATCTGTACTATTTTCTAAGCTTTTTTTTATTGTTTTCTATTGTATGTGTGTACACATGTTTTATGTTATGTTTTCATTTTTACTTTATTTATGGGTGTACACATTTTATGTAATGTTTTCATTTTTACTTTATTTTACTTTATTACTATTCGCACCTTTATGTGAAAGCAAATTCCTAGTTTGTGAACCTCGTTCATTGACATGGCAATAATAAATTGATTCTGATTCTGATTAGTGCCCTGATGTGCTCAGCTTGGTGGACTTTGTCCTCTCCATTCCAGCCTCCACCGCCGACTAAGAGAGAGGATGTCATGGTGTACATGATGTGCTACGTTAAATCAGACTAAGTACATAGTAAACTTCTTTACTGTAAATGTTTTTTCTGACAGAGTTAAAAATAAACCATATGATTTATATATTCTGATTGTACTGGTGGGATTTGTAACCAAAAGAAAGCGTTACGAACAAAAAAGACAAATAGTGGCTGGTAAAAAAAAATATTTCCACCCCTGATCCTAACACTCCACCTGGGTTGACAACTGCCAGCACTATTGTAGCACTAAGCTAGCGTGCAACACAGTGGTGTCTCCCCTTCCTCCCCCCGCCCAATCAACAAAAACCCTGGAAGAGATGAACATCCTGCCAAAGCAAGTGACCTCGAGAAAACACTGCATGAGGTGTGGTGAGTTGTTGTAGGTAACCAGGAAAACCTGGAGTGGAGTTTTATTAGTTTGAGTACTCTCCCATTAATCAAGTGGAATGGATTTGTTAGCAAAGAAATAGAAACAGCACTGGTTGCACTAATATTTCATGGTAAATATGAAGGGGGGGGGGGGGTGTACAAATGATTTTATTTTTATTTTTTTATCTGAGGGGGGTACGTCCCCTTCACATAATTTTTGCAACACGTTTGTTTGGGAGACTCATTTGCAACTTTCCTTACTGAATATTCGTAAATGATTTGAAACAGAACAAAGAAAATATGAAACTTCAACATGAATAAAAGTCAATTAGCAGAAAATCAACTATATTTTTGTTTGATGTTATTTGTTTGTGCCTTTTAATTAGCAGTCACGGTGAAACCAGATCGGAGTACTGCACAAACACAAGTTTATAATTACAGTTTTAAATTGTGTTTGTAATCATTTAATCTCTTTCAAATCTCACCATCTGGTGTTTATGGATCCTGGTTAAATCACGTGTAACACTGTTCACACAAGCGTTCACAAACACATAAGGAATGCAGGTCAGAATAACTACTGTTGCTTAAAGTAGCGTTGCACTGGTGACATGAAGACATCTGTTTCCAGGAATAGCACGACAAACCCTGTGATTAGTAGAGATAAAATGTCTGTGATTGTTTACAGAAACTCAGGAAAACACAGAGGAAGGATCAAATATCTAGCAGACGTGTTCGTGTAGCATGACAGTGTAGTTTATAGGATATTTTTCTTTGGTCTAACAATTGTTCTGATCGGTTTGGGGCCCACTGTAGGCGGCGTGTGCTATTTTGTGTTGTCATTTGGTAAATGGTAATCTGAGCAACAGTATGCTGCACCAAACACATTTTGGAAGCATTTTATTTTATATATTTTTTGTCCCGTGTCATAGAGCAAAGAGGGGGGATTGTAAATACCCTCCATCCATCTGTCAGTCTATCAGTGCATGTTGTGAGCATGATAACATGAAAAATAAATGAGGTACTGACTTCCATTCTGGTGTGTTACAGCAAGGTGTAAATTGAGTTGCCAGGTCAAATCCAAGATGGCTGCCACAAAAATGTCCATCCAAGTTGTGAGCATGATAGCTTCGCCTCAATAAACATGGAGAACACACAGTGTTTCCAGATGTTGTTCTCGTGTAAACACCTATAACACCAGATAATTACAGTTGTATTCTCAGTAATTTATTTATACCTTAACATCTTGCCTGCAGTGCAGACGGATCATATTTCAGCAAAAAGTGAACGTGAGTGGTGCATAAAGAGCCGCAGAATGAAGGAACTTAAGAGCTGAGAGGAAGCCAGAGGAAGATGGGTTCTGGCCTAAGCCCATTTAAAATCTGGATCCTAACAGTGGGACTGTGCGCAGCCTGCGGGGACCGCAGAGCCACAAACCTCAAAGAGTTTTACACAAATGACCCCAAAATTAAGAACACGTGGCACTTTAAACAGCAAGATTTTACCCCCACCCCTCAAAACTGAAAATAAAAGAGACAGAGAGGATGGAGCCTGCCTCACATCTGCCAAGACAAACAAAAAAGAAGGGGGGAGTAAATCTTTAGTCTAATGAATGAGCACTCCCAGATACATGTCCCCCACTGGCCCTGCATGAGTTAAACATTCAGGACGAGTCACACAAGAGGTCTTTGTTAGCTGACACCATACACCATACACCCCCCCCCCCCCCCCCCCCCCCACACACACACACACACACAGAAAATCACATGACTGCAGTAAAACTTTCTTTAGCTGTAGTTCAAAAAGCGTTCAATACAAAAAGCTGTAGTTTAGCTGTAGTTGTTCCTCTGCTGTCCTGCTCTGTGTCTCTGAGCCCGATGAGTTACCATGGCATCGCATCAGTTATATGTGAAGGGCACGTGTGCCCCCCACATTTTAAAAATATTCATTTGGACCCCCCGCACACACACACAAACACTTACCATGGAATATTAGTTCATTCAGCACTGTTTCTATTTCTTCATGAACAAATTCATTCCACTTGATGAATAGGAGAATACTAAAACCACAAAAAGTCCACTCCGGGTTTTCCTGGTTACACAACAACTCACCACATCTCATGCAGTGTCACTTGGTATGGCAGGGCACTCACAGGGCAGAAGGGGAAGACACCTCTGTGTTGCATACTAGCTTAGTGCTACGTTAGTGCCAGCAGTTGTTGACCGAGGTGTGTGTGTGTGTGTGTGTGTGTGTGTGTGTGTGTGTGTGTGTGTGGGTGGGGGGTAGGATGTGTGAGAGAAGTGGAGCGATACATCTGTAGCATATTAGCTAGCACGGCTGCATTATGTGCCACTAATTTGGCGCTACCTTAGTGCTGGCAGTTGTCGAACTGTTGGTCAGGCTAATCTAAAATAGTTATTGAATCAAGTGTTTACTTATGTAGGTAAAGGTATATGTTTAACAAATCATTACAATACACCAGAATACAGGAAATGGCATCTAATTTGTTCAAAATTTTATGGGGGAGGACCCACCAGTATTTCACCCCCACATTATAAATGCTTTTGATGACAATGGTTAACACATCCATAACTGTCAGGTTAAACCTGTTTATTAATCTAGAACTTTTATCATAAAAAACCCATCTTGTTTTAATTACCCGCTGATGAGTTCTCTGCAGGCTAGCTGCTTCCTTCCCTTCCCTCAGAGTCAGGGTGAGAAGTTCAGTTTTCCAAGAGAGACTCTGAGTAGAACCACTGCTCCTCCGCATCCAGAGGAGACAGGTGAGGTGGTTTAGGCATCTTGTAAGGATGCTCCCTCGGCAGCTCAGGAAGTGTGCAGGGCATGACCGGCTGGGAAGGAAGACCCAGGACATGCTGGAGAGACATATCTCTCAGCTGGCCTGGGAATGTATTGGGGTCCTCCCAGAAGAGCGGGAAGAGGTGGTTGTGGAAAGAGATGCCTGGACCGCCTGCTCTGTTGCCCCCATCCCATAATAGGGCCGGTCCGGTCTCGGACTTTGATGCAGTTTTACAAATCATACAGCAGAAATCAAACTAAGAATGCATGATGTAAAATTGTGTTAATCTACTTGTTGAGGAGGACGCAGGTCTAACCGGCCGGTTTAAAAAAGTTGTGTTCAGTTCAGATGGACAACCTGTCACCGGCCACGCACATCCACTGACTCACCGGTTGAAATGGACTTGTGATCTGTCCAGGGTGTCCCCCACCTTTTGCACAGTGACTGCTGGACATGGGCACCAGCGACCCCAGCTACCCAAAAAGGAAGAATCAGGTAAAGATGATGGATGGATGGATGGATGGATGGATGGATGGATCAGCTGATTGCTGACTGCGCGTGTCTCTGCACCTGCTGTCATCTGTGGTGATGGAAGTAGCAGCATCTACAAAAGCCAAAGTGAGCTGCGCGTTCAATTAAAAACGGCTTGTTCGGTATTTTTCCAAATAATTTAGCTCTAAAAATAGTTTTGTTCATCTGTATAATAGCCTGTCTTTAGAGTTGATTTTTTTGTCTATTCATTTTGGATGTTAATATTCATTTGGTGACTTGGTAATAAACATAAATGTTATATCTTCCTTTCATTATATTTTTAAAACTATCATGTCAAACTGATTTGCTTACAAATGCAGTAAAAGCTTAATTTAAAAAAATAATAATAATTTTGATTGTTTGTTTTATTTATTTATTTATTTTGGGGGGGGGGGGTCGCCCCTCTAAGGTTGTTTTCACACCATATAGTCCGGTAGACTCGGTTCGGTTGGGGACCAATATTCATAACATTTTGTTTACATCTGAGCTGGTGCGTTTGCATTCACACTGCACTGTGCAGTCGAGACAACCTGTTGAACCAACCTGTTCCCCCACTCGCTTGTGGGGTGCTGCACCAAGAACTGAAAGAAGCGACACAAAAGCCTCTGAAGACACTTCTTCTTCTTCTTCTGGAAATAAAAACAAAAACGGAGTGGCGTCAGATTTTATCAGTTTTAGGAGTTCTATTTTGTCAGTTTTCAACAATGGACTCAGCATGAGCAGAAGATGAGGCAGAAGACCATGGAGAATATTGTTTTTCACACGAGGCAGCTGACAGCTCCATATGAGGTAAGAGAAATGCGTGTCTGTTTGCCCTGCATTGTAGTCCTCTTCCTGCTTGCGGAGCAGTGCCCGGTCTGCTTACATTCACACTGTACTGAACCGCGCTCGAGTTTTCTTCTACTGGACCTAGACCTAGGTTTTAGCCTGGGCCAGTTCGATGGCAAGTTCACACCTCCCCAAATGAACCAGACTTCCTAGGCAAACGGGCTAGAGTTCAGGACAACAGGGCTGGTGTGAATGCACCCTAATTACCGGTAATCTGTTGGGTCAGGGTAGGGCTTGGGAATAAAACTGAAACTACGGGCTCGGTCCAGATTTATTAGGCCTGAATGCAAATCTGGTGCAAAGTCACAACAGAAGTCATCTCAGGGCACTGAGTGGAAAATATTTTTAACTTGTCAGTTTTTCACTGATTGCCATCAATATGTGTGTGGTAGTTTCTGAACGTCTTTCACAACACATACTCAGTGTGACATCTTATGAGATTGAAATTGTTATTTTTCAAGGATTCACCAGAAAGTTCTTCCATTTCTGAACATAAAGACATAACATTCTAAATCTCCGTCATAAAGACCAGCGCACGACACATATTTCTTCAAAGAAGCTACATCTGTTGTGGTTTTCTTGTTTATAGATTATCAACAAGTAACACTTTGAAAAATTGATCAAAATGAAAACAGAGCAGCTGTTCAGAATCTGGCAGCTGCTTTATTTATTATTATTAATTTTTAAAAGAACAAGATAATAAGATGGGTGTAGTCAGATCGATGATACCAAAGCTTTAGAACTGTTGAAGAAAAGCAACAACAGGCCGGACAGTACACTCAGATATAAGGAGAGGGCGTTCACCAGGGGGACTTTGTGTCGCCCGCCGTACAAACGCTCTCAGGTTACAGCGCAGCATATGCCAGACGTGTGTCCCACAGAGAGGACGCCTTTAGCTCCATCCCAGCATGACTGCCCGTGGTGCAAAAGTGCTGTGATCATGTGAAACGGGCCCGCACTGTTTGTGCAAGAAATCCAACACGACCACAGGTCCTTTGAGGCGAGCCAGAGAGGTCTGTTTGCCTTTGTGGCAGAAGACCATGGAGCACAGAGCCTGCAGACAAACAGATACCTGTGTGGTGTTGTCTGCAGTCCAGAGCTGGGTCGATGACGTGCTGCCTGCTCCTGATCTCTGAAGCTTCTCTTTGTTTTGTGGCATGAAAGAAAATGAAACTGTTAAAAGATGATGAATGTAAAATGCTTTTGAATGAGTCAAATTTTTTTAACGCATATTTTTCTCTCTTCCAATCTAAAACTGAAAACAAAACAAAACATTTTGTATATTTAGAGAAAGTGAAAAAAAGGGAGTGGTGACAGCATGTGACTCAGACGAAACTAAAATGAACAAGATTACTGACGTTCTATAAAGTTTTGTCTAAATTATATATGTATATATATATATATATATATATAATATATATATATATATATATATATATATATATATATATATATACATACATACATACATACATACATACATACATACATACATACATACATACATATATATATATATATACATATAGAAGGAAATACAGCTGCAACCACCTGAGGGCAAAAGGCATCACTCAGAAACTGATGGAGTGTATTGCTCTGGATAACCAACCATTTTCATTTGCTGAGGATGTTGGATTGCAAAGATTTTTGGACTACGTTGAGACTCGCTACATTGTCCCCAGTCAGAGATATTTTTCTGATGTAACCTTCTCCGCATTATAAGCCGTCATTTCCAATGTCACTGAGAAGCAAATAGTCGATAGCACTTGGGTGAGTTTTACCACAGATATTTGGACGTTGTGTTAGCACCGTTAGCATGATTAGTCTTACGGCACAATGGATAGACAAAAACTTTGAACTTAAAAAGGCTGTCCTTCATGCATAGGAGTGCAGAGGATCCCACAATGGAGCTATCATTGCAGCTGCTTTTGATGGCATGCTAGGAAAGTGGAGAATCCCAAAGGAGAATGTGCATGTTGTTGTGAGAGATAATGCATGTAACATGACAAAGGCAATGACTGATTTAGGTGCCTCAAGTTTGCCGTGCATGACACACAGCCTGCAGCTTGCTGTAAACGAAGGTGTGCTGTCCCAGCGCAGTATTACAGATGTTGTGGCTGTGGCAAAGAAATTAGTGGGACATTTTAAACATTCACAACTTGCCTGCAGTTGACTTTAAGATGTACAGAATGAACTTGGGATGTCTATTAAAAGGCTACAAGACGTGTCTAACAATTCAATTCAAATTCAATTCAAAAATAATTTATTAATCCCACAGGGAAATAATTTGTTGTTGTAACTCGTTATCCTCATTTCATTAAGAGATGTTATAGACATTGATGGCTGTAGACAGGAAGGATCTCTTGTAAATGTCCATCCCACAGTGGATCCTAAGAAACTGGCTACAGATGCCATCTGATCCGTCCACCCAGACTCGGCTGGCCTCTCGGTTCCCCTGGGCTGTAGGACCGCCCTAATGCTGGGCAAAACTCCTCCCAGAGCGATGGCCACTCCTCCCAGCAGTCTGCTGAGCTCCTCGTCACTGCGGACAGCCAACTGTAGGTGCCGAGGGACGATCCTATCCTTCCACTGTCATGAACCGTGTTTCCTTCTAGTTCCAGGATCTCAGTGGTCAGGCACTCGAGCACAGCTGGCAGGTAGATGAGAATGCGTCCAAAGAACATCCTTTTCAACTCATTTGAGATTTGGGGCTGTAGTTGAGATATTATTTGAGCTTTTGAAATGTTAATCAGCTGCTGTTGGTTGTCGTAAACTGCCTTGTTGCCATGGTTACGCATCATAACAAATGTCCAAAACTAAAAAGGTTTCAGTAAAAATCATTCCAGCTGCACAGCATCCGATACCAGAGGAAACCATCATCCAAAAAATTGTGATTTACATCCAGAAAAAGAGGAGTTAAAGTTTCCAAAAGCAAAATCTCAAAATGAATGTAACAGAGCTGCTCCAACATGCAGCCACCTTGAGCGGCGCAATTCTAGAACAAGGGTAACATGTGGAATTCAACTTTCTATATGATGCAGAGCCAGGTGGAGCAGAGGAGGGCTTTGGGTGCTTATGCTGCTGATTTTGACCTCTCAGTGACTCTAACGGCAAACCGGTGGGGATTTCTTGAAAATATGATCACCCTGCTAGAGCCCTTCGAGCAGCTGACCAGAGAGACCAGTTCTGCACAGGCGTGTATTTCGGAGATCATTCCAGCAGTGGTGGCACTAATTCGGCTGCTTAGCAGAAGAAGTCAGCTGGATAGTGGTGTGATGAAAGCCTAAAACACTCTACTGGAAGCTGTTTGTACTCACTTTTATGGTGTACAAAGTAAATGTCAATATGCTATTGCAACCATGCTGGATGCATGATTCTAAGATTGTTATTTCAACAGCAAAATGGGAAAGTGGGAGCTCGTAGCATGCTACTAAACACTGTCTCTGAAATGGCCACCAGCCTCAAAGATGGTGATCAGCATGAAGAAGCCAGTACATAAGACATCCCACCCAAGAAGAAGGCTCAAACTGGACCACTGTTGGGCATGTATGACAAAATCATAGAGGATAATGTTTTCGCAGAACAAGCCTCCACAAGTGAGACAGCATCGCAGGTGACTAATGCTAATAAATAATGTTTAACACTTTTCATTTAATATAAGTTAAAGTGCAATTCATATGGCTGTTACCAGTGGTTAATTTGAGCCGGATCCTGCCGGAACAAAATCCGGGAGCTCCCTCATTTTCACCATGTGCATTCCGGCAACTGTTCAATCGGATCTGTCAGCTCATATCTCTGCCAATAAAAGTCATTGCGCATTTTTATTTTGATTATTTATTAAAAATACAATGACTGGAGATGTTGTCCATGTCTGTGTGGATGTTACTTCTGCAGCAGGTGCAACAGCCTGCATACACGCTGCTGCCAGCAGAAACTCTGACCACATGTCCCGCGGGGATGAAGCGTCTTAATCCACCTTCAGCTGTGTCTCAGAAACCAAAGCAGCACAAATGATAATTTTAACGGCACAAACCAGCGCAAACGTAGCACTAACCACTCATTGTATTTACTGGAATTTTTGACGTGACTGGGGTGTCAGCTTCACCTGCTCAGCTGTGCACCCTGCAGACAGTGCACGTTTTACGCACAGGAGCGTCTCCAGACAGCTCTGCAGAGCATGCACAACTGCCAATGTGTCAGAACTCCTGCATACATTTCAAATATAATAAATAAAAAAGCTTACAGTAAAAAAAAAAAATACGAGTGAAATGTTTGACGTGTATTATTCACATCACTTTTCAAAATTTGTCAAAATACCAGCGATCAAAATGTTGAAAAGACAGTCCAATTTATTATGTAAAATTAATAGATGGATGGATTATCCATAGCTGGACAACAGAGAATTGAAGCAGTGGTTTTAGAGATTGGAGCAGAACAACGCGCAGGACTGAATTCAGCTGATAAGAGTTCAGGTCAGACAGTGAAGTTTGTGTGTGTTTGTGGGGTGGGGGGGGACGCTTGACAGAATCGGAGCTGTTGTAATTCACTGTTCGCTAAAATAGTAATTTCAATTTAACCTTTATTTATACAGGTTGTTAGTCTCATTGAGCTTCGTCATTTACAAGAGAGACCCGGTTTTAATCAATTTAATCAAAGGTTTACAGATGTTTAACAACCTGTTAAAATACACCAAAATGCAGGAAATGGCATCTCTTTTATTCCAAATTTTCTGGGGGAGGAACCATGGACACCCCCCCCCCCCCGATCCCCCCGCACCACAAAAACCCCCCGACTGCCCCCCCTCCACACCGTAACACCCATCTGCCACCTGTTGTGGTGTCTTAGCAGGTGTATAAAATACTGCATCATCTGTGTAAAGTTGGCAATTTACACCATTGCATACAAGGTCATTTATAAAGAGACTGAATAACAGTGGCCCTAATATAGAGCCCTGTGGAAGTCCCCTTTTGATGTTTAAAAATGAAGATTTTTCTTGAGCCACTTTAACA
>NC_056501.1:45040178-45053012 GCF_014905685.2 Nematolebias whitei | reverse complement strand
GTATGTATGTATGGATGGATGGATGTGTGGATAGATGGATGGTTGGTTGGATGTATGTATGTATGGATGGATTTGTCACATTCTGTTATAAATTTGAAATGGGTTGCATTTTGCTGCAGTGTGAACGTAGCCTAAAACCCACACATGGCAGGTGGTCATCAATAATTACTGGTTCATGTAGGGCCAGGTCTAACTGGTCCAGTTTGACTCCTGGAGGTTCAGACTCTTCATTCAGGTTGAGTTCTGGCTCGGCCCGGTGGGTGGAGAAGACACCGCCTCCCTCTTCTCTTCTCAAATCCCGTCTGCCTCGTGTGAGCTAACAGCATGATAATGAGATGGGGGCAGATGCTCGCGTGCCTTTACAACCCCCCCCACCCCCCACCTGATGGGGGACGCAGGCTGAATATCATCTTACAGGCTCTGATATGAACGTGTTGATTCTGACTGAGCTTTAATTAAACATTAAACCCTGCTATGGTTCACGGCTTTGTTCTCACTTCTTACTGCAAAGAAAATGTTTTTCTGTCTGTTAGTCTGTGGACAAAATACCTCATGAGTCACTGGACAGAGTTCAATGAAACATTCAATAACATCTACAACTGATTATAACCTGTCCATTTCAAGATGGCCGCCACAGTCAGTTGACCTTGAAAAAACTCAAAAAAGCAGTCAGTTGTTGACAGTCAGTTAATTGAACTAAAACTTGGTAGCTGAAACTGATTCACATGCAAACTGTGCAGGAGTCAACCCTGTTTGTCTGTTAGCAAAATATCTCATGAATCACAGGACAGATTTTAGTGAAGCATTCAAAAAGTAAGCAGTGGCTACCAGCCTACCGATGGGTGTTTTCCAGTTTGGGCCATTTCATCGCTTCCTTGTTCCTTCTAAACAGCAACACATAAAATCAACCGTGTGAAGAGCGAGGGAGCACACAGTTTCCCATGATGCAAAGTGTTCGGACACAACACAAAGCCACGACCTGCAGTGCTCCCCTCCTCCAACACAGCCGTCCTATCTCCACCTGCTACGCCGTCTTTGTCTGAAGGACCTCCAGCTTTATTTCAATGACAATGTTGGAGCCCCACAGCCTGCAGCCCTGCACCCATCTCTGAGGTCCTGCACCATTTTATGGTCCCCGAGGGCAGAATGTCTGCAGTGGCCCCGTCAGCCCCCATCACCGAGCTGCTGGCAGGCATCAGAACAAACATCAACAGAAGGATCGTGCATCTCTCTGCTCCCGGGTCACGCCTCTGATACATTTTCTATTTTTTGTTGGGAACATGATTTAAAGACTGTGCAGAAACAGAACCCGAAAGTCTGAGCGGTCTACAGAAACTTAACACACACCACGTTTTAAGCCCTTTTGGTTCAAAAAACACAATTTTGTGCTTTTTAAACCATTATTTGGCCATTTGTCCTCTGATCTGAATTATATGTTTTAATGGATGTGGGTTACGCCGAGTTCTCCACTGACAGACAAACAATAATAATTTGTTGCGAAAAGAAATCTTGTTTTTGTCCTGAAGAAATGGTCAGAAGCTTGAACTGGTGGACAGGCTCGCTGTCACCTGAAGACCTACAAATGTGTTTGACATGTCAAAGTGACAGCTGCTGAAGCTGAAGTTTGTCCACAGCCTCCTCCCTCTCACTTCACTGTCTGAACATAATAATTTGATGGTGCTGGTCCTTTAAAACGACTGAAAATCTCACAATGTGGCACAGAACTGTCACAGGTGCAGAAAAGTCTCAACTACAATTTGATACTGAAGTAGAACATTTAAAATGTTATAGACAGGCAGAGCCAGATGACTGGTTTTAAATGACAGAGATGAAGCTGTTAGCAGTGAAAGTGAGCGTGTGGGGGGTGGGGGTGAAACCATGAACATGTTGTGCGCTCTGGCCTCTGAGTCACGCACCGTCCATGTGTTTGTCTGCAGCCGATGTCCATGTGTTTGCTCTGAGACAGATGGCGGCGCAGAGAGCCCGTTCCCACGGCTCACACACAGGAATTTAAAATGCAGATAAAATCCATCACACACTCGTCCTTGGCTGGATCACGTGCTGTCCTGAAACCAAACCGCGTGGACCGCTGCTCTAACCCAACGATGACTTATTGATGCTGGACTTGAAGGTGAAGGTTTGTGAGGACGGTCTGAACACTGGAAGGTTTAAAAAAAACATGTGAAGTTCAGCACGTTTTAAATCTGGATGATCATATTAAATCAGAGGATTTATCAGCTCTAATCTTCCTCCACTGAAACATAATTCAATTGAAATAAATCTGCTCACAGCGGACTGACTGTCTCAGCCAATATGTTGTTTTTATCTCTTTATGTTCCCGTAGCAGAGCAAAAAGGGGGAACTGAAAATAAATATCCTCCTTCCGTCTGTACATGTTGTTTGTGTAACATACATATATACATATTTATATACACACACACACACACATATATATATATATATATGTGGTAAATTAACTGTACTGATAAAGCACCTTTCTATCTGATCAAGATACTCAAACCTATGTAAAACACAGTCTGTGTCCTCATTTGCCCATTCATACAGCACTCTACTAGATCTATACAAGACTATTCAGCGCTTTAAAAAACTTAGGATGCATCAATCCACATTTTTTAACTTCCGATCCAATCCCGATACCTAAATCTGTATATCAGCCGATACGTCCCGATATCATCATTATTATTGATTTTATATGAGGCTGTAATAATCTCTTCTCTGTAGGCAAGTACACTTTGTACAAATATATGCATGTATGTCTAAAAAGGCAACATGAGGTAAGTTGTATTAATGTTGGATACGTTTCAAAGTTAGAATTAAATCCTGCTAACACAAAACGTTTATTTTATTCCTAGCTTTAAAGTGGATATTAAATTGATTAGATGGCTTCAAACATCTGCTAAGTTCATGGCATAAACCAAAACAGACATGTTCCTATTTTTAGTATTTTACATCGCTTTATAATGTAGCTGTTTTTGTTTCTTTTTTTATATACATCATTTTCTTATATTTTTTAATTCATATGCTTTATGATTGTCTATGTTTGTACTGATAAATATCTCCTGGAGATACCATACCTTGGCTGCAAGTATCAAGTTTCGAAATCCTTCGTTTTCTACAACTGATAGTCATGGTCATTAATTATGATGAAATTTAGCAACTTCTTGGTAAACATTTGAGCTCCGGTGCTTCAGCGGTGTGTTATTCTTGTTCAGTCCGGAGAAGGCAGTCTGATTTCGGTCAGCTGCGCTCAGTCTGCTCCTCCTCCGAGACAGGCAGACTGAGCGCGGCTGACTGAAATCAAACTGCCTTCTCCGGACGGAACGAAAATAACAGACCGCCAAAAGCCCCGGAGCTCGAATGTCCAACGTAAAACTAACGTTACCGCAGTTTAATGTGGTGCTATGGCGCTGCAGACATTGCACGTTGCTGTTTTGTTCTGTGGTGTTTCTAGTGTAAAATACTTCCACACAGTGGACATGTTTAAATGAAAAGTTGGTTAGCCATTAGCCACAGTGCTACTGCATGTTTTAGCTGGCTGCAAACTATGAACTGGATTTCCTGAATGTGAGGCGGGTCTTCTTACTCTGGGTTCATGAGACACGCCTCCGTTCAGGAAATCCATTCCATAGTTTGAAGCCAACGTGCAGATCAGCTGGCAGGGAATCACATGTGGAGACGTTTTACTTGGAGACACAGAGACATGCATCATGGATCGGAAATGAGTGGCTGAGTGGTTAGAGCAGTCAACCTCCAATGCAAGAGTTGGGGGTTCGAATCCACTAGCAGTCACATGTCCAAGTGTCCCTGGGCAAGACACTGAACCCATTATAGCCTCTGATGTGTGTCCCATCAGTGTATGAATGTGATCTGAAGCACTGATTAGTCTCTTTAGAATGATTTGTTCAATTAGCTTTGTATAGATCTAACAGTGCTGTATGAATGGGTAAATGAGGCACAGATTGTGATGTAAAGCGCTTTGAGTATCTTGAAATAAGATAGAAAGGTGCTATATAAGTACAGTCCATTTACCATTTTACTATTTACATGCGCCTACCTGATCTCACGGCAGAGAGGAAAATTCAAAATGTTGGTGGTGTGGAAGTGTTTTTTTCCTTTGGTGAAGATGTCGCATTCCAAAGATTTTTGGACGACGTTGAGTCTCGTTACATCGTCCCCTGTCTGAGATATTTTTCCAACATAACCTTACCCGAGTTAGGTGTCATTTCTGACGTCACTGAGAAGCTAATAGCCAATGGCACTTGGGTGAGTTTTACCACAGACATTTGGACGTCGTGTTACTGTAGCTCCGTTAGCATGATTAGTTTTATGGCACAATGGATAGACAAAAAACTTTGAACTTAAAAAGGATGTCCTTCATGTACACAAGTACAGAAGATCCCACACTGCAGCTAGAAACCCGGAACAAGCCTCCACAAGTGAGACAGCATTGCAAGTGACTAATGCTAATAAATCATCCATCCATCCATTATCTTTTACCTGCTTCTTCCATTTTGGGTCACGGGGGTCGCTGGTGCCCATGTCCAGCAATCACTGTGCGAGGGGCGGGGTACACCCTGGACGGGTCGCAAGTCCATCACAGGGCCACATAGAGACAAACGAGACAAACAACCATTCACTCCCTCACTCACACCTGGGAACAGTTTAGAGTTACCAATCAGCCTAACATGCATGTTTTTGGTCTGTGGGAGGAAACCGGAGTACCCAGAGAAAACCCACAGAGAGAACATGTAAACTCCACCCAGAAAGGCCCCCAGACCGGGATTTGAACCAGGGACCTGCTCGCTGAGAAGCATCAGCTCTACCAGTTGCGCCACCGTGCTGCCCGCTAATAAATAATATTTGGCACTTTTAATATAAGTGCTATGCATATGGCTGTTACTGAATATATGTCACCAGCTCTTACAGCTGTTGCACTTTTTTGTAGCAAATAAGCCTAAATAAGAGGACTATGTTCTGACAAAGGAACGTATATAAAATATTGGCATTGGTTATCGACCAAATACATTTTAACTTATTGGATATTGTCCAAAAAAACAATATCGTACATCCTTAATTTATATGGTGCTGGTGGCCATCTTGGATTTTACCATGGCAAGTCAGTTTTGATCATGGCCTTTCTTATTCAGCCCCACATCAACATGGAAGTCAGTAGTTTGCAAACTTTTTTTAATTTTCATGCTCATAACATGAAGGGATGGATGGTTTGGATTATTGGTGTTTTGAACCATTTGGCATGACTGTCTCAGAGGAACTGATGGGGGAGAGGGCGGCCCTGGAAGCCATCTTAGCACCAGCAAACTGTTTTTTTTTTTTTCTGCTATGGAGTGTGCTGTTTGTGGGTATCAGTTTGTTTGGTGACTCCTCAGATTGAAAGAAGTCCTTTGGATGAAGGACAAAACATCTCAGATTAAAAAAGAAACCGTCCAGATGACCTGACTGAACTTTGTTGGATTTTTACCTGGATTGTTGAGCATGAACTTTGATGATGGTGTATTTCCACTCCTGCCAGAAGTTTAATTTTATCACATCATTCATTCAACCTTTATTTAGAAAGGTAAATCCCATTGAGCCTCAAGGACTCATTTACAAGAGAGACCTGATTTCAACAAAGAATGATGACAACAATGGACAACAGCAACAGCAATAAACAGTTATAAAAAGTCATACTGCAGTTTTTTTGTTGTTTTTTTTTTTACAAATAGGATGGCTAGAAGAAAAAGGTAACAAAAACAGCTAGATTCTAAGGCGAATGTAGAAAACTAAAAACAGGAACATGTCTGCATTGGTCCCTGCCAGGAGTCCAACAGATTCTTAAAGCCACTTAGAGAGGTCAAGGTCGAGAGCTTCAATTGTTTTTGTAAGATATTCCAGGAAACAGGAGCGGAGTAGGAGAAGGCCCTTTTGCCTAGTTCAGTCCTCATTGAGGGAACACTGCAGGTAATAATGTCCTGAGAGCGCACGCTGTAGCTGCACTATCGCAGAGACATGTAGGAGGAGATGTATGAAGGCAGCAGACCAAGAAGTGATTTAAAGATGAAAATATACCAGTGAGAGAGTTTGCGTGAAGTTAATGATGTCCAGTTAACCAGTGAATACTGGGTGCAGTGGTGGGTACGATAATCACAGCCAGTTATGAATCTTAGTGCACCATGATAGACAGCATCCAACATCTGCAGGGTTCTTGTAGGAGCGTTCATGTAAATAATGTCACCGTAATCAATTGAGGGAAGGAAAGTCACAGATGCAAGGCGTTTTCTAGCATTCAGGGTTAGACAGGATCTGTTTCTGAAAAAGAAACCCAGTTTAACTTTCAGTTTCTTTACCAAGTTTTCCACATGAAGCTTAAAAGAGAGATGTGAGTCGACCAAGATACCCAAATATTTATAGGAATCAACAAACTCAATGGGGACACCTTTTGAGGATAAAATCGGAGGAAGAACTGCTGGGACAGACTTCCTATTTGAAAAAAGCATCCCTTTGGTTTTGTCGGCATTTAGGACAAGTTTGAGGTGAAACAAATCAGTCTGGATGATGTTGAATGCAGATTTCAAAAGCTGGAAATCCTTAGCAACTGTTTTAGCTCGACAATAAACAACTGTGCCATCAGCATAGAAATGTAAGGATGCATTAGGGATGTTTTTACCTACATTATGTATGTAGATTGTAAAGAGGATAGGTCCTAAGACTGAGCCTTGTGGTACACCATTGTTGACTGTTAAATAACTGGAGGAAGTACCATTATGTTGAACACATTGCCTCCGGTCTGAGAGATAGTTAGAGAACCAACCAATGGTGTGTTCTGAGAAACCAATTTCTGAGAGTTTATGACACAATATGTTATGATCCACAGTGTCAAAAGCTTTAGACAGGTCTAAGAAAAGTGCAGCACAATAATCCTTAGCATCCAGTGCTTCAACAACATCATTAAGAACCTTCAGTGAAGCAGTGGTTGTGCTGTGTTGTTTCCTGAAACCAGATTGATGTGGAGGTAAGATGTTAAATGAGTCCAGGTAATTTTTGATTTGAGAGTTTATCAGTTTTTCTAGAACCTTGGCTAAAATGCAGAATTTAGAGATTGGTCGATAGTTGTTCAGTGAGGTGGGGTCACCTCCCTTCAGCAAAGGAAGAACAAAGGCTGTTTTCCAAGTGTCTGGGATGGAGTTTTGTCTTATGGAGAGATTGAAGATGTGGGTCACAGGGACTGTGATGATATGAGCAGCCAGCCTTAAGAAATAAGGTGGAAGTTCATCTGGACCTGCAGATTTTTTAGGATCAAGATCTTTTAACAGTTTATTAACCTCACTGACTGAGAATGGAGAAAAAGAGAAGCTGTGATTAACTGAGGATTGACTTGTAGGAGGGATTTGATTTGTACAAGTTTGGTTATTAAGTGAAGTGGCTGATTTTCCATTAGTAACTGTGTCAACATTTCATCAGTGTGTTGTTTTCAGAGTTTTACTCCAGAACCAGACAGTCTGCAGGCTCCTCCTAATGTTCAGTGACTTTAGGAGGCTCCGTGTAGTTTTCTTCAGGGAGCGGCTGGACCTTCTCCTCCTCCGTGTTTCTGACATGTTCAGCTGGAGATGACTAAAGATGGAGCTGACAGACGCTGTGAGCACCAGCCCAACAAAGGAAGTCTGCCGGGGTCAGTGGGGCGCCGCGGGGGTGTCAAAGTGCCAGAGCCCCCAGTAAGTTTTCCTGGCGTCATTGTTGCGACACACTTTTAATTCGGAGGTGTTTTCTGCGCCATGCGGGGGGAGGAGGTCGGAGCTGCGCGAGAAATCCCTCCTGCAAGGAGGTCTGGTGATTTAGGAGGGGAGGGGCAGCGAGAGGCGCTGTGTGAGTGCGTGCGTGTTGGGTGCAGGGGGGGAAAGAGAGCTGAGTGCGTGGAGCTGGTCGCACGCGCGCGCACGCACACACGCCTTTTCTTCCTCTCTTTCTCCTCTCCAATGAGCCAGACTGGGAGAAAGCTGCCAATACACACACGCGCGCGCGCATTCTCACTTGCCAGACACACACACACTGAGGAGGAAGAGGAGGAGACGGAGGCAACAGTTCAGTCTGCGGGAGCAGCGCAGGGATCTGCTCGTGCGCTCCAGAAACTGCGCACTTTCCTCCTGTTTGTTTGTTTTTCTGTTGTTTGTTTACTTCTGTCAGCAGTGACTGGACTCAACATGGCACAGCTTTGAGGATTTATCCTTTTCCCTCGTCTCCGTCTGTGGAAGTAATCGCCACAGTGCGCGCGCTCAAGATGGGGCCAAAAGTGTTGTGGATGAGAGGAGGCGTCCTGCCGGCCGCCGCGCAGCTGCTGCTGCTCGCGCTCCTGCACGGCGCCGCCGGCAAAACGCTCAAATACAAAGTTTACGAGGAGCAGAAGGTGGGCACCGTCATCGCCCGCGTGAAGGAGGACGTCTCCGGAGTTCTGTCCAAGCTGCCCGGCTCCCTGAGCTTCCGCTTCCGCGCCATGCAGCGGGGCAGCGCGCCGCTGCTGTCCGTCCGCGAGGAGGACGGAGAGATCAGCATCGGAAGCAAAATCGACCGCGAGAAGCTCTGCGAGAAGAACCTGAACTGCACCATCGAATTCGACGTGGTGACGCTGCCCACGGAGTACCTGCAGCTGTTCCACGTGGAGGTGGAGGTGCTGGACATCAACGACAACTCCCCGCACTTTTCACGCGCAATCGTGCCCATCGAAATCTCCGAGAGTGCGTCGGTTGGGACGCGCGTCCCGCTGGACGGCGCGGTGGACGCAGACGTGGGGGAGAATTCCCTCCACACCTACTCACTGACGCCCAACAACTTCTTTAAGATTGACGTGAGGACCAGGACGGATGGGGCCAAGTACGCAGAGCTGGTGGTGATGAGGGAGCTGGACCGGGAGGTCCAGTCCAGCTATCAGCTGCAGCTCACGGCCTCCGATAACGGTGTGCCCCCCAAGTCAGGGTCCACTTTACTCAAGATAAGTATCTCAGATTCTAATGACAACAGCCCAGCTTTTGATGAACAGGCGTATGTCATCAGTTTGATGGAAAATTCCCCTCTTGGCACTCTGATCATAGATTTAAATGCCACAGACCCAGATGAAGGCACAAATGGTAAAATTGTCTACTCCTTCAGCAGCCATGTTTCACCAAAGATCTTGGAAACATTTAAGATAAACCCAGAAAATGGCCACATAACTCTTGTTAAAAAAGTTGACTATGAAACCACTGTTTCATATGAGCTAGATGTTCAAGCTCAGGATTTGGGTCCAAATTCGATCCCTGGACTCTGTAAGATAGTGGTGAAAGTGGTTGATGTGAACGACAACAAACCAGAAATAAACATTAACCTGATGACTCAAGGCAAAGAGGAAGTTGCGTACATATCAGAAGGGGCCCCGGTGGACACGTTCATAGCTCTGGTACGGGTTGATGACAATGATGCTGGCCTCAATGGGGAAGTGGTGTGCAGGCTGCACGGCCACGGACACTTCAGGCTCCAGAAGACCCATGAGAAGAACTACATGATCCTTACCAACATCTCACTGGACAGGGAGAAGAGGTCAGAGTACAGTCTGACAGTTATAGCTGAGGACAGGGGTTCCCCCAGCCTGTCCACCATTAAACACTTCACTGTTCAGGTGCTGGATGAAAACGATAATCCTCCTCATTTTGAGAAGAACCACTACGAGATTTTTAAATCTGAGAATAACTCTCCTGGGGCCTACCTGATGACAGTGGTGGCCTCAGATCTGGATTTAGGAACAAATGGTCAGGTCACCTACGCTATCATAGATGCTTTGATTCAAGCGAGCCCCATTTCTACCTATGTCACAATTGACCCTTCAAATGGTGCCATCTATGCCTTGCGGAGCTTTGACCATGAAGACGTCAGCCGGATAGCATTCACTATTCAGGCTCGTGACGGGGGGAACCCTGCTCTGTCAGCCAACACTACTGTCCTGCTCACTGTTCTGGATGAAAATGACAATCCACCGGTCATCCACTCCCCTGCTCTCAGGAATCATACCGCTGAACTCCCTCTGTGGAAGTATGCATCCCCTGGTCAGCTAGTCACGGCACTGAAAGTCACTGACCGTGACTCTGGTGCCAATGGAGAGGTGAGCTGTGCCATTGTTGGAGGGAATGAGGATGGACTTTTTGTGATGGATGCTCGGCGGTGTGAGCTCCGAACCAATGCCAGTCTGGAGCAGGCTTCACGGGATGTGATGGAGATAAGAATAGAAGTACAAGACAGAGGCACCAACCGGTTGACCACAGGAGCCCTCCTCAGGCTCTCCCTGCAGGAAAACATGGATATCCTCCCCCCTCTCTACCCCACCGGCTCCAGCGGGGCTTCTTTCGATCTCTCGCTCATCATCATCATTTCTCTTGTCGCTGTTTGTGCTCTGCTGCTAATTGTCATGGTGATGTTCGCGACCACTCGCTGCAGCCGCGAGAAGAAGGACCCCAGGCACAACTACAACTGCCGTGTGGCTGAAAACAGTTACCAGAACCACCCCAAAAAGCCTGCCAGACAGATACATAAGGCAGACATTACCCTGGTCCCCACTGTCAATGGAACCTTACCTGTCCGATCTCACCCGCACTCCCCCCTGCCCTCCCCTACACCTGAGAGAGGCACTCTGGGAAGCAGGCAGAGCCATCACAGCCGGCAGTCACTCAACAGTCTAGTCACCATCTCCTCCAATCACGTGGCAGAGAGTTTTGCCCTGGAGTTGGCCCACACCACACCTCCTGTAGAGGTAAGATGTCTGCTTTTTTCCCCTTGCTTACTTTCTCTTCATTTGGACGTATATTTGCTTAAATGTATGACATGCCAAAGGTATCACAAATGTTCATTTGGATTTGAAAAAATGTAAAATAATCTACTTTAAACATTGTTTTATCAAGTTCTTGCTTTGGATTTTATCTGTTGTTCTCATATTTTGTTATCCTCAATCCTCCCTATCATGCTTTTTTTACCATCACCCTCAGCAGCAAATCACAGACTCATGTCACCTCTTTTTCCTTTAGTCCTTCCCCATATTGCACTCCTACCACACAACATTGTCTTGTGGTCTTGGTTATTCAACTCCATTCATTTTCCCTCTTCATTTTTCCCTTTTATTTTTGTCTTTTGTTTGTTTCTCGGGATTGTAGCAAGTCTCACAGCTTCTGTCCATGCTCCATCAGGGCCAGTACCAGCCACGGCCAAGTTTCAGAGGCAACAAATACACCAGAAGCTACAGGTAATGTTCAAATGTGGAACTACCTTAGAGAACCTCTGTGATGTCACAACAAAACCCTTCTGTATAACAGTTGTTTGTACTTTCACATAAAGTAGCTCATTCCAAGAAGTTTTAGTTTGCAGTCTGTATAATGTCATGCACTGTAAAACAGAATTTTGAACAAATTAGAATATTACCCATGAAGAATATTTATGTTTTACTCCAGTACTTAAGCTAGCAAATGTAATATACAAAAATGGTCAAATTTGAACTCAGTATTTATCTTCAAAATGAACTGCAATCTTACATTTTTTTATTGAAATTAACCAAATATAATGGCTCTTTACTACAACGCACTCCATCAACATTTACGTCAATACAAAACATGCACAATGAACAGCTCTTTAGCAGTTTTGACATATAGGAATGTCCTCATAATACTGCTGGAATAACTAACAGGATATTAACGAGGGTGTACGTTTAACAAAGAAACAAACAAAAAAACATGTATCCCAAAGTTGTGGACATCAGTGGAAAATATTGGCTAATGTAAGGCTAGCTAGAGAGCTACATATGCACTGTGCCTTGTTATTAGACATAAAGGATATACATGTAAAAACTAGAGATGTGACAATCTCAAAGTTTCCACATTTTAATGAATCAAGAATTGTGCCCTTCAAAGATCTGTAAACCCCATCTTTTCTAAAACAGAACTTTCCAAACTATTAACTTTTATAACAGTTCTTAAACTTAATTTTAATTAAGTTAGCGGTATTCTTTACACATACTGTACCATTGAAGACTAATCAGTTTCTGTTCACAATAGCAAATGAACCTTCCCTTAAAAATATGCTTCTGCAAACTGCTCTCTTCCGCTACTCCTTTTTATCCATCAAGTTTTCTACATTGTTTTAATGTAACAGTTGTGATCAATGCATCAAGCCTCTGTCTGGCTCTGTGCAGATATGCCCTGAATGAGATGGACAAGTTCAGTCTGAAGGACAGCGGCCGTGGAGACAGCGAAGCTGGGGACAGTGACTATGATCCTGGCAGGGAGTCCCCCATGGATAGGTTCCTCGGTGAGGCCTTTACTGACCTATATTCTCCCAGTGGGCAGCACAGACTGCATGCAGGTACAACCCAGCCCCCAACCTACCACCACATTGACCGGTCTGTCTGTTTCACTGCATTTCAAAACCCATGAGTCCCCCTCATGGGACCTTACATTGAGAGAAAGAGGATTTTTTTGTTTTACCATTTAATCAACTTGTTATGCCTCACTGAACGGTTAAAAAATACATCTACAACATTTGAATGGAGATTGCAAGAGCGCAATCATCCATTCATCCATCCTCATCCATCCATCGATTCATCTATCCTTAAATGCATACATACATACATTACACGCATACACATTACATACAAACATTACATACATACATATATAAATACATACATACACATATACATACATACATACATACAAACATTACATACATACATACATATATACATACATACATACATACACATATACATACATACATACATACATACATACATACATACATACATACATA
>NC_056501.1:45013986-45038986 GCF_014905685.2 Nematolebias whitei | reverse complement strand
TACAAGAGAGAGTTGGCCAAGACTGACAGCATACAGAAAGGGGGAAGGGGGGGGGGGACAGTAAAAAACACAGTTACAACACATAGTCACAATAAACATAGACTTAAATAACAAACGACTCAATTAAAACAATTACACTTCTGCAACTTGAGTAAAAAGGGATCTATCATGATATTAAATACATTCCAAGTTTAAGCTTTAATTACAAACTGTTCCATGAGGTTGGAGCAGAAACGCTAAAGGCTTTCTTGTCCCTTTCTGTACTGACACGAGGAACACTAAAATTTAATTAAAGCTGCAAGCAGCGTTCAAGGCCCTCGCAGCGAAGCACCGCTGCGGCCTTACCGCGACCGCGGGAACTCCAGCGACTCCTCCCGGTCGCCATCGAGAACGCTCACGCAACCGTCACGCGCCCGTTCTCCGGAATGTGCATTCGCCGAACCTTTGACATCAGCTGCGACTGCGGATATAACTATTTTAATATTATAGGGGGCGCTCTAGAGTCAAAAGTTAAAAAACTTTACTAATGTGTCCATAACTGCTTACTAATGATGCACCCAAAATCTGGTGCAGATCGTATGGTATATCATTGAGATACAAGTGTTAGAATATTATAGGGGGTGCTCTAGAGTCAAAAGTTAAAAAACATTACTAATGTGTCCATCAGGACTACATAATAATACACCAAAAATCTGGTGCAGATCAGATGATATATCATTGAGATATAACAGTTTAAAAAATCTAGGGGGCGTACTTGAGTCAAATATTAAACAACAACACAACTGTGTCCATAAGTCCTCACTAGTCCAGCACCAAAAATCTGGTGCAGATCAGACGATATGTCACTGAGATATAACAGTTTGAATTATGTAGGGGGCGCACTTGAGTCAAAAGTAAAACAACAATACCATTGCGTGTTTAAGTGCTCACTTATCACACACCAAAAATCTGGTCTACATCGGATGACATATCACTGAGATATAACAGTTTGAATAATCTAGGGGGCGCACTTGAGTCAAATATTAAACAACAATAACAATGTGTGTAGACATGGTCACACATTATGCCACAAAAATCTGGTGCAGATCGGATGATTTATCATTGAGATATAACTGTTGCTATATTGTAGGGGGCGCTGTAGAGTCAAAATTTAAAAAACATTACTACTGTGTCCACCAGGGCTAAATAATAACACACCATAAATTTGGTGCAGATCGGCTGATATATCACTGAGACAAAACAGTTTGAATAATCTAGGGGGCGCACTTGAGTCAAATATTAAACAACAAAACTAAAATGTCCATCAGTTCTCAGTAATGACGCACCAAAAATCTGGTTCAGATTGGATGTTGTATCACTGAGATATAACTGTAAGAAGAATATAGGTGGCGCTGTTGAGGCTCTTGGCCACTTATCATGGAACCCTGTTCAAATGTGGATAATGATCAATCATAGTGATTTTGGTTCATCTGGGCTCAAATCTGTGCAATTTAGAGCCAAACGTATTGCAACGGCGTCTCTTTTTAATTCGCCATGGCGCCACACCCACATCCTCCAGCTATAACTGTTTGTAGTTTAAATCAAGTCAGACCATCTTGTTATCTGTCTTCCAACACAGGATCATCCTGATTAGATTAAGGGTGTCAAAGAAGGAGCATTCCAATTAAACAAAGTCACTTCCTGTTCTGAGGGGGCGGGGCTTTGATGACGTCACAATATGACCTCAGGGTATCGTCGGGCATGGGACAGGGATGACTCGTGCCAAATTTGGTGCAAATCTGTTTTTCAAGTTGAAAGTTATAACGTTTGGAAATTTATGGCGTTAAGCTCAACTTTGAGGCCTGGCCACGCCCCTTTAACAAAACGAAACTGAAAGCTTTTGATAACTTTTACTCTCCAATGTCTTAAAGGTCTATTAACCAAGTTTGAAGGCAATCCTTCAAAATCCCTAGGAGGAGTTCGTTAAAATTCGCCATTAAAAACGCCCAAAAATTAACCTTTGACCCAAAATGGCCGACTTCCTCTTGGTTTTGGACCTGAGCTCCAAGAGACTTTTTCATAGGTCCTGAGAAGATACACATGTTCAACGAGTTTCAGAATTATCGGTCGAAAAATGTCTTGGGGCCGAGGTTTTAAAATATTCTAGGGGGCGCTATAGAGGCTATTGCGCAATTATCATGGCTTCCTGTTCAAGGTGCGGGCAATGATCGATCGTAGTGATTTTGATGAACCTCGGATCAAATCTGTGGAATTTAGAGCCAAACGTATTGTCACGGCGTCACTTCTGACTTCGCCACTCCGCCACGCCCACATCCTCCAGCGGAAACGCTTTGCGCTTCAAAGCAAGTCAGACCAACTTGTTGTCTGCCTTCTAACACAGGATCATCGTGATTGGGTCCAGAGTGTCAGGGAAGGAGCATTCCAAGCAAAAAAAGTCACTTCCTGTTGTGAGGGGGCGGGGCTTTGATGACGTCAAAATTTGACCTCAGGGTATCGTCGGGCATTGGACAGGGATGACTCATGCCAAATTTGGTGCAATTCTGTTTTTCAACGTGAAAGTTGTAGCGTTTGGAAATTTTTGGCGTGAAGCATAATTTTGAGGTCCGGCCCCGCCCCCTCAACATACGTCGGTTTGCACCGTTTTGATAACTTTTGGTCCCCCATGCCTACTGAGCAAAATGGCGCAAGTTTGAAACCGATTGAGCGAAATCCCTATGAGGAGTTCGTTCAAATTCGCCGTGTACGAAAAGCGAAAAACGGCCAAAATTGACCCTTTGACCCAAAATGGCCGACTTCCTTTTGGGTTTAAGGCATACCTCCAAGAGACTTTTTTTCATGATTCAGTGGGTTGTACATGTGTACCAAATTTCAGCTCTCTAGGTCTTACCAGTTGTCATATCTCACGTTAGGGGGCGCTGTGGAGCAGTTTGGCCACGCCCACTTTTGGTTCCATTAAATACCTCAAATTTCTCGCGGGGGACAATTTTGGGTCAAATATGGTGAGTTTTCGAATATGTTAAGGCCTCCAAATTAGCGCTCTTTGACGGAAAAAAATTTGAAACGACACAATAACAATAGGCCTTCGCAGCGGCCTTCGCAGCGCTTAGCTGCTCGGGCCTAAAAAGTCTGAGATCGGAGGCTGTAGGTCGTGTTGTTTAAAGTTAACAAAGATGAAATATAAGGTGCTGTCAACTTAAGAATAGCCTCGTAAATCAAAACATACCAATGGTCAAGCTGACGTACATGCAGAGACGGCCATTTTACCTTATACAAGAGACAGTGATGAGTTAGGGCTCCATAATTTGTAATAAACCGCAAAGCGCCATGATACACGCTATCCAGCATGTGACAACATTGAGCAGAGGCGTTCAAGTATAATACATCACCATAGTCAATAACCGGAAGAAAAGTTGACTCCACCAATTTCTGTGTTACTCTAAAAGAAAAGCAGGATTTATTCTGAAAATAAAATCCAAGTAAAAGCTTCAGTTTATTTACAGTAAACTGAATATGTACTTTAAAAGACAATTTGTCATCAATTAAAAATCCCAGATATTTGAATGTAGATACAAGTTCAATTTGTTTTACAAGTTCAACTTTAGTTTGAAAAAGCTTTAAATTTTGGCCCCATTTTGTAAGTGAGTTTGACACCCCTGCAGGTCAAGTCCATTTGAACTTTATGACACCTGTTAGTGGCTAGTAATGCAGTAAGACCAACAACTTTGACCATCTTCTTAAAACAGCATTCAATAATCCCATAATATAAAATAATAAAACTGTTGTCTTTCTAATGATTTGTTGGGTTAGTGTGCCCAGGGGAGCAGATGGTGGGGTTAAGGGCCTTGCTTAAGGGCCCAGAGTGGGACAAATGAGGGTGGAGGCAGGTGCGGGTGCTTCACCTTTTTCACCTATATTTTGATGTTGTCGGTCCGGGAAGTCAAACCAGCAACCTTCTAATCACAGACCCACCTTCTCTAACCTCTGCACCACCACTCCCCTACCCTGGTTTACAGCTTAGCTTCTGTCTGCTGTCACTCCCTGTGGACTTGCCATTTCCTCCATGGCTGCATTACCAAGCAAGAACTTTCCAACTTGTTGCCGGACCCGTCTGACTTTAAAATATTCTGCCCCTCAAACATCAAACATCTGCCGACTCAGAGGTGAGAGAAGTGGAAAGCGCCTGGTCAGATGTCTCCCTTTGTGTCTTAGCAGACATCTCACAGGTTGCACCCTTCTCTCTGAGCTGCTTTGTTCCAGTCAGCTTCCCACACAATCATCCCTCCACACTCAGCTCACCATACATCCCTGCTCAAGTTGATGCAGCGTCTGAAAGAGCGCCGCTCGTTAGTCGTTTTGCTTTATTCCACCCTCACTTTCACCCACTGAAACTGAGCTCCTCGATCTTTTCCGATACAAAAAGTGCCATTTAATTGCCATGTGAAGAATAGGTGCTGTGGAGTCAGCTCATGATTAAGGCTTGAAGAATATAATTAAACCTTAAGACGCACCTTTTTCCCAGTGTGTGTTCAGCCTGCGTTCTACCCCCGCGCCCACGGCAGCAGGAAGGATTCAGAGTTCAGCCACATCTTTGTCAGGATGTCTGAAGCCTTTAGCGATCTGCTAAATGTGGCACGAGCTGTAGCTCATGTAGGAACTACAGCTAGCCTAGTCCAAATGTTTCTGTGAATTCAGTGTATTGTTTTCCTGTTCGTAGTTTCTTCAGCTCATTTTTGTTTCATTCAAGTATATTTTGTTCTATTTAAACCACTCGTAGAAACATTCAGATGTATTTACAACAGTGTGCTTTGACTTGTTTATTTAATACTTCGCTAAATATTTAACATGACGTAAAATAAATATCTCATAGAAATACGTTGAGATTTTCTTCACTTCCTCCAAGAGCGTTGTTCTCTATGAAATCTGCTTCTTGGTTGCTCTGTTTTTTGTTTTCTTATGCTATTTTTATATTTAGCTAATGTTTAACTTCTTTTAGCTGCATTGTTGCTTATATAAACATCTGTTTTTGCTCATTTGAGCATTTAGCTGCTCTTGCTGATCGTCAGCTGTTTTGCTTATTTAACAGTTTAGCCACAGTTTTGCTAAATTTAGCTTTTCTCTGCTTGGTTTAACTTTGACAATTTAAGCTTTTTTAACAAATTTCAGCAAAATCATTAAGCAGTTAGCATTAGCACTGCATTCATGCAGAAAATGCAAGCTTCATTAGTTATAGGGGGCCGAGATGGTGTAAGGGCAGGGCAGCCAACTTGAGACACGAAGGTCCCGGGTTTGATCCCCAGTCATTGCACATCTCTCTGAGCAGGTGTCTCTGAGCAGGACACTCTATCCCCAGTTGCTCCCCAGGTGCCTTCCATAGCTGCCCATTGCTCCACCTGGTGGTGGATGGGTTAAAAGCAGAGAACCAATTATGCCATTGCATGGGAACATACAGTGCAATGATGACAACACATTATTATTATTATTATGTATGTGTTTGTAACTGCTGGAACAATAGTTTGATGAGTACTGAGATCTATCTTCAAAGTGGAATATGAAAAATTATGTCCCAAAAAGCAGTTTTGAAAACTGCAGATCAGACCGCCAAGGCCTTTGCCATCCTTCTGCACATGTCACAATGCACTGGTCCCTTAGAGCTCCTCCTGCAGGTGGTGGGTTCACAGGAGGGTGGTCCTGTGTTAAGCCTGGCTGGACCCTGCAGTAAATGTCCCAGCCACTGGGCAGTCTAGGTAGTGTCTCACTGGGTTGCAGCTGCTGGCGAAAACCCACACATTCACAGAGAGAACATGCAAACTCCACCCAGAAAGGTCCACGTCTGGGATTTGAACCGGCAACCTTCTTGCTGAGAGGCAACAGCTCTACCAACTGTGCCACCATGCTGCCCTCTAAAAGGGAAATTTCCTAAATCCCTTGAAACAATTGCAAGGGTTTTTGAATATTGGTACATGCATGATAGAGGCTCAGTCTTATTGCTTGAATTTTGTACATTTGTACAAATTTGACAAATTTTCTTTCAAAATTGTCAGAGTTGTCGGGGGCAACCAAATTCTTTCTCAATGTAGTTTCTGCAAGTTCTAGAGCACAAAGGCTGTGTTGACATCTGCACAGAAGCTGTCCAATGACAGAAAACATCCAAGGCTTTAGACTTTAAATGTACAGGTCTGAAAACCAAGTTGATGAAGAATTGTGTTTATTAAAATAACTGGTCCGTGCATGGTTGAAAATACAGATTTGTAAGATTTGCACACAAAATTACACAGTGAAGAGACCCATGGCTCACCAGACATAACACTCAGAATTATGTGAGACCGCAACAAACACCTACCATGCCTGGCATAGGAGAAAACCTGGGCTTCCCTTGTCTAAGCAAGGTCACCATAAGGGTTTTAATCAGGATTTGCTGGCACCTTGTCCAAAACCACTTTTCCACAGGAGACCCTACTGGGGTCAAACACCTCGGAGTCCCTCCAGATGAGCTGGAGGATGGAGGTCTGGGGATCTCTGCCTAAGCTGTGACCTGGTCTTAAATAAGTTGCAGAGGATAGATGGATGGATGGCTGTCATAAGCAGGAGTACAAGGTCTTTATTTTACAGTAGCAACTAAAAGCTTAATCACTTTCTAAGCAGCTTCTGTTTTGATTTGACTTTAAATGAAAAAAAATGTCAGAACTCCAGAACTAAACTTTTGTATGGGTCCTTAAACATGTCCTCTGATAGGAGTCCTGAATCAGTTCTGGACTGTTCCAGTGTCCCTGCTGACACTGCTTAGTGCATAACAGGGTCCTCTTGTTGATCAGAGAGCATTGATTATAAACAACGCTGATTAAAAAGCTGATAAACTGTTTTCTAATGGAGTCAGTGCAGGTTCAGCTGGGTTCTCTTTGTAACAGCCAGAAAACGAAGAACACACAGCATAAAAACAGACGGGTCTGTTCTGTATGGAACCTTTTGATGAAAACACTTACAGTATTCGTAGCCCATTTCCTTTTTGTCTCCTGTCGCAGAGCAAAGATGGGGAATTGGACAGACCCTCTGTCCATCCATCCATACATGTTATGAACATTATAACTTGAAAAGATAAATGAGGTACTGTCTCTCATTTTGGTGTGTGGTTACACAGGAGTAAGAAGGGTTTTGCTTGAAAAATGGGCTGCCATATCAAAATCCAAGATAACCAACGCTGTTCTCTTTTGTAAACGTGCTACCCCATTCATTTCAGGAAACTATGTTTTCTAGTTTTTATATTGCTCAAAAGTATAATTTCCTTAAATGATTGGGGTGGCCAGAGATAATTTATGGTGGCCTTGGCCACCATAAATTATCTCTGGCCACCCCATGGCTCCACCAAAGCGCCTGGTGGTGGATAAAATTGCTCCCTCTACTCACAAGGATTTATCACTCTGTGTTGCCTCAGACCAGCCAAAAAAAGACAATTACCTCTCTTTTTACACAGTGTAGCTCCTGCCCACTTGAACTGCATCAAAACATCAAGGCTTACTTGCATTCCTTGTTCAGTTCCAGTCCAGAAAAACACTTGCCACAAAAACTACAAACATTCACTATTCAAACCCCTCTGCGTCAGGGGACATTGGCGTACCGCTTGTTTGAATAAACATAGGCAAATGATCAAATTCAGAAGCCTTTGTGTGTGTGTGTGTGTGTGTGTGGGGGGGGGGGGGGGCAGTGACGCAGAGGTTAGAGAAGGTGGGCCTGTGATCGGAAGGTCGCCGGTTCAACTCCCTGTACATACAACATCAAAATATGGGTGGGAAAGGTGAAACAACCACACCTGTCTCCACCTTAATTTGCCCCATCCTGGACCCTTGAGCAAGGCTCTCAACACCCCACCCCCACCCCATCTGCTCTCCCGGATGCCCTAGCTCAATGGTCCCCAACCTTTATTGCGCCACGGACCGGTAGATGACCCATAAAGTAGATGCCATTTCCTGAATTCTGGTGTATTTTACAAAAGTATATTACAGTAGATCAGTCTGTGTGTAAAGAATGAATATAAAAGCTGCACTTTTTGAATGGAATGACTGAAATAAATCAACTTTTTTATGATATTCTAATTTTATGACCAGCATCTGTATTTCAAATTTACTTTTAATCACTTTATGTGTGATTTATAAGTGTATTAAGTGCAGGATCATTTCTCATTTAATTAGTGTATCCCACACCGAGGTCAGCTGAGCCTCGTCATCCTCCTCGCTGCTCCACAGTGATTCACGTCAGATTGTTCACAAAAGCGCAGGAACTTATGCATAGTGCAAAACTTTAATAATATTTATGATTTTGAATAAAATTGCCCATGACTTTGAACTTTTAATGGCAGACATTTTTTTTTAAGAGCAGAAGGAGAAATGCGAAGGAACAGCTCTGATGTGAATTCAAAAAAGTTCAAGACAAAACCAGCTCTGATGTGATATTAGGAAGCTTTGTTTAAAATTATAGTTTATTTAGTTAATAGTTTTACAGTCACTCTTTGTCAGGCGGGTTGAAAAATATGCAGCGTAATCCTTCAAATGCGCAGACACGGCCGCATGCCTCCTCCTGTCTGCTCCAGACCACGCAGCTAAATTACTCCTCCCGAACGGGCAATGTAGAACCAATCTGCGCATGCGTCTAACAGAAACTGAAACTTACCACTTGGTTATGTTGACCTGCGTCAAGAGTGAGTCATTGACAGATGTGGTGATTTTTCAAAAATTATTATTATTTTTTTTCTGTGCAGCCCGGTATAAATTGACCCACGGCCCGGTACCAGTCCGCGGCCCGGTGGTTGGGGACCACTGCCCTAGATGGCAGCTCTCTGCTCTCTGCTCTGTGGTTGTGTCAGGAAGAGCATTCAGTGTAAAAACAATCGCCAAGTCTTTGTGCGACTTAGTTCACTGTGGTGACCCTTGAAGAAGGGAGCAGCTGAAAGAAGAAAAATAAAAAATCTAATTCAGAAGTCTGTAAAAAAGATGGAGCACTAATATGCTGTTGGAAAAAGATATTTGATCATGGAATAACTAACATTACACTATGGGTTGCATGTTTATGTTCTGCCAACCAGTCTTGCATTTACAGTATTTTGGTATTTTGGTTCTACCTATATATTAAAATACTTTGCAATCTGGACATTCTAGTTTATAATAATTTGCTGATAACTGATTAAACTAACACACTGTGAACTTCTCATTTTATGTCTGATGCTTTCTTTTATTCATATTCACTCACAGATCAGAAGGGTTAAATCTTTCATTTCGATCCTTTCATTTCATCTGCTCTAAGATGTATTATAAATGTTCCTTTCATGTTAATGAGGGGATAATAAAGTCCTTCAATAGCACTAGTGAAAAGCGGCGCACTTCTTTAATGAAGGGTTTAAGTTGGCATATTTGATTTGTCTAATTTATTCTTCTGAGATTTCTATTTGAAGATTTAATGTTGAAAAGAGGGACTTGAAAGGGGAAATGCGGGGCATTTATTCAGAATGTATAATAAGCATTGATTGGTCTGGCTGAGTTGTCTCTCTGTGGTAAATATGCTGAAAGGTAGCAACAGAGCTCCTGCAGAGCCTTTTAGACTAATTAGGGCAGATTTCCACTGTGTAAAAAAAGAAAAGGCAGACAAACAGAAACAGGCAAGGAAATATTAATGTAATTCACAAAAAAGGACAAAAACTTTTTATGTCCTGCTGGGATAATGTTTGTGCTGCATGTTCATGTGTTTGTTAGCAAAACATCTCATGAACCACAGGACACATTTCAGTAAATGAGTGTACATAAAAACTGATTAATGTTTAGAATTGATCATATTCAAACCAACTGATCTGAAAACCAAAACAAAATGGCTGTAACTCAGTGAATTATATAAATGTTGAGTGAAAATTGGACAAAGTAGTAGCTGAGAGTCATCCCCAACAGGTATTTTGAGCACTGACTGATCACACAAGATGGGTTCTTAAAACTGTCAGAACCATCAAAGGTCATCAGAGTCGGTCTGTTAGCAAAATCTGTTTCAAACCATCCATCCATCCATTATCTTTACCCACTTCTTATTTTTCGGTTTGCGGGAATCACCGGTGCCCATATCCAGCCATCATTTGTGAGAGTATCAGTGATACTAGCAAAGTACCATATTTTTCGCCCTATAAATCACATTTTTTCCACATAATTTACATTCCCTGTGACATACACCAAAGCAACATATTTATGGATTTTTTTCCCCCCCATATTTATAAACCAATTTTTGGCTGAGATATGACAGATTCCTGAATTAGAGCTGTGAATTACATTAACAAAGACCTTAACAAACCCCTACTGTGAGGTGTGATAGGTCAATCTGCATATGTATGTATGTTTGTTTCTCACCTCAGCTTTATAACTCGAAACCCACACTCCCTGTTCTTTGAATTGAAAAAGCTTCTTGGATGAGAAGAGAAACATCTTCTGTTACAAATAAAGTCCAATTGTTTTTGTTTTGAACTTTTTTTTAATTCATCATGTCCTGGATGATTGAGAATCTTCACCAGCATATTCTGACTGAAAATGTTGAACACTACCATTTTCAGCCACTCGATGGCTCTCGAGTTGTATGGCATGCTGTTGTGTCATGTAGTAGGTAAGAGTAGCTATTAATGACACAATCGGCTTGCCATAGCCTTCCACCTTCGTCCAACTCGCCTAGAGCAACCATCAAATCAGCTTCATTTTGCTGCACCGCCTTGGCAAAATGAAGCTAATTTGATAATTGAAGTGCATTTATTAAGTTAAAGTTCAACTGAGACACACCTTTACTATAATGTCGAGCAAACAAATAATTGTTTTAGGTGCTTATCTTGTTAAATTTTAAAGAAACATGCAATGTTCTTCCTTCCTGATTTCCGCCCTGTCTGGGCGCTCCCAGAGCACCGAGGCAGTGAATACTTCTGAAATACAGCTGATTTGACCGTTAAAGTCCTTTTATTAAGGAAAAAATTAAACTGAGACACACCTTTACAATAAAGTCAAGCAAACAAATAATTGTTTTTAGTTTTCTTGTTAAATTTCAAAGAAATGAGCAGCAAGTCATCCCTCTCTGTTCCCGCTTCTGCGAATCAGGCTTTGAAATGCAGCTGATTTGACTGTCAAAGTGCACTAAGGAAAAGTTAGACTGAGACACACCTTTACTATAATTTCGAGCAAACAATAAATGTTTTTAGGTGGTTATCTTGTTGAATTTGAAGAAATGCACAGACTCGTCCCTCTGCACGTTCATGTTTCCGCACATTGGCTTTTGAAAATGCAACTGATTTGACCGTCAAAGTGCATTTATTAAGCAAAAGTTAGACTGGGGCACACATTTACTATAATTTCGAGCAAACTAATTGTTTTTAAGTGTTAATCTTGTTAAATTCTTGTTAAAGTCCTCCCGTGTACGCTCCCGCGACCGCCATTTGGCAGCCAATCGATTTTTGGCACAACACCAGTCCACATTTCCGAGTTCAGCCCACATTTCCGGGTTGTCAGCGGTGACACGTAACAAATGACGTGTCAGTAGTGACACATAATAGATGCGACGTATATGGCAAAGCGACAAATTTATAGATTTTCCCTCTTTATTAGACATATTTGGACTGCTGCGACTGATAGAGCGGTGCGACTTGTACGGCGGAAAATATGGTAATCAAGCTAGTATCACTCAGCCCCCTTTGAATAGTAAGCGGCTATCAGGCTGATGGCCCTCCTTTATCACATGAACAGCTTGTTCTGGATGTCAGCAACAAACTGGTTGATCCACTATGACAAGGTGCTATTTATAAGACTGAGCTTATTATAGCTCCTCAGACTGAAGAACTAAACCTTTGTACAATTTTATTTTTATTCTTTTAACCCATCCAGAGGACCTGACTTAACTTTTCAGACTTTCCTCAACACTTCATTATTTTGTGACATCATGCATAGCTTTATTTTAAGTTTTGTCCAAAAGTCTAAAGCTCAACAACATTAATCCATACATCAATTTAATTTGAACTCTGGATTGGTTTGTTTTTTTAAAGCAGAAGTGATGTTTTGGTGGCCAGACGTGGAACTAATATTACATTTTTTTCATCGTTTGATGCCAAACTGCTCTGTTTTGAATGGTGACTGACTGTCTAGTTTAATTTTCACTCATGTTTTAAAGCTCATGAGTGTTTCTGTTTCTTTTTACAGCTATGAAACATTGCACAGAGGAGTGTCGTGTTCTGGGTCACTCAGACCAATGCTGGATGCCTCCCCTGGCCTTACAAGCCTCATCCTCCACTGACTACCGAAGCAACCTCTACATTCCTGGGGAAGAAGCACACCAAGCTCCAGACATTTCTCAGGAAAAGATCTCACAACCCTGCACTGACACCTGCCCTGCCCGGAACCAGAGCTTCTCTACCTTTGGTAAAGACTTTGGTGGGGAGGATGGTGAAGAAGAGGAGGGTGGAGAAGGTGGCCCATCTGAAGAAGGAGATGAAGATCTGTGTGGTACCACATCATTGCTGTCAGAGATGAGCAGTGTGTTCCAGAGGTTGCTACCACAAGGTCTGGATTCATACATCCAGGTCAACGAGAACCAGAAAGGGACAAGCCTGGGTGGGGTTGGTGTACCCCTGACTGGATCTTTAGATCGCAGAAGAGGCCATCTACCAGGGAAGCCTAGTCCATCTGTACACCAGCAAGGTGTGGCAGCCTGGGCTGCTAACACTCACTTCCAGAATCCAGGTAGCAGCATCTGTGCTTCTGGTCAACATCAGGTTGGAAGCTATCATACCCTCAAACCCAACACCAAGCTCAGTTCCCAGAGCAGCAGCCACAAGGGTTCCCAAGCACCTAGAAATAGTCCCCAGAATAGTGGACATGCTCCTAAATCCAACAGTAGCCCTCTGGTAACAGGACTGGTCAACCAGACAATGGTGCAGCCGTCTCTTACTCCGGCCCCAGTGCCAGTTCCAGCTCCTGGGCCCTCTTCTAAGTGGCTGCCAGCCATGGAGGAGATCCCAGAGAACTATGAGGAGGATGATTTTGAGTCGGTTCTCAGCCACCTTCAAGGCAAACGCAGTGACAGCCGACATGAACTGGTTGATGCCAGCGAGCTGGTGGCTGAAATTAACAAACTCTTACAGGATGTCCGGCAGAGCTAGATGCTCTTTTATATTTATTTTTTACACATTCACTGCCTCTTTATAAAGAATAAACATGAGAGGTAAGTGTCAAAAGAAAGATAAAAGTAACTTAAAATATGTAAAATAAAAAATAAATAAAAAATGCAATAGGGTTGGGCAATAGATCATCGTCAATGCAACGACCAACGATTGGTGATATATTGGTACTTGGGGCAACATGGGGTTGTGAGGGAGGGTTACCATTCTCCATACAACTGTGAAAGTATGATGTTAGTAGCTAAAAAAACAAATAGTTTTAAAAATTACTTTGATTTTAAACCTAGAAGTTACTCGCAGCTTTGGACAAGAAATATACCAGATCCATGTGACCAGCACTGGGTTGATATTAGGAGCTACAGCCAGCTTTATCAGTCAGTTTTTATTAAGTTGGAGCCGACAGGAAATGTCTTAAGGTTTGGTTTTCACTGTTCTGTGGATCACTGCACACAAAGAATGCTTGGTGGAGACCAAGTGAATATCATTGGAACGGTGTCACCACATACGATTATTAGTACAGTTATGAACCCTAAAGGTAGGATCTCATTGGGCTGCAATGGTTGATGACACAAAATTGTGGGAAAATGGCAGAAACATTTTCTAAACTTTTGTGTCATTGTTCTGTATTCTGAGTGTTTGCAACAGAACAACCAACGAGCCGAGTGGTTGTGTTTTGAATGGCCAGTTTTTGTGCCAGAAGTGGGGCCAAGTCATTAGTTATTTTCATATGCTTGGCTTGCTTGGTTTCATTATTGGAGGCAGTGCACATTATCTTGTTGCCCACCTGCACCCACAATATGCCCACTGTGGCAGCTCCCCCATTTTATGTTTTAACTTGCTAGAGTACACTTTTGGAAGGGAGACAATTAGATTTGGACCAGTTTTTCAACAATTATTATTTATCTTCATTGTGGTGTTTAGACATGGACGTTTGCCTCAGGTGCTTTTTGTTACAGGAGACATTCAAGGATTCAAGGTTCTTTATTTGTCATTCGCACCACATGTGGTGCATGTGGTGGAACAAAATTGTGCACATAGGATTACACAGTTACATCTAACAAAAGTATAAAATGTAAAAGAAAACAGTAATATCTAAGATATGAACTAAGAAAAACATTTAAAAAACTACACTAAGCACTAGTCTTACAAAAACAATATGCTGAACAGCAGCAGCAGGGAATGAGTCTGTGAGCAGATGACTATGAATGAACACAGGAGCATGAAACAGATCAGCAGCAAAATGAAACAGATCAGCAGCAACATGATGTGATTTTTTTCACATTGATTATCATGGTTAGAAATTCATGAGTCTCACAGCCTCAGGGTAGAAGCTGTTCCTCAGTCTAGTTGTTCTACACTTAATGCTCCTCAACCTCCTGCCTGAGGGGAACGGGGCAAAAAGTGTGTGTGCTGGGTGAGTGGGGTCCTTCATGATGCAGGTGGTCCTCTTCCTGCATCTAGAGGTGCAGATGACTGTGATGGTGTGGAGGCTGACTCCAACAGACTTCTGTGCAGCCTTCACCACTCTCTGCAAAGCTTTTCTTTCTGCAGCTGTGCAGCCTCCATGCCACATGTTGATGCTGGAGCACAGGATGCTCTCCACTGCACACCTGTAGAAGGAGGTGAGGACTGAGCTTCCCAGACCAGCTCGTCTCAGCCGCCTGAGGAATTAAGAGTCTGGTGAGCTTTCTTGATCAGGCTGGTGGTGTTGTTGCTCCAGCTGAGGTTGTCATTCAGGTGCACACCCAAGTACTTGTAGCTGGAGACCACTTCCACTGCAGATCCTCCTGTGTTCGGGGGTGGGTAGGTGTGTTCTGTCTGAAGTCCATGAGCATCTCCTTCATCTTCTTCACATTGATGTGAAGGTTGTTCTTCCTGCACCAGCTCCCATGTATGAATGTATCCCATGTATAGATGTCAAAGTACCACTCTGTTGCTCTTGAGAAGAGTTAGAGGCACCTACAATAACATTTGTCTTAAATGCTTGTTTGAGTATTTTAAAATAAATTTGTTGGTCAAATTTTTCAGTACTCACACCTTTGAGAGGCATGAGAAAATTGAGAAACGTCACAAATGTGAGACATTTTGGAGACTTCTTCATGAATGTACGTATGAACTAGTAGCAGCCCAGTTAGACACCAGTTAGATACCAGCTAAACTGGCTGTGGCTTCACCCACCCTGTTGCAAGAGGGGGACAAGAATGAAGTATTTAATGTAACTTACTTAAACCACTGCACCAAGCCTCATAAGCAATACCTTTGGTCTGGTGCAATCCCAGAAAATGGGCACGAGCTCCAACGTGCACTGCCACAACATTTCACAGAGACTGGTAAAGAACTAAAGCAAGTTTAGCGGTTCTTGCGTGGTCTGTGGCCGCTGATGGTAAAACAGCCTCCATGAGCCTTCACAGAGGTGAATAGATCAACCTGTTGATCCATGAGGTAAAAACTTTGCAGCTCAGCTTCATTTTTTCTGGCTGCTGGAAAAAAGTTTGCAGTTTTATTATAATTGGTTGTCTGTTTTATAAATTAGGCTGTCAATGGCAAATATTAGGCTCAGGGCAAAGCTGTTTTTTGTGATTTTTTTTTTTGCTCCTAAATTTTTATTTTGACTGATCTAAAAATATGTTTGTGAAAATAAAACCATTAAGAAGTAGTTTTAAGCAGCTTAGGTGCTATTGTTATTCATTGCTTAGTGCACAGCTACCATTATGATGGATGGTGATTTTGCTAAAAAAACAACTATTTCTCTTCGAGTTTTTTCTTACCTATATCTTGTCATTTTCATTATAAGACAAAAATTAATTGTTGCTTATTTTAACAAATACATTTTGTAGATCGTTGCCTCTCAGCACGTCCAAATGCTGATTTAGCAGTTTGACCAACAGCTGAAATAAAGTTTGCAGCTGGAAATATATTAGTGCTGCACACAATCAGGGTGTGGCACTGGCATATTCAGTTGATTTGTACATGTATTTACTGGGGAACATTATTGAAACAGAAAGTTAGATTAGCAAGAAAGTGGGAAATATTGTCCATAAATAGACAAATAAATACCTCCAGTTGTTGGAGTCTGATAGACTCTGATAAGTGATGGTTCAACTGGTCGTCTACTCGCTCTACCCTAACGTGCAGCTGAACTTTAAGTTGCATTTTGACTGAAATAACTGTGTTTTGTGAATGCTAAATATCCAAAAAATAATTTGTTTGTTAATGCTGGTTTGGTACACAATGTACATATGTGGCAGTATTTATCTTTGTATTTTAAAAATACATTTGTATACTTATATTTATAAAGAAAATGTAAATAAATGTAATCAAAATCTATTTTTATAATTTAATGCATGTTGAGTACAAAAGCATTGAATCAAAACTTTGACATGCGATTGACATTCTGCATATTTAAATTGTCTTTTGTATTGTTTTTTATTGTTATTATTATTATTTGTCACTATTATATGTATTCATGGATATATGAACAAATTATTGGACACTTGTCTTTGTGATTTCCTGTGGGGGAGGGGTGGTATACTAATAAATATCACCCTAAAACTTTGGTGTATGTTGTTTATATTTGTGTTGTGTAGCAGGAAAGACATTAAAACAGGTTTTATTTAATAAATATGTGCTTTCTCTGCATCTAAGCTCAAGAAATATTTTCAGAAATTGGGTTGCCACAACAAAATCCAAACAAACCGACGCTATCGTTTGAGGAAACTACGCTTTCTAATAGAAAATTTCTAGGTTGTAAATGAGTCCTCGTGACTCAATGAGAATAACGTGTATAAATAAAGATTGAATGAAAAAAAACTTTTTGTATTGCTCAAAAGGTTAGTTTCCTCAAATGACCTAAGTGGGTGGCCTAAGATTAATCTATGTTGGCCAAGGCCACCAATGGCCACTCCCTGGCTCCACCACTGCACCTGATGGCAGATGAAATGTCTCCCTGCACTCGCCACGATCCGTCACTCTGCTGCCTTGGACAAGAAAAAATAAAACAACTATGTTCTTCTCCACAGTAACGCCCCACATTAATATCTTGAACCAAAAAAATTTTAAGGTTTGATTCCAGTCTTTTTTCAGTTCCAGTCCAGGAAAACACTCATCTCCAAAACTACAAAAAATCACTATTTAACCACCTCATTGCAGTGAGACGTCATCAGCATTTCAACACGAAGGCTGCTTCTCTGCAACGTTCCAACTCGTCCAAACGGCTTCACACATCACAGGTTCATGAACAGAGTGTGTATAAAGACTGAGCTGTCGCATCGACAGAAAATAGGCTCTGTGTAACTCCTGGTTAATTGGTAGGAACAAACTACCATACTTAAGACAGATGAGAATGCCACAGTACCGGTGCATGAAAATAGATTTTAATAATTTCATTTTTTTAAATAATAAAATAAATGTTACATTTTCAGACATGTGATTTATTTAATTTAAAATTGAGCTGGATTTAATGAAACATCAACTGACAGTAAAATTAACCAAAAACAAAACAGTTAAAAGTCCGTCCGTCCAGCCATCCTTTATCTTTACCCGATTCTTTCTTTTTGGGTCGCCGGGGGTCACTGGTGCCCATATCCAGCAGTCAGTGTGTGGGAGGCGGGGGACACCCTGGACAGGTCTCCAGTCCATCACCGAGACACATAGAGACAAACGAGACAACAACCATTCACTCTCTCTCTCACCCAGAGACAATTTAAACTTACCAGTCAAACTATCACGTTTTTTGGTCTGTGGGAGGAAACCGGAGTACCTGGAGAAAACCCATGCATGCACGGAAAGAACATGCAAATTCCACCCAGAAAGGCCTCCAGCCGGGATTTGATCCTGTGACCTGCTCGCTGAGAGGCTCTACCAACTGAGCCACTGTGCCGTTCACGTTTTTTTTTCTTCAGTCTTTATTTATACAGGTTAGTTAGTCTCAGTGAGTCACGAGGACTCATTTACAAGAGAGACCTGTTTTAAACAAAAACCATCAACCTTTAAGTCAGTTGTTAGAAAGAAAAGGGAACGTGAGGATTACCTAAATCTAATTCACCCATCACTGTAGAATTAAAAAAAACAGTGTTTATTTGACACATCTATATCTTGTCTATAAAGAAAGATAAGAGAATAAATCCAACATTAAAGCTCAGTATTGTTTCTGCTTCCTGAAATACAAAGAATGCTTTTAGTCTTAGAGCTTTCTACCAACATGAGTGAAGGAGCCCGAGCCATGGCTGTGAGCTGATGGAAACAAAAAAGCTGTGGAAGCTGATGGAAATAGCTGTGGCTTCATGGAGGACTCTGTTCAACTGAAAGACCCTCCCCTCCCCCGCTGCTTTACAGCTGGATGATGAGTGACACCTAGAGGTTGGCAGGGTGAACTGCACCCTCTGACTCCGGCTCCGACACTGAACCAGACACAGCAGATGACCAAACAGAGCCCCCCCGAGGAACTACTGCAACACTGCACCTCCCAAGAACCAAGATGTGAGGAAAAAGGGACTATTTCCCAGCAAAACCACAACAATTAGAATTAAATCCCATTATCAAGACAACTTTACCAAATCCAGCTATGTCACATCTATGCCAATACACATACATATAAATATAAAATAATAATAAGTTATATGTAAATATTACTAACGTATTTAATCCATTTTTAAATAATCCAAATACAGATAGTTTATTGCATAAAGGATACATGGGACGGTGAAAAGCAGCAAATATCGTCCTGTGCTGATTTGGGACAATAAAAAAAACAGAGCATTCATTCAATAAACAGTGAGGGTGAAGAAAAACAACTGTTGTGTTAATTTAAATAAATATAATCAGCAGGCCATGAACTGATGGCTTTAGATGTTACACAACAAAACCACAAATGGACTTAATATTAATATAAAAATACCATGTTTATACCACAACAATAACACATCACTGATGATAAATAACCCAAAGATGACCGTCATTAACACAACAATGACAAATACATAGCACACTGAAACAGCAACAACACAACAATAAACAGGAAGGACATCAATGCAACATCAACACAACATCAATACAACATCAACACAGTGCATGATGGAAACTGGTACTTTAATATTTTTGTTTTCAAACATAAATTGATGCATTTTATTAAATGAAAATACATTTTTAGATGTTTCTACAATAGTAAAACAATTGTTGTAATTGTTCACATTATTAATAATAATAATAATAATGTCATCACAATGTCAGCACTGTATGTTTCCATACAATGGCGAAATTAGTCTCTGCATTTAACCCATCCACCACCAGGTGGTGCAGTGGGCAGCTATTGAAAGCGCCCGGGGGACATTTTGGGGATGAGACGTGCTGCCCAGAGACGCCGTAACGTCATGAGACGGCAGCTCTCTGGCTGTTCTGAATGGTTTTGACCTTTCCAGATGTAACTTTTCTCTTTGTTCATATTATTTCTCCTACATAAAAATATCATCACAACGGACTTTATTTCAGACTGTTCTTTGTATTTATTTATTCTTTTTTAATTTGACTTTATTGTAAAGCACTTTGTTCAGCTTTTGTTGTTTTTATGTGTTATAGAAATGAATTGCCATTCATGGTCCAATTGATTTGATTAGATTTTTACACTTTTTGCACCGGGGTGTTGCAACCCGAGGGGTGGTCTCATGTTAACGTCCACTAAAGACCAGCTGCTGAAGCTCTCATCATCGCTGCTTCTAGTCAGACTCACAATCCAAGAGTTGTTTTTTTAAACCACTTTCTCTCTGGGATCAATAAAGTATCTTTCTGTTCTACGTCTTATTTATGTTCTCTTCATGTTATGTGCCCCCGTGTCATGTCTTGTGAAGGAGGGTCTGTTTAATCAGTTTCTGATTGGCTGGTGAGACTTTTAAAGGTACAAGCTCCGCCTTCTAGAGCGAGCGAGGGGGGTACAGAGGAGAGACGTTGGTCTGATGTCTGATGGTTGTTGCTTCAGCTCTCCAGCCTCACTCCTGCACCTTTATAGACGCCAGACTTCCACATTGTCACATTTTGTTAGTTACTGATTATTACTGATAGAGCAGTCGTCCTCCAATGGGTAGTTGGGGGTTCGATTCCACCATCACATGTTGAAGTGTCCTTGAGCAAGACACTGAACCCCTCTTTGCCTCTGATGTGTGTCCCATCGATGTATGAATGTGATCTAAAGCTCTGATTAGTCTCTACACATTCAGATAATCTTTGTATCCTACTTGTATTTAGGAAAGTGTCATGAATCTGACGGTCAACTGCTGACTGGTTCAAGGCTTCCCCCTTTCTTTGCTTGTTTAGGTCGGAGCTCCCAACTCGCTCTCTGTTAAGATGATCTTGTCTATTGAAATATATCTTCTAAAACTTTACAATCGAGTGGACTCCATAAGCTGTGCCCTGTGAGTCACATGAGCCATAACAATCCACAAAGACTGTCACATTAGATGTAACAATCATGGAAAGTATTGGAGGAAAATATTCTCCCTTTATCTCACTTACTCAAAAGGCGCCACATTCAACAGCCGGAGAAGATTTTTAACTGGTATTTTACAGTTCAGATTTTCAGGAGGTTACACAGATATACAGGAAGTACACACATGAAGACCAGTCACCAGAATCTGTCCTTGCAGTAAAATACCAGTTAAAAATCTTCTCCTGCTGTCGAGTGTGGCTCCTTTTGAGTAAGTAGGATAAAGCAAGAATATTTTTCTGACTTTCAGTTCAGGAGATTAATTCTCCTCCGTGCACGCTTTCAGATCCAAGTTTGGCGTTCCGAGGTCAGATGCACTATATAACACCCACTCTGGGTGATTCACCTTTCCCACCCACATTTTGATGTTGTCCGTCTGGGGAGCCGAACCAACAACCTTCTGTACAACCTTCAGGCCCACCTTCTCTAACTTCTGTACCACCACACACACACACACACACACACACACACACACACACACACACACACACACACACACACACACACACACACACACACATGGATCGATAGATAGATAGATAGATAGATAGATAGATAGATAGATAGATAGATAGATAGATAGATAGATAGATAGATAGATAGATAGATAGATAGATAGATAGATAGATGGATAGATAGACATTTTTAATTCTTTATTGTAAGAACCACTCACAACACATTTTTAAGACTTGAAGAACTACACAAAGGTGAAGTCAGCACAATCTCTCTAGTACAAAATCTCCAGTTCAATTTAATAAAATCAAGTCATTTATTCAAAGAGCAGAGTTCCAAATGAGAGTTCATCATTCAATACTTGCCACAAAATGTTTTTAAAACCCATTTATTTGAAAAACTGCTCAGATCATTTTTTTTATCAAGGAGTAATCAAAATCTGTTACCAGACCTTGAGCATCCTCTTTAGCTGAAGAACAACATCATCATCAATAGACTGCTCAATTTTATCGCTCTGGTTAACACAAATGGCCATTTTTGCTGTTTCCAAAATGAAGTTAAACATTTCACATTAGTCTTTATACCTATTTGAATATATGTAACCAATAATGGATGTTTGCATAGAAAAAGTTTCATGACATAGTGCAAATAAATCTCTCATGAAATAGACAGAGGATCTAAATGATAACATAGCAGAAATGAAACCGTTTCTCTCTCTAAACAAAAGGTAAACTGAGGCCTCACTGTGGGGCTAATAATAACAGACACAAACAAGTTTACAGCTATGGCTCCGTGTTGAAGTCTCCCCTGCAGATCTTCTTGTTGTCAGTGGTGGCTTGTAGAGTTCTCTCCACTCAGGACCAGCGTCATCACTGAGACCAAAGTGAGACCTCAAACAGTGTCAGCTCAATCACTGAGCTTCTTTATACAAAATCTGAACAACAATTCTGTACATTTGTTTACCAGAAGCATTACAAACAGATCGAATGGACCCACACTGATAAATATCCACTGAAATATTTTAACTCTGTAAGGATGTTTCCAGTAGTAAAATCAGCATCAGGAAGCATAATTGTTGGAATATTGATGATGCAAAGTCAGCTCAGTGTCCAACAAGACTGCTTTCCACTTCTTGAGCAGCAGAGGCAAGACAGACTTCATGCCTACCTGCAAGACCAAAGTAGCAGCACTATCAAGGGTCGAACCTGCATACTTCACCACCTGACCCACAGTCCCCTCCAGATCCACAACTTTTTGACAAGACTGATTGCATGTTCTCTCCATGGGTTTTCTCCAAGTACTCCGGTTTCCTCCCACAGACCAAAAACACACATGTTAGACTGACTGGTAACTCTAAACTGTCCCTAGGTGTGAGTGAGAGAGTGAATGGTTGTTTGTCTCAGTTGTCTCTATGTGTCCCTGTGATGGACTGGAGACCTGTCCAGGATGTCCCTCATCCCTCAAACAGTGATGGCTGGGCATGGGCATCAGTGACCCCATGACCCGAAAGGGAAGAAGCAGGTAAAAGATAATGGATGGATGGCTGGATGGATTCTCTCAGTTTTTCAGTGACATTTTCTCATCATCTAAAAAACAAACAAGCAATATTTTATCTACTCCATTTTCCACATCAGTCCTGTAGGTAACTTGAGTTTCTAGTCCAACTCCTCCAATACTGACAGCCCAGTTCACTTTTGCTGAAGAAATCAAAGAGAAATCCCCAATATCTGTTGCTAGCAAGTCAATATTCTTCTCGCTAAAAACAACCGCCTCATCAGCATGAACTGAAGTTTACAGGTGACATACAACCAGGGATACACAGTCCCTTAAGGTCAAGTCTTAATTTTTCTAACAGATGTTCAATGGCCAGGAAGTACAGCATACCAGACAAAGCACCACCCTGTCAGATGCCTCCAAGCACCTGAAATGTTAACACAAGCCATTTAGCCACGTGACAAGTACACTCTCAGTATCACCATATACAACTATGATGTGTTCTACAAAATGAGGAGTGAAACAGAAAGCAAGACAAACCTTTTTTGTTTTTTTTACTGATCGAGTGACAGGATTCCTGCATTTAGACCAATAAGTTTGGAAATATCCATAAGATCCCTGAGCAAAATTATGTACCAATAGTAAACCTGCCAGGCACACAGTAAGTCTGATCAGGATGCACCACTTCTTCCATTACCCTTCTTAATCTGTTAGCGAGAACTGTTGATAAGATCTTATAATCTGATCATAACAGTGACACTGGTCTCCAGTTTATTGGCAGAATAATAGCCAACAAATAACAAATATTATAAAAGATGCCCCTTTTAGCATTAGGGTGAGAACTGCTCTCCAATAGCTCTGTGGCAAACACTTCCTGCTAATACTGTCACTGAGTACTGCTAGTAGGTCTTCTCCAGTCACTGGCCATGGAGGCTTATAAAAATCAACTGGAAGCCCATCAGTGTGATCAAGCTTTACCACTCTGCATGCTCTGTGAGGCAGAGATCCACTTACAGTGCATCATTAGTTCCCTATTTAACCTGAGGAAGATCTGGATAAAAGCTGTGGGCCACAGCGTGTTCTTGATGCTCAGTATTGTATAACTGCTAATGAAAACTAATGGTGTGTTTCCGAATAGAGCTAAGCTCGTCAATATCTCTCCTGTATATTGTCATACTCCGCAACAACCTTCAGTAGTCGACCTTTAATAATTTATTCGCTTTTAATAGTGTGGGGAGTTAAGTTTTTAGGAAAAACAAGCTGCTTCTCCACAGATGGTGCTACTTCTATGACTTAAAACAAGATCATCACCCCATTCTCTTTTCAGGTCAGCTTCATTGTCAGCAGTGCTGTGGGTTTCTTTAAAATACCAACATGTAGCTCTTTAAGACAGGGCAGTCTGAACAAAGCAACTCTTTTATATTTTTCACTGCCTCCATTTATATTCAGACTTTACATCCATCCATCCATTATCTTTTACCCCCTTCTTCCATTTTTGGGTCACGGGTGTTGCCGGTGCTCATGTCTGGCAATCACAGTGCGAGGGGCGGGGGACACCCTGGACGGGTCGCAAGTCCATCACAGGGCCACGTAGAGACAAACACCCATTCACTCTCTCACTCACACCTAGGGATAATTTAGAGTTACCAATCAGCCTAACATGCATGTTTTTGGTCTGTGGGAGGAAACTGGAGTACCCGGAGGAAACCCACGCATGCACGGAGAGAACATGCAAACTCCACCCAGAAAGGCCCCCGGACCGGGATTTGAACCAGGGACCTGCTCGCTGAGAGGCAGCAGCTCTACCAGTTGCGCCACCGTGCTGCCCTCAGACTTTACAGTATATCCTAATTTTACCCATTTTGCTGGAGGGACGTTGAGCTAAAACTAATCCAATCAACAATACAACAAGCAAACAGTTTAATCGTTATCCGTTTGCCCTTCTTGCTTTTAGAACTTGTTCCTTAATCTGTAAATTTCTTGGTCATTAAAATTTTTCTGGTCTGTACCATCAGAGTTCCTCTGGAAAACAAAGAGCTGAGTAAATAAAGAACTGTAGATCGGGAAAAATAATCCACAATTTTTACATTTTTGATTCCTTTGGTGACTTTCAATAAGCTTTTGATACAAATCAATAGAATCATGTATTTTAGCATGCACATGAGAGAGGCAGACAGACAGATGGACAGACAGACAGACAGACATATGGACAGTCAGACAGACATATGGACAGACAGATGGACAGACGGATAGACAGACAGGCAGACAGACATATGGACAAACAGACAGACATATGGACATATAGACAGATGGACAGACAGACAGACATATGGATGGACAGACAGACAGCCAGACATATGGACAGACAGACGGACGGACGAATGGACAGACAGATGGACAGACAGACA
>NC_056501.1:44983457-45013976 GCF_014905685.2 Nematolebias whitei | reverse complement strand
AGACAGATGGACAGACTGATGGACTGACAGACATATGGACAGACAGATGGACAGACAGACAGATGGACAGACAGATGGACAGACAGACAGGACCAACTTCTACACAGTAAAAGGCTTCTTGTCTGAACTACAGCCACAACACAGCATGTACAACCTGGGGCCTTCAGCTAAGTGCTTCTGCAGGACGTAGTCTGATACTGAGTCTGTTTTCATTTTTGTTTCCACTTCTCACAAAGCAACATGGCTGCTCTCTGCAGTCAAGACAATACGTTGGCATTTTCATTACAGCAATAAGAAAATGTGTTTTTCACTTGGATTCAATCATCAACAATGGTTGCTTTGTGTGCTTACATGCGGGAGAATGTGCACTTATTTCTGTGTGAAGCAAATGTAGCGACACTACAGTGTGACAAAAAAGCTTATAGCCACAGTGGGAGGTGTACTATTCAGAAAGTACACACAAGCTACCCACAAGCACACCGTGATGAGGAGGGCTGGCAGTGGTTAGATAATGGACCATCAGCTGAACAATAGCTGCTGTGTGTGTTTCTCTGTGTGCAAATGTCTTTTTTATCCAAGTGTGTATATGTGTAGCTTTATCTTTTTATGTCCTCTACTTTGACTCCAAGCATTTTGGATTTTTGATTGTTTTGTGTTATGTATTTTGTGTAATGGTATGTGTTTGGAGTGCACTGAAACATCGGTGTGCCTCTCCGTGTGTTTAATTTTAGTCCATGTCTGTCCACTGAGTTTCTGCTTCATGGACCTGTGGATGTGTGTGTGAGTGCTAACAAAGAACACAATGGGGAGTGTGTATGTGTGTTAGAGCTCAATAAGCCGATGTAATCTTTGTGTATATGTCAGTAAACACCTTGCTGGGTTTCTGGCCACTGTCTGTGAACACACTGACACACTGGGGGGTGGGGGGAGCAGATTAATCTGATACGAGTGTGTGTATGTAACATACAAAAAGAATAGAGGCTTGTGGGTGTGTTTTTGGTCTTATTTACAAACCTGAGATAGACAGTATGAGACCTCTGTCTGTGTGTTTGTGGTGCATTGAGTATTAAAACAGTAGGTCTTGAAATCTAAGAGTCACTTCCTGAAGTAATGAGTTAAAATCATCAATCTTGATGTGTCCTAAACATCATAAAATTAATAAATTATGTATTTTTGTAAAAAAATAAAATAAAAAAGTAAAATGAAGTATCAGGAGATGTATTTCTTAACGAAAAACGTCAGTGCTTTGACCAGAAGGTCCTTCTCTAGCTGTGCCAACGTCCTGTCAGGCATTATTTTATTTCACTGGTCCTAATTAGTAGTATTAGTGATGGGACCAGTTGTGTGGAAACCACTCGATGTTTAAGTATACTTCCAAAAACACATAAAGAAGGAACACCACACAGTAATTTCCATCCCTCCTCAAAAACACTATTGAGAGTAAAGAGTTGTTCTAATGCTCCACAGCCGGGACAGATCCCACATTTTTCTTCATTAATCTGAGGTTCAACCATTGACCAGACTCTTTGCTTCCAGCACTCCTAAATGTACCTTACTGGGAGGTTAGTCTGATACTCCTATAATTGGAATACACCCTCTTGTTCCAGCTTTTTGATAAGCGGAACCACCACCTCTGCAAATCCAGTGGCATTGCCTTCGATGTCCATGCAATGTTGTAGAAGTGTGTTAACCAAGTCAGCCCAGTAAAATCCAAAGACTTGAGGAGCTCAGGGTGGATCTATGACAAGCCATTTTAACATAAAATCAGATTCACCACGCTTACATTCCAGATATCTGAAACTGATTTATGACTAGACATATTAGTTATTTAAGATATCTTTAATTATATAGGGCGGCTGTGGCTGAATGGTTAGAGCAGTCGTCCTCCAATGCAAGAGTTGGGGGTACGAATCTACCAGCAGTCACATGCCGAAGTGTCCATGGGCAAGACACTGAACCCCTCATCGTCTCCGATGTGTGTCCCATCAGTGTATGAATGTGATAAAGCACTGATTAGTCTCTTTAAAATGATATGTTCAATTAGCTTTGTAGATCTAGTAGAGTGCTGTATGAATGGGTAAACGAGGACACAGATTGTAGTGTAAAGCGCTTTGAGTATCTTGACAAGATAGAAAGGCGCTATATAAGTACAGTCCATTTACGATTCTTTTTTTTTTTTATTTTTCAAATGTGATTCTGGCAACTTCCACTTTGGCCACTTCTGCATTGGCTTAATGTAATTCCGTTTTTTCATATGTAATTCTGTTTTTATCAATTGCAATTCCGTTTTTTTTTTCTTAATGTAATTGTGTTTTTTCACATGTTGTGTTCTTGTTGTTTTTTTTTTTTTAAATGTAATTGTGTTTTTTCACATGTTGTTCATTTACACCTTAGGGCCACCGTACTAAACTCTGTTTAGAGCAACACCAAGTTTACCTGCGATCAGTGTTTAATTTGAGCCGTATCCTAGATACTTTGTACAAGATATCAATCAATCAACCTTTATTTATACAGGTAAATCCCATTGAGCCTTGAGGACTCATTTACAAGAGAGACCTGATTTCAACAAAGAAAGATGACAACAATGGACAACAGCAACAACAATAAGCAGTTATAAAAACTCTTACATACAGGAACTCTTATTGACAGGGTGCGTTCTGGCAACTGTTTGCTCAGATACGGTAACTAAAATCTCTGCCTCTAAAAGTCCAAAGTCATCATGCATTTTTATTAAGAAACTAAAAAATATAATTAAACAGTACAACTAAATTGCAAATCAGTTTGACAGTTTAAGTAAATGGTAAATGGACTATAGCGCCTTTCTATCTTATTTCAAGATACTCAAAGCGCTTTACACTACAATCTGTAGTGTAAAGATGTAGAGATGCTCTTCATCCGGTGGTGAGATGAGTCTGTGCTGAGTGGTCTGTTCGGGTCTTCAAAGCGTGCATAGAACTTGTTGAGGGCATCAGGCAGAGATGGGTCTTTGGGGCATTGTTCACTCCTTCATTTATAATCTGTTATACACTTAATACCCATCCACATGCTCCGAGGGTCTTGTGAGGTTAATTCACCATCGATCCTCTGTGCATACTGTATCTAGCCTTGGCCCTCTTAACATATCTGATGGTGGAGACAGTGTCAGTACATGTACTAATGTAACCCAGAACTGAGGATGCGTATTAGTCCAGATCAAGTGAGCCTCCATTTTCAGCAGCTTCTCTGAAAACCTGTCCGTTTGTTCAAAACAATCTCTCAATATGGGGCCACTGTCCTGGATCCAACATTTAACTTTCTTTTGTACCAGTTTGGAGTGTCTCATTGGGGGGAGGTAAGCAGGTATCATTAACATTGAGATGTAGTCTGACAGTCCTAGGTGAGGCTGGGGTTTGGCTTTGTATGCATCTTTTGTTCGTGTAAACACGGTCCAGTGTATTGTTTTCACGTGTTGGTATGCCCACATGCTGGTAAAAACTTGGGAGTCAGTTCTTTAGATTCATATGATTAAAGTCCCCGGCTACCATGTAAAGAGCCTCAGGTTGTTTGTTCTGCAGCGAGCTGAATAAATTGTGGATCTCCTACAGGGCATCATTACCATTAGCATTCGGTGGAATGTAAACAACTGTAATGAAAGACACTGTGAACTCGCCGGGTAGATAATGTGGCCGACATTTCATTGTTATTTGCTCCAAAGCCTTCGAGCATGAGCTTTTTACCACAGTACAGTTCGTGCACCAACTTTTACTCACATAAATGCACACTCCGCCTTTCCGTGACTTTCCCGTTAGCTCGCTGCAGCGGTCCGCTCAAATAAGAGTCTGTCGTCCAGCTGGAAGACTGTATCTGGCGTTTCAATTGTAATCTATGTTTCCATGAGGCAAAGCACCGCACACTTCATCATCTCGTCTGAGGCGCCCGCTCTCAGACGAAGCAAATCCATCTTGTTGTCCAACGAGCAGGCATTCGACAGAAAGACAGACGGCATTGGGAGTTTTCCGGCTTTAGCGTTAGCTCGTTGCCTCACCAGAACCCCTGCCCGGCACCCTCTCTTCTTAAGAAGGGAGCAGCGCTTCCTCTTCTGCCCGTTGGAACGCCTCTGCCACAGCTTCCAGGTTGATGACTTTAAGATCTGCATTCTGCCGAGCATAGTTTTGAGTTTGTTGCTGATTTTTGCTATATTTCGTGGCAAATCCGCTCGTATTCTCATCAGTTCGGTTCGGCTATAGTTCACACGCATAAATCGTGCGGAGTCAGGCACAGAGTCAATATCAAAACTTCTAAAAACTGGGATAGTACCGGGAGCCTGTGAAGCTGCAACTGCTCTGAGCGCGTCCATCTTGGCAATGGCAAGTGGCAGGCAATATGCATTCCTTCAAGCACTGAAAGATTTTTTTATATCATAAATGTGCAAATAAAGTCAACTATTCTCTGCTTAGTTACTTTCTAGTCAAATAATTATATTTTTTAGATGATTAAATTAATATTATTAGTCTTTTTTCATAATGTGAGCTTTATCTACCTATGTTGCTGACTGGTTAGAAGAGTTTTGACAGTAAACAGAATGAAGTGACCTTTAAAGAACAGGCTCTCTTGAATACGCTCCACCAGTAGAGCAGTTTCTAACAGAACACTGCTGTTATTGGCCTCTGTATGCTTTTAACTTACACATAAAGGATCCGCCTCACACAGTGTCTGTTTTTTTGTAAATACAGTTCCTGCTGTGCAGCGTTCACTTCTCCACAGTAAACTGCATCATCAATGTCTGAAATAAAGACAGAAACAGACACAAATAACCAGGTTGTCTCTGTAAATGAGAAATGGTTCTCACATGTTCACCTGGTAAAATAAAGGTTATCATTATCAATCAATCAACCTTTATTTATACAGGTAAATCCCATTGAGCCTCGAGGACTCATTTACAAGAGAGACCTGATTTCAACAAAGAAAGATGACAACAGTGGACAACAGCAACAACAATAAACAGTTATAAAAAAGCATACTACAGTTTTTTATTTATTTATTTATTTATTTTTAACAAATAGGATGGCTAAAAGGAAAAGGTAACAAAACAAAAAACAGCTAGATTCCAAGACAAATGTAGAAAACTAAAAACAGGAACATGTCAGCATTGGACCCTGCCAGGTGTCCAACAGATTCTTAAAGACACTTAGAGAGGTCAAGGTCGAGAGCTTGACCTCTCTAAGTGTCTTTAAGAATCTGTTGGACACATCATTATCATTATTATTATTATTATTATTATTAATATTGTAGTTGTTATTGTTGTTGTTGTTGTTGTTGTTGTTGGTTGTAGTAGTAGTAGTTGTTGTATTAAACACACCACCTTAACTGGGGGATGGTTAATTCAATAAAAGTATGGCATCTCATGGAGGAATGCATATCACTGCTGTCTTTAATGCCAGTGTTCAGACTAAGATCGTCTTTTGTTCAGAGGGTCACAGTTACAGCCTTTCAAATGATGAGAACATCTTGTGTGATTTTGTAAAATGTTAAGCACAACTCTCAGCTATGAACACACTGTTTTTAGGACAATGGATGTTTATAGCCATTTTTGTGCCATTTAAACTCAGTTGGCTGTGGCAACTCGTGGATTGTATTGCCTCTGAAAGTTAATCATTTGTAAGTGTACATGTATAGATGCCTTTATGTAGGTTTGATCAAAATTCATCCAGTGGCTCCTTAATTATTTTGCTAACAGACATATTAGTACCTGAACCACATTGAACTTTCTATGAGCTTTAAGTAATCAGGGATTTTTTTCTCTCCACTTGGTGGCGCTGTTCCTTTTCCTTTCAGAGCCTCCTCTCGCTCTCCGTTGCAGTTCCTCCTTTCTGTGCGTGCAGCTGCCAGCTCTGACTAAAGCAGCAAATGGCTCAGCGGCAGAATAACAAAAGGATGAATATGATCCCTGGATATCCCCTCTGTCCTCCTCTCCACCTGGCAGGAGCAGCATGTGTCTCATATCTGGAGCGAGTCTCTGCTCTGGTTTAGCAGGATTACACTTACACCTGGTGTTAAAATGCATCTGCAATATGAACACTCTTAAATTGGATTTTGTTTCCCTCTCTAAAAGCTTCAACAGATTGGTGCTCACATCTGTTGTCATTTTCCCTTTCTGACACTGACTGCGACACAGGACTAACGAGTTCACAGCCAGTGTTTCTGTGCCTCTTCTGTGCACTGGTGCCAGGCGGACATGTTCTGGCACAACTCGAAACTCAGACGTAACTGTTGCATCCCAGTCAACCAGAGTTAAACGCTCACACGACGGTGTTCTCATTCAAACACACAACACTGTCTATTGTTCAACGCCACAAGTGTTGCTCCTTAAATCAACAGAACAATTAAATTTAACCAGGGATACGCAGATAACTCCTGTCTGTGAATGATTTAAATGGTGAATGTCTTTTAGTTTTTGAGACAAGTGTATTCCTGGACTGGAACTGAACATCCATCCATTATCTTTTATTTGCTTACTTTACTTTTACATTTTCTTCATTTTGGGTCATGGGGTCACTGGTGTCCATATCCAGCAGTCACTGTGCGAGAGGCGGGAGACACCCTGGACATGTCTCCAGTCCATCACAGGGACACATAGAGACAAACGAGACAAACAACCATTCACTCTCTCACTCACACCTAGGGACAATTTAGAGCCACCAGTCAGACTAACATGCATGTTTTTGGTCTGTGGGATGAAAGCAAAGTACCCGGAGGAAACCCAAGCAGCACAGAGAGAACATACAAATTCCACCTAGAAAGACACCAAAGTTCATGCTCAATAATCCAGGTATAAAATCCAACAATGTTCAGTCAGGAGAATTAGTTTTGTTTCGAGCCTCCTCAGATTGAAAAAGTCCTTTGGATGACGGAAGAAACGTCTCAGCAAAAAAAGAAACTGTCCAGATGACCTGACTGAACATTGTTGGATTTTATACCTGGATTAATGAGCATGAACTTTGGTGTTTTGAACCACGTTGACGTGACTGTCTCACAGGAGATGATGAGGGAGAGGGTGGGTATTGTTTATTTATGAAGTTATCCAGCTAACAATGTTTACATATACAGTAGTCCCTTGCTACTTGGCAGTTTGTTTATTGTGGACTCGCTCTATTGCAGTTTTTCAAAATAAGACTGAACACTACACACAATGACTGATTGATGGATGAGCCACAAGATCAGCATGGAATTTTTATTTAAAATTAATTATTTTAAAGTATTTAGCACCTGCTGCACCTTTGTGCAGCCCACACTGCAGGATAAACTTCCTGCTGCAGCTGATCAGCTGTTCTTCATGCAGAACAGAGAAGTGGGCGCAGGTGGCTGAGAGCAGAGGAGGCAGGGAGCTGAAATCATGACATTCTGTGCTCTTTTAGAGCATTTAGAGTTTAGAAACATTGTTTAGAATCTTGCAAGCGTGTGGGAAGGGTTTATAACACTTTTATATATACTGTATATATATTTAAATACTAAAATAAACAACTACTTACTACTTGTACTAATATTCCTACTTCCCAGTTTTTCACTTATCGCGGATCTTCAGGGTACGGATCCCTGGTGATAAACAAAGGACTACTGTATACATATATGGTGGCAGCCATGTTGGATTTTGACTTGGCAACCCAGTTTTTGTTTGTGACTTTTTTTCTGCCGAAATTCAGCCATACACCATAATAGAAGTCGATACCACACTTAATTTTGAAATTATCCAGCTCAGCAAAGAAAGGGACAATTCTGGTGGCAGCCATCTTGGATTTTGATGTGGCAACCCTTTTTTTCATAAGGAACCTTTCTTATGCCTAGATATAGGGCGCCGAGATGGGGTAGAGGTAGGGCAGCCGACCAGTTTGACATGACAGTCAACGAGGAAGTGGGCCGGCACCACAGGAGGGGGCGTGACAAAGACACCATCTTAGCACCAACATAACTGGTTTGTTCCACTTTGGAGTAAGCTGTTTGGGGGAAGAAGCAGTTTTGTGTTGTGCTTCCTTGACTGATGAAGCCTTCTGGATTGAAAGCGAAACGTTTCAGCAACAAAAGAAAAAAAAAAAAGAAACTGTCAAAAAAAAAAAAAAAGAAACTGTCCAGTTGACTTGACTGAAAATTGTTGGATTGTATACCTGGATTATTGAGCATGGACTTCTTTTTTTTTTTTTTTTTTTATGTTTTAATTTTAATTTTTAATTTTGTTTTACATCACTTATTTTATTTACTTTTCATTTTATATGCTTTCATATGTTTGTCTGTTGTTGTCTTTACCTCATCTGTGTTCTTTGTTTAAATCATGTCTCTCTTGTATATGAGTCCTCTTGGCTCAATGAGACTAACCTTTAGAAATAAAGGTTGAATGAAAAATAAAGTCCCACCATTCCTTAAAGAAATGCATATCAACTGTAGCCTTTCATCCCAGAGTTAAACAAAACTAAGATCATACCATGTTGAGAAATGAAAATGTATTACCCTAACATATAATATATGTTGATTGGTCAAACCTTGAGGAAATCAGTATGTACAATTCCATGCAAGATCTTGTGAAATGCCTGAATTTTGGTGGTGAATGATAAAAATACATTGATGCTTTGTTTGTTTTCTCTGCTATAAAAAATGTAAAGGTCAGTGAAAAAGGGTTATTATGATATTTAGGCTGATAAAAGCCAATAATTAGTTTTGCTTGTTTATCACCCACTCTTCCTCTGTGAGTCAGAGCCAGATGAACACAGCTCTCGGGCTCAGTTGACCTCCGTGTTTCTCCTGCGCTCTCCATCTTCTGTTTGTCTGAATTACATTTGGCTCCCTTGATCAGTATGCACCACACATGCGTATAGAAAATGGAATAATGAAGGTCTTTAAGCCTCAAAGCAAAGCCAAACTTCGTCTGTTTTCGTAATTTCAGTAACAGTTTGGTTTTAATCAAATTAAAGTAACAGAATACATTTCGGCAACTGACTGAAAATAATTATCCATGCTGCACCCCCTCCCCCCACCCCCCACCCAGCCATTAAAAAATACGAGAGAAAAACATTTGAATTAACACGTCCTATAAACTTCATTTCACAGATTCTTATGAAACAGCCTAGCTGCGCTGAAAGAACCCTCTCATGAAGCATCTGCGTTGATGCGATTATTGAATTAAACTGTCGCTAAAGGAATTTATTTTAAACAAAAATAAATAAAATATTTGTGTACAGCTTATGAGACTTGAGCCAAATGGATTTTCTTACGCTGAAAACACAGAAGAAGTCAGACAGTGGCTGGAGTTAAGATTTTATGCGAGGGGGGGGGGGTATAAGGGTGGTCAGGGCTTTTCAGGTGGGTCCATAGCAAGAAAGGAAACTTCGCTCAAACTTGGAATAAGAATAAAAAAAGAATGCATCTTTTTGACAGTTTTCCTTACCCTTCTGCATACTACACTTTCTCTCCATCCTCTTCACATTACCAACATGACTGTCAAATTAGACATACTTTCAGCAAACTCATGCGTACATAAATCTATGAGTGAAACAGATTTTATTTAACAAAAAATGTTTTAAATGTGGGCAGCACGGTGGCACAACTGGTAGAGCTGCTGCCTCTCAGCGAGCAGGTCCTTGGTTCAAACCCCGGTCCAGGGGCCCTTCTGGGTGGAGTTTGTATGTTCTCTACGTGCATGCGTGGGTTTTCTCCGGGTACTCCAGTTTCCTCCCACAGACCAAAAACATGCATGTTAGGCTGATTGGTAACTTTAAATTGTCCCTAGGTGTGAGTGACAGAGTGAATGGTTGTTTGTCTCGTTTGTCTCTGTGTGTCCCTGTGATGGACTTGCGACCCGTCCAGGGTGTACCCCGCCCCTCGCACAGTGATTGCTGGACATGGGCACCGGCGACCCCTGTGACCCAAAATGGAATAAGCGGGTAAAGATAATGGATGGATGTTTTAAATGTTTAAAATACTTGTGTTTTTACAAATGAATATACAAATCAATAATTGTGTCCTCATTTACTTTAATTACTCGTATTTTATTGTGAGAATGGGGAGTGGTGTCACAGAGGTTAGAGAAGGTATGCCTGTGATCAGAAGATCGCCGGTTTGAATCCCCATTCCAATAACATCGAAAAATAACAAAGTCCATGCTCAATAATCCAGGTATACAATCCAACATTTTTCAGTCAGGTCATCTGGACAGTTTGTTTGTGCTGAAACATTTCGCCTTCGATCCGGAAGGCTTCATCAGTCAAGGAAACACAACACAAAATTGATTCTTCCCCCAACAGCTTACTCCAAAGTGGAACAAACCAGTTTGGTTGGTATTAAGATGGTCTCAGAAAAAAAAAAAAAAAAAAAAACTGTCCAGATGACCTGAGTGAAAAATGTTGGCTTGTATACCTGGATTATTGAGCATGGACTTTGTTGTTTTCAACCAGTTTGACACGACTGTCAACAAGGAAGAGGGCCGGCAATGGGCGGCTGTGGCTGAGTGATTAGAGCAGTCGTCCTCCAATGCGAGAGTTGGGGGTTCGAATCCACCAGTAGTCACATGTCGAAGTGTCCCTGGGCAAGACACTGAACCCCTCATAGCCTCTGACGTGTTTCCCATCGGTGTATGAATGTGATAAAGCTCTGATTAGTCTCTTTAGAATGATTTGTTCAATTAGCTTTGTATAGATCTAGTAGAGTGCTCTATGAATGGCTATGAATGGGAATGAGGCACAGATTGTAGTGTAAAGCACTTTGAGTATCTTGAAATAACATAGAAAGGCACTATATAAGTACAGTCCATTTACCATTTACCATACCAAAGAGACCATCTTAACACGAACCAAACTGGTTTGTTATTGGTGGAGGGTTTTGGGGGTCCTCTCCCAGAAAAAATTGAATAAAATAGATGCAATTTCCTGCATTCTGGTGTATTTTAACGGTTGTTAAACATCTAGTTTTATCTACATAAGTAACACTTGATTCAATAACTAGAGTTAATCTCACAACAAGAAGTAGCCTGACCAACAGCTCTCCTTGTGTGAATAGAGCATGGTCCACTTCTCTCATGCATCCTAGCCACAGTCTAAGAAACACAGTGTAGACTAAGTTAACTTTTATGAATAAAAAATCACTAGCCAATATAAAACAATAATAAAAATAATCACTCCTTTTTACCAATGACTTAGAATAAAGCAATATGATCATCATCCATTGTGTTTATTAGTAGCTTAACATACCTAATTAAAACTCCAGTACTGGGTTAGGTCTACAGTAACCTTACCCAGTTGTAGGGTCAAGAGACAAACATGTAGCATTAACACAGTATGAATAACATTCAGGAATTGTTTCTATAAGAACATCATCAAATATTTTACGTAAACGGTAAGATCACTCCACCCACAAGGGAATGTAAACCAGGGTGAGCTAACCTCGGAGACACAAACAAAGATAGTTCTAATGGTGGAGGTAGTGAAGCTCATGGAGTTACTTGAGGCATTTCTGCCTTATCAATCAACAGTGAGACAAAGAAAACGGGAACATTTTTTTCAAATAGATTTTACTGGCCCGTTTAAGAATGTCATAATTTATTCCAAATTTATTCGATATTTTGGTGAATCTAAGGTTTGACAACTTAGTTTCCTTACAAAACCCTAATGATGGTTTATAAATATTTCAGGGGTGCTGCGCTAAAATTTTGGGGTGTTTGAGCACCCCCAAAAGAGGCTGTACAGAGATGTGTGCATGAACAATTAACCCTCACGAGCAGAAATCATTACAGGCTACAGGGAGCAGAAGCGCAACATGCTGTGGGTCATCTCTGCTGTGACAGACAGTCTCAGAGAGGGAAGGGAGGGGGGGGGGGGTCTGTCTTTCCTTATTACTGCTGCTCAGTCTGCGGGAGCTTCAGTAAATGGAAAGGTAAATTGATTGTACTTATATAGTGCCTTTCTATCTTATTTTAAGATACTCAAAGCGCTTTACACTACAATCTCTGTCCTCATTTACTCATTCATACAGCACTCTACTAGATCTTTACAAAGCTAATTGAACAAATCATTGTAGAGCCTCAGTGAGGCCGATACGGTACCTGAGTGAGACACATGGATTGTTTATTTAAACTTTCAAGCGCGGTCCGAACCAAGCCTTTGGTCCAGCCCCTCGGCAATCACTGAGCAGGAAATCGGGAAATGTCCCCCTGTCCGTCCCTGCTCCAGTCCATCACTGGGAGACATAGAGATAAACGAGACAAAAAAACATTCACCCTCTCTCTCTCACTTAGGGACAATTTACAGTTACCAATCAGTCTAACATGCACATTTTTGGTCTGTGGGAGGAAACCGGAGTACTCAGAGAAAACCCACGCATGCACGGAGAGAACAGGCAAACCCCATCCAGAATGGCCCCCAGCTGGGATTTCATCCTGCGGCCTTCTTGCTGAGAGGCGGCAGCTCTAACAACTGTGCCACCGTACCGCCGTTCACAAGCCTTATTGATTTTATTTCCAAAACAATTTTGTAGTAGTCAGTTGTAAGCTGCTGGGTCTTCATTCTGAGAATTATTGTCCACAAAGAAATGTTTTAACAGTGTTGTTTTCTCGTTATGAAATGTCACATTATAAAGTGTGTGTGGTGGTGGTAGTGGTGGGTGGGGGTCAAAAGAAAGTATCTTTTACCTCCTTATAACAAAAGACACAACACCAAACATTTGTCTGAGCCACCTCTCTGTTTCATTGTGCCTAACGAAGGCTCAGACGATCTGAGTCATGTGATTGAGTAGATTTGCTACAAGCATCAACACAAAGCGTTTGTAATGTCAGCTTCAGAGTAAAACAGGCTTTGGAGCCTCAGTGTTAAAGGTCACATCTTTCACTTGTGGCTTTTTCTGTGCTGAATCCTGACAGCTGGACAAAAAAACATGCTTACTGGATTATTGAAGTTATCATGATTTCTTAAAAAAATAAAATAAATAAAATCATAACATAACATTTCTCTTTCAGCGAAGACAACCTCAGACCTAAACAAATATGTAATAATGAATCATTTTCCTCAATAAATCAACGACCAAGTAAACATTTTTTGTCTCATTTATTTACCTGGGTTCTCTTTATCTACTTTTAGGACTTGTGTGAAAATGTGATGATGTTTTAGGTCAGATTTATGCAAAAATATAGAAAATTCCAAATGGTTCACTATCTTCAAGCACCACTGTACCATAATTATCCATTCATGCTGTAAATATATTGTAAATAAACCCTTTTAAATCATTGTCCTGGTTATGACGTAACCCGCCCCGCAAAAAACCCCAAAAAACAACCAAACAAACAAAAAAACTAAAGTTAAAAAGCTTGGTGTTATTTTTGATCAAGACATGTCTTTATTCCCCACATTAAAAATGTTAGCAGAATCTTAATCCAACTGCATGATATCACTAAAATTAGAAACATCTAAAATGATGCAGAAAAACTGGTCCATGCATTTGTCATTTCTAGACTGGACTATTTCAATGGTTTATTATCTGGGTTCCAAAAACTTCTTTAAAAAGTCTTCAGTTAATCCAAAATGCTGCTGCCAGAGTCTCTTAACTGGAGTTAGTAGGAGAGATCATATCTCTCCAGTTTTAGCTTCTCTCCATTGGCTCCCTGTCAAATCCAGAATAGAATTCAAATCTTACTTCTAACAAACAAAGCTCTCAACGGTTTAGCTCCATCTTATATTACCATACCATACCACTTTATTTATAGAGCACTTAAAACAGCGACAAGGCCAACCAAAGTGCTGTACAGACAGAACAACAGGTAACACACAAAGCAAAATACAAAATGAGGTAAATCAGAATATAGACATAAAAATGATGCAGATAATGATGACAAACCAGTGTGGAGCGTACAGGATCAAAACACAGATCATCTGGTGTTGAAAGCCACCGAATAGTAATGGGTTTTTAAACGGGACTTGAAAACCGAGAGGGAGGGGGCCTGTCTGACAAGCAGAGGTAACTCGTTCCAGAGTCTTGGTCCTGCTACAGAGAAGGCCCTGTCACCTTTGCGCTTAAGACAAGACCCTGGAACTGTGAGGAGCAACTGGTCCGCTGACCTCAGGGAACGCGGTGGGACATACGGTTGTAGCAGATCAGAGAAATGGGGGGGGGGGGGCGACACTGTTCAGTGATTTGTAGACATACAGGAGTATTTTTAAGATTACAAATCTTATTGTCCCATATTTTCCTAACAGAGCACTTTACTCTCAGACTGCAGGTTTACTTGTGGTTCCTAGAGTTTCCAAAAGCCGAATGGGAGGAAGAGCTTTCAGTTATCAGGCTCCTCTCTTATGGAACCAACTTCCAGTTTCAGTCTGTGAGGCTGACACATTGTCCAGTTTTAAGATGTTAAGACTTTCCTTTTTGATAAATCCTATATTTAGGACCATCTTGGGTTTCTTGAGTTATCCCTTAATTATCCTGCTATAGGCTTAGATTACTTGAGGACAAATTGACCTTGTTTCATCAAATAAAAAGTTAATAATGAATGCAAAATAACATTTTGTATTTGAAATTGTTTCTATCTTATGTTCTGTTTGTTTTTTTCTCTTCTCTATAGAAAGACCTGCTCAGCTCCATTCTGTACCTGCCATTCTGTGTTCATTTCTCCTTCCTGTCCTCTCAACCAGCCGGTCAATCAGATGGCCGCTTGTCCTGATCCTTGTTCTGCTGAAGGTTTTTCCCTTTTTAAAGGGAGTTTTTCCTTTCCACTGTTGCCACTGTGCTTGCTCAGGATGGGAGACTGTGATGAAATGAAGACTTAACAGTCTGCTTCCTCAGATAGATAACTTTAAAAATTGGCATTTATAATGTATGTGAATGTGTTTGTTCAGTGCCCTGTGGTAACTTCTGTTGTGACTTTGCGCTATATAAATAAACTGAAATTAATTGAAATGGTTTTAGCACATGGTCTATTTTTAGGTTAAAAGATGACAGTTAGACTGAAAATTGTTTAAACCAACGCAGCATCCATTGTTTCCTCCAGCCAAAGCAGAACTAACTTAGTTGTGTAAAATCTGAATATTAAAATGGGAATCTAATTCTTTTAAACTACTCATTTTTATTTAATATAAAAAGTCCAGTGGGGGCCAGACGTGCTCTACATTTCCAACAGTATTATATTGAAGCCATTTTCTTTAAACATAAAGCCCGGTTGTAAGTTACAATCTCTTTTTTGTCTGTTCCTTCAGACCACACAAGCTTTGCCTTCATGTGTATTCATGAGACCAGATGTTTTCTTTTCTCTAACCATGTGAGGGCTTGGACTGGATTCTAATCAAATATATATTAGTCCATGAGAGGTGTAACTGTGGAGGCCCAATAAATGAGGCTTCATGGAGTTTAACAAGGACAATATAAAAATAGAAATGGCACAGAACCAATCAAAACTCATCCTTATAACATATATTATAATCTGTGATTTTAAAAAAGCAGTAAATAAACCTTTAGTTAAATATTCAACTGCTTTCTCTGCCCTATATGAGGATGATTTCATTCAGTTGGTGTTTTTATTATTTTTACTTTTTTCATTCATGTCTTCACATATCATTTATCAAACCAATTATAGCAAGAGGAAAGAAGGACAATACTTCCATTTGCACCAGTTAAATTAGTCAGTCAACAATATTTAAATTATTTGAGTTATCCACCCTCATTGTTTATCAGATCTCATCTGCTGAGGCCACAGTTTGCTCCTTACAGGGAATTTTCAGCCATAATACAAATGATCATCCATCCATTATCTTTACTCGCTTATTCCATTTTGGGTCATGGGGGTCGCTGGTGCCCATGTCCAGCAATCGCTGTGCGAGGGGCGGGGTACACCCTGGATGGGTCGCAAGTCCATCACAGGGCCACATAGAGACAAACGAGACAAACAACCATTCACTCGCTCACTCACACCTAGGGACAATTTAGAGTTACCAATCAGCCTAACATGCATGTTTTTGGTCTGTGTGAGGAAACCGGAGCACCCGGAGAAAACCCACGCATGCACGGAGAGATCATGCAAACTCCACCCAGAAAGGCCCCTGGACCGGGGTTTGAACCAAGGACCTGCTCGCTGAGAGGCAGCAGCTCTACCAGTTGCGCCACCGTGCTGCAAAATTACATCAATCAAATTTAAGTAATCAAATTATATCAGGTTTATATCAACATCAACCCCCAAGTAAGCAGACCGATTCAGTAAAGACAGAGTCAGGAATACAAAAGGGAAGTGAACTTTATTTACAGGTGATTGTGTCATCACAGCTGTAAGGGAGAAGAGGGACAAGTTGAGTATGGGTTCTGTTTGTATTTAGAGTACTGAATCCTTGAGAAAGAGAATAACTCCTTACTGTTTGTGTTTTTAGGTGAAGGCCAATAAGGAGATGGGAGGAGAGGTCCTGGGTTTTGCAGAGGATCAGGTTTGGAGGTAATTGGCGGTAGAGAGAGGAGCAGGTTGACCCAGTTGAGATTTGTTTGAAGATGGTTGTTGAAGGGACACCGTTGAACTACAGGTGGAGCCCAGTGGAGAGATGAGGTCCTAGGGAGGACTTGAAGAGGCAGGCCATGGAAGGCCATTTGGTAGATGATGTCCCAGCACTGAAGAGGTGTCTGTCAGGAGCTTAAATACACCATCAGGCAGTCCTCCTCAGAGCAGCAGCAGGTAGAGTGAGTTGACCTTAATTAGCTGTGGAAGGAAGAGTGAGTGACAGGCAAAACTCAGGAATCCCACATTGCCCCCACAAGAATCGCCTCTCGGTGATCTAAGTCTCTTCTTGGGGTGAGCTTTAAAGAAGGACGAGATGAGGGTCCAGGCTCTGAGATCTAGGAACCCAAGATCGCTCCTCCGGACTGTAGCCCTCCCAATCCACCAGGTACTGAACTCCCCGATCACGACACCATACGTCCAAAAGTATCTTTTGTATTTTGTAGATGGCGGGAGTTGTAGACACACCGCTGACCGGTTGACCACCTTCACCACAAGAAATGGTCCGATGAACCTGGGGGAGAGTTTCCTGGGGGTATCTTTCAAAGTTAGGTCCTTTATAGAAAGCCATACCTTTTGGCCAACTTTGTACTCCGGAGCCTTGGATCAATGTCTGTCTGCGAATCGTCTGTTCTGTTCCGAAGATCTGGACAGGGCTGCTCTTGTCTGATGCCAGATCTTAGCATCTGATGTGAAAGTGGACGGAGGGTTCGCCCACATCAGGCTCTTGTGAAGGGAACAGTGGAGGAGCGAAACCCGTAACGTCCTCGAAAGGAGATTTTCCAGTGGCTGCAGAGGTTTGCGAGTTGTAGGCATACTCAATCCAAGGCAAATGATGGCTCCAGGATGAGGGGTTGTTGTTAATAATGCACCTCAGGGCTGTTTCCAGTTCCTGGTTGCAACGTTCTGTTTGTGCATTGGATTGAGAGTGGTATCCAGATGTGAGGCGGGTAGTTGCCCCCAAAGCTTGACAAAACTCTCTCTACACTTGAGAAACGAACTGCAATCCATGGTCAGAGCCGTGAAGGTGAAAGACATGTTCAGTGACAGTCTGGGCAGTCCCAAGAGCACAGGGACGTTTAGGTAAGGGAATGAAATGAGCAGACTTGGAAAAAAGGTAGACAATGGTGCAGATAACTGTGTTACCATCTGAGATGGGGAGACCAGTGACGAAGTCCAAGGCGATGTGTGACCAGGGTCGGCTGGGGATGGGAAGTGGTAGAAGTAGGCCAGCATGGGGTTGATAGTTGTGCTTGTTCCGGGCGTATGTGGGGCAGGCTGAAATGAAATACTTGACATCTTTAATCAGGTTAGGCCACCAAAAGGATGCTTTAATGAGATTAGGCTTGCGTCTAGTACCAGCGTGGCAGGAAAACCTGGCTGTGTGGATCCACTCCAAAACTTTACCCACCATGGTAGTAGGAACAAACATTTTCCCAGGAGGGCCGGTACCGGAGTCTGGTTTGGTCCGTTGGGCCTCCAGAATGTCCTTCTCAATAGGCCAAGTCATGACACCCACCTTACAGGAGGAAGGAAGAAAGAGAACTTCACTCTCAGACTGCAGGCTTACTTGTGGTTCCTGGAGTTTCCAAAAGCAGAATGGGAGGAAGATTTTTCAGTTATCAGGCTCCTCTTTTGTGGAACCAACTTCCAGTTTCTGTCCGTGAGGCTGACGCATTATCCAGTTTTAAGACTAGGCTTAAGACTTTCCTCTTTGATAAATTATATAGTTAGGGTTGGCTTGGGTTTCCTGAGTTATCTCTTAGTTATGCTCTTTAGGCCTTAACTGCTGTAGGACAAACTGAACACATTTCCTCACTATGCTGCTGGCTTTACTTACTCTACTCAACCTGTTTTGTATTTGTAATTATTTATATCCTTCTTTTCCTTCTTCTTTCAGCTTTTCACCTTTCAGGAGTCACCACAGCGAGTCATCCTCCTCCATCTCACTCTGTCCTCACTTCAACTACCTCCATGTCTTCTCTAACTGCATCCATATATCTCCTCTTTGACCTTCCTATTTGTCTTTTTCCTGTCAGCTGAATTTCTTACATTGTCTACCAATATACCCACTGTCCCTCCTCTGTACATGTCCAAACCACTGTCCATCCTCTGGACATGTCCAAACCATATCATTCTGGCCTCTCTAACTTTATCTCCCAGTTGTTCAACCTGTGCTGTACCTCTGATGATCTCATTCCTAATCTTATCGATCCTTGTCACTCCTAAGGAGAACCACATCTCACCACTGTCCTGCTGTCCTCATACATATCCTGTACCAGTCTAACATACTTCTCTGCCACTCCAGATTTTCTCATGCAATACCACTCCTCCTCTCTTGTCACCCTGTCGTTTGTTTTCTTTTAAATCCACAAAGACACAATGGAGTTCTTTCTGACCCTCTCTGTATTTCTCCATCAGCATCCTCAAAGCAAAAATGGCATCTGTGGTGCTTTTTCTTGGCATGACACTATACTGCTGCTCACAGTCACCTCTCGTCTGTCTTGCTTCCACAGTTCTCTCCCAGATCTTCATTGTGTGACTTATCAACTTAATTCCCCTGTAGTTGCTACAACTCTGTACATCACCCTTGTCCTTAAAAATGGACACCAACACGCTTCTTCTCCATTCCTCAGGCATTTTCTCACCCTCAAATATGACATTGAATATTTGAATCAAAAACATCACTCCAAGACATTTTCAAACCTCCACTGGTATGTTACTATGTTACTATATTAATACATTACTTGTTGTTGTTTACAGGCTTGGAGAGGAGGGCAGAGGATTCCAGTACCAGGAGGATGACAGAGATTTCCATGAAGGTTGGTAAGTGACCAGTTGGAGAGTGACAGGTTGAACATGAATGTGAGGCTGAGTTGGTGATGTCTGGGTTCTTACGGGGTTTGTAGATTTGGACTCCAAGGCATGGGTTCTCAGGTGGAACAGGTCGGAGGTGAGGAGACATCGAGAGACCAAGTACTCGGAAGCAGGAAACCCACAGGCTTGAGGCAGGAGCCGCAAGTAGTTGGTATGGAAAACACTGGAATCCAAGTGCAACAAGCAAGTAGATCATTTAAACTAATTACAGGTCAGGTTTTATTTCAGTCAGTTAACATGAAAATTATTGCAATGAAGTTTTACTGATACTGTATATCAATCAATCAATTTCAATTTAATCTTCAAACGTGGATATGTTGATGATCCCTGAAGATTTTTATATTAGGGTATCAACTTATTTTACTTGTAAGAAAGAAATATATATTTTTTTAAAGTTTTGACATATGAAATTAATCCATCCATCCATCCAGTTTCTTTACCCGTTTATTCCATTTTGGGTCACGGGGGTCGCCGGTGCCCATGTCCAGCAATCACTGTGCGAGGGGCGGGGTACACCCTGGACGGGTCGCAAGTCCATCACAGGGACACATAGAGACAAACGAGACAAACGACCATTCACTCTCTCACTCACACCTAGGGATAATTTAGAGTTACCAATCAGCCTAACATGCATGTTTTTGGTCTGTGGGAGGAAACCGGAGTACCCGGAGAAAACCCACGCATGCACAGAGATAACATGCAAACTCCACCCAGAAAGGCCCCTGGACCGGGATTTGAACCAGGGACCTGCTCGCTGAGAGGCAGCAGCTCTACCAGTTGCGCCACCGTGCTGCCCATGAAATTATCAAATAGTTGATATACTTTAGCATTGGCCTTAGGTTGGTAGTTTATATGAATAAAACCAATGTACTTGAGTTGTATCCTTCCATTAATGCAGATTTCAAATGATCCTGCAGGACTTCATTGACTTATCACACAGGTCAATCCACTTGAAACCAGTGTTTTGTAATAAAAATTGTTAGGACCAAAGCTCCAACAGAAACTGCTTACTATAAAACTCTGTAAGTTAATGAACATAGCATTAGGGAGAGACTTTTATTAGCTCACCTGAGTAAGCAAAGAATCATCTCTCAGGGCCCACTGTAACTTAATGAAGTTGGAGATGCCATCATTAGAGTTCTTATACAAGAATAAAGCAGAAAGAGTGAGAATCATGTTTTATAACTTTTAATTTGACATGATTCAGCCTTTAATGCTGTCAGAAATGCTCCTAAATTGTGGACAATGCTTCTGCAGCCAGTTGGGTTAAGGATAGTCTGACAGATAATCCCAGTTTGTGAAGCTGGAGGTGTGTTCATGTCTGAGGTACAAATACTCCCAGTACAACTCAACAAGAGTTAAGGGTTGTGGAGGCACAGAGAAGACGCCATCTTTTAGAAGCCTATAGCATGAACACTGATAAAAAGTAGAGGTGGAATATATGACTCTTTGAAGGAAGCTGGATTTTGTAGATGTGTTTGTTTCAAGAAACTGTTGTACGATGCAGAGCCATACATTATGACTATCAAGCATATACCCCACTCCTGAGTGCACGATTCCCATACTGTATACAACAACTGCTGCACTTCTCTCGTTTGTTTGTTCTTCATCTTGGCCTTCTTGCTGAGAGGCAGCAGCTCTACCAACTGAGCCACCATGCCACCTGCAAGGAAATCATGAGGAGGAAAAGAACAAATATAAAAGTGATGACTCTATTGTCCGTGATTCGGAGCCCATTGTTAGTTTTAAATAGCTGCTTAAAAGATTTGATTGTTCACAAATGTTGCATGCCTAATAAAAAAAGGAAAAATCTACATTTAGTTTGTAACTTTGGTTTATTTAACAACTTCATTGTGTGTATTTAATGTCACAATAAACATTTCCATTCATCCATCCAGCCTGCATTTCCGAGATGCAATAAATGAATAAATGAGTTTGGCTGGTAAGAACAGCATCATGACTGGACTGATAGTCGTTTAATGAATTTGATGTGATGTGTTCATGGCACTAGTTTGATTTCCTTCAGTTTTTATCAAAGTATCTTCAGTTTTAATTAAATCTAAATAAAACTGTCAAAAGTCCAACTGTTTTGTGTGAAGGGCTCACTCAGCATCAAACTGTGGCTTTAATAAAAGCTTTGAAGGGCAGCACAAGCTCGAAACACTAAGTGAAGAATGGATGGGCAGAAACATTAAAGCTGGTTCAAGCAGATCTAAATGAAGACATGTGGCTGTCAAGCTGATGGCATAAATGGAAAATGAACTCAGATCAAATACGAGCCCGATATTCATGCATTATTCATGCTCTGAGTCACGATCATATCAGAGGCATTTTGGATCCAATCTGGAATAACTGCATAATGCAAGTATATCCACAGGTATGAGAAGGACCATTTAACAATACATCCTACAATAATTACCTGACACCCCCCCTCCCCCGGCCCCTCCATCATCATCATTCACACATGCACAACACCCCATTTTTCCAAAACATTACACAAACACCCCAACACAGATTAGCTGGAACACTGACATGTAAAAAACAACATAAACAGCACAGCTGCTGCCACCCCCAACGCACCTTCACTCAAAATGCAAGTCTGCTCTGTTTTTGCTCAAACATGATATTATGTTGCTAGGCAACGAAGTGGTTGTTAACACTCTTGAATTTTAGTTCTCACCTCTCCTCCTGTCATTCAGTATGCATTGCTTTCCATAAAAATCCTTAGAATCTGCTCTGGGTTTTACTCATGTGCTCCAAATGTGCAGACAAAGTTGTACTATACTATACTATACTATACTATACTATACTATACTATACTATACTATACTATACTATACTATACTATATAATACTATACTATATTATCTTATACTATACTAAACTATACTATACTATACCATATTATCATATATTATACTATACTATATATTACTACATAATACTATACCACATTTTATTATACTATACCATGCTATATAATACTATACCACATTATCTTATACTATACTATACTATACTATATATTACTATACTATACTCTACCATACTAAACTATACTATACTATATTATACTATACTATGCTATACTACAATATAATTAGGGATGGGGCTGATCCGATCCAGTATTGGTATCGGCCTCCGATACCAGCATAATTTACGTATCAGATTTTCCGATCCACCTGCCGATATTTCCGATCCATGATGCATGTTGGCTTCAAACTATGGAATGGATTTCCTGAACGGAGGCATGTCTCATTAACCCAGAGTAATAAGACCCGCCTCACATTCAGGAAATCCATTTCATAGTTTGCAGCCAGCTACAACGTGAGGACTGAGTTAGCAGCACTGTGGCTAACAGCTAACAAACTTTTCATCTAAACATGTCCGCTGTGTGGAAGTATTTTACACTAGAAACACCACAAAACAAGACAGCATCGTGCAATGTCTGCAGAGCCATAGCGCCACATTAAACCACATTAAAGTTAGTTTTACGATGGACATTCGAGCTCCGTGGCTTCAGCGGGGCGCTACTCTTTGCTCAACCGAAAGAGGCGACTCGACCCCGGTCAGCCGCGTCCAATCTGCCCCGCTCAGTCTGCCCATCTCTGAGGAGGGACAGAATGAACGAAGCTGACCCAAATCAGGCTGCCTGCTTCGGATTGAACAAGAAGAAAACATCGCTGAAACCACAGAGCTCAAATGTTTACAGAGAAGTTGTTAAACTTCATCATAATTAATGAACAACAACTATCTGTTGTAGAAAACGAAGGATTTCTCAGCTTGATTCTTGCAGCCAAGATATAGTTTACCCTCCAGGAGATATTTGTCAGTACAACAGTAGACAATCATAAAAAACACATGATTTGAAAATTATATATATTAAAAACATAAACAGCTACATTATAAAGTGATGTAAAATACTAACAACAGGAACATGTCTGTTGATTTATGCCATGAACTTAGCAGATGTTTGAAGCCATTTAACATGTTGTTTTATTTAATTCATTTTTTCATTAATTTAAATGAAAAAAAAAATCATCAAAAAGAAAACATTGAATGAAAAGAGCGCAGAAAGAAGAAAAAAATCTTATATTTGTCCCTTATAAAATAAACAACTTTAAACAATCACTTAAAATTAATCACTTTAATATCCACTTTAAAGCTAGGAATAAAAAGAAACATGTTTTGTGTTAGCAGAATTTAATTCTAACTATAAAACTTATCCAACATTAATAAAACTTACCTCAAGTTGCCTTTTTGGACATGCATGCATATATTTGTACAAATTGTACTTGAGAGGAGATTATCACAGCCTCATATACAATCAATGATGATCATGATATCGGAACTGGATCGGTATCGGCCGATACTCAGATCTAGGTATCGGGATCGGATCGTAAGTAAAAAAAGTGGATCGGTGCATCCCTAAATATAATATAGTATAGTATAGTATGCTGTACTATATTATACTGTATTATACTACACACTAAAGCTGTCATTTCTAACCCAAACCCAAAACCCAGCCCGAACTGACCCAGATTAAGGCCGGTCCGGGCCGTTATAATGTGATTAATGGACAGGCTGGGCCGGTCTCGTGCTTTGATGCGGTTTTTCAAAACATACAGTAGAAATTAAAGTAAATAATGCACAATATAACATTGTGTTAATCTACTTAGAGGAGGAGGCAGTAACAGTAAATTTACTGATGAGGAATGGAAATAAATAAAATAGAGTGCATAAGTTAATCAGACTGTGAAAAGAGAGTAGTGCTGGCGGCGCATTGTGCAACAATTACGCATGGCCCCGCCCACCCTGCTTTGCTCCTCTAATGACACATCTGAGGATTAATACTTGACCCGCACTCAATTAAGTGACATAATGGAGCAAAAAATGTAAAAGAAAAGCCCTCCCCCAGAGAATTTTGAATGAAGAAGATGCCATTTCCTGCATTCTGGTGTATTTTACAAAGGTTTATTACTATAGATTAGCATTAAACAAAAGACGTAAACTCACTGAAAGCTCCATGACTGAAAAACGTTCATAATGCTAAACTGCTACAGCTCTGCCGGTAAGGGGCGTGCGTTCACTTCAGAACAAATTGAGGTCGCCCATTGGTCAGTTGCTGATGTGCCTCTGGATTGACTGACAAGTGGGTCGAGGATCCAACTACAGTAAAAAAAAAATAGATAAAAAAAATCAGATTTTAATGGCCCATTTTAACATTTACCAAGCTTCTTTAATCCAGCCCCTCTGTGGGCACTGAGCAGGTCAGGCCACCGGGAAATGTCCCGGCGCTCCTGACAACCAGTACACCCCTGCATCAGATTGTTCACAAAGGTGCAGGAATGTATGCGTACTGCAAAAATAATTATATGTTTGTATTTTTTTATAAAAATGCCCATGATTTTGAACTTTTAGGGGCAGAGATTTTTTTTTAAGAGCAGAAGCGGAAATGCGAAGGAACAGCTCGGATTTGATATTAGGATTCCTAGTTTTAAAATTATAGTTTTATTTAGTTATAATTTTACAGTCACTCTTTGTCAGGTGACTTGATAAATATGCAGTGTCCTTAAAATGCGCAAATCCGGCAGTGCACATACTCCTGTCTACTCCTCCAGACCATGCAGTTGTTCCCCACCCGTGTGGGCAAAGTAGAACCGATCTGTGCAAGCACGCCAAACAGAAAATGAATCTAACCACCTCTGTACGTTGACCTGTGTGAAGAGTGAGTCATTGACAGCTGTGGTGGAGATAATCTTGTGATTTTTTTAAAATAAACCTTTTTTTTTCAGTACGGCTCATTCCCAAATGACCCATTGACCAGTACCGGTCCACGGCCCAGTGGCTGGGGACCATTGCATATACTATACTAATGCTTTAGTCTGTGACAATATATGTGATTATGCTTGTATTTGTATTCTGGCATGGTGCTCAAATAAGAACATTCATCTTTTCATTAATCCAAAGAAAAAGAAACAAAACATTGATTTTCAGCATGTTCCTAATGGTAAATGGTAAATGGACTGTACTTATATAGCGCCTTTCAATCTTATTTCAAGACACTTAAAGCACTTTACACTACAATCTGTGTCCTCATTTACCCATTCATACAGCACTCTACTAGATCTCTACAAAGCTAATTGAACAAATCTTTCTAAAGAGACTAATCAGTGCTTTATCACATTCATACACTGATGGGACACACATCAGAGGCTATGAGGGGTTCAGTGTCTTGCCCAGGGACACTTCGACATTTGACTGCTGGTGGATTCGAACCCACAACTCTCGCATTGGAGGACGACTAACCAATCAGCCACAGCCGCCCCTAGTAATAGTTTAAAAATGCTATAATATACAAAGTATGTACACATACATACAAACTTTATATATATATATATACAGTATATATATACATGCATACATATGGTGGCAGCCATCTTGTGTTTTCATATGACAACCCAATTTTTGAAAGGAACATTTCATAAGCCTAGATGTATCCATAGTTTCTACAGAAACTATAGAGAGACTGTGGGTATTTCCATTTCCCCTTTCTGCCCCCGTGACACAGGACAATAAACTTTGGGAGGGAGACTACTGTTAACAACAGTAACATGTTGAAACCTCCTTCTTGTTTCTGGGAGGTTTTTTTTTATTATTGTTGTTGACACTTTCCCTCAAGCCAGTTCTGCTTTTTGTCCACAAAAAACAAAAAAATTAAACAATTCCAACTATATGATAATCACTATTTTAAGATCAAATATAAAATAATATGTTTGTTATGTGCTTCGGGCACATTATAATTATTTTTTTCCATATTTTTCCGATTGCTTTGTTTATAGACTTTAAACGAATGATCTTTTGTTAATATATTTTGGAGATGGGATGATTCTAATCTTTGATAATCAGTAGTGATTATGTTAATTGATGGCGCTGCTGGTCTGCCTATAAATAGGCTGGGTGTCGACATGTTGGGGAGCCCGTTTTTTTCCCACTCGCTTCCGCTCGCTCTGCCACCGCCGGTGTGCGTATTGACGCAGTGCGCACGTCTCCAGTTGCTGCAGGCCGCAGCTGACCTCTCCAGCCTGTCATGAGGTAGTTCTGCTAGGACTTATTTGTTTACTCGTTTTTTCGTTGCGATTTTGGCCTTGTGGGATCGGTAGTCCTGTTTTCGATCTTTCTTTTGCATTTAGAGTTTTTTGCTCTAGTCCGGTACTAAGTAGGGGCTTCGACAGCCCTGTATAGGGTTGGCCCCCTGCTGTACCGTTTTGTTCTGTTTGATCGACTCACCAGGTCCAACTTTCAGTTAATACTTTGGGGTTTTGTTCTTTTTTGGGACACGGGTAATTGAGGGCATTTAACTCTCTCTTTTTTCTCTTCACAGAGAATCAAAAGCAGGTGAACCAACCAAAAGGATCAGGAGAGTTTAAAAATAAAATATTTCTTTGAACCCTCAATTTTTGTCTCGCGTCCTCAAATATGTTGTGTCTTGGTGGACGTAACAATGTTGCACAAATTTGATAGAAAATGAACCAAAACAGTGCACCCAGTCTTTCCAAAACTAGATCCTTGATTTGATTCCTGTCTCCCCTCTTCTCCTTCACCCCCCCCCACCCCCCACCAGTTCACTTTCTTTCTCAGCCGTGTGTGATTGACTTGAACAACACTGATTGCTTTTAATTACTCCAACATGCCGTTGATTAAGCCTGACACATGGTGGAGCACATGCACTGATGCACATACACATATTTTGCACACAAACACACCTGAAAACACACAGTCTTTCATTTTTCTTTTTCTATTTTTATGAGGTTCTCATGAATCAAAATGAGAATTTACCCGTGGAATAAGCTACTTCATTAACATTTAAAAGAAAGTTTATGCAATTTTTTAAAGCAAATATACTTTGAAGAATGAAGTCTAAAATCAATGATACTGCTTTTATGAATAAAAATGAATGTAGGTCAAACATTTTGCATCACTCAGTTTAATCAACATGCCAGCATTTTTAATGACTGATTGAAAGAATTTCTTTCAGAGTTTGATAAAACTATTGTATATAACCTTGTGTCTGGTACTTTTTTCATAAATTATTCAAACTTTTCAAAAGGTGGTGGAGATCAGATCATGTGGAAACTTATTTACATGAGAGGTACAATCAGAAACTAAAAACACTCAAACTTAAATCTTTGCTTTTTCACTTAACGCTGTTGTTTATGTAATGTCAGCAAACATCACATACTTCTGGACACGTCTTCTGCACCAACCATCATTCTGGTCTTTCCACATGGTCTTTTTACTGGGGGGAAGTTTAAGGAGCTAAAGCCTCACACTCCAGTTACTGAAGAAGTCCTGTTTTGCCTTGACTGCTATGGCAGCATCCTGCCCAACAGTAAATACCCATATCTTGATTGAATTAGTGGTTCAGACCCTCTTCATGCCCAGTTTAGTTTAGGATGATGTTTTAAATGTGTTTGTGGGATGGCGGGAGCCGTCTAGTGGCACCTTACCACTGTCTCAACTCTCCTCGGCTCTGCATGACACAGCACCAGTTAAGGGCCTCTCCACTGTCGTCATCCGCCCTACACAGACCGGTTCCTGGGACCACCTTGTTCGTGGTTCCAAGCAAACTGCTTCAATGTGACAATTTTGACGTAAACAGACAGCAGCCATTGACTGGCCAGCAAAGCTGCATCACTGGATGAGCCGCCCAGCAAAACTGTAAACTACAACTGAACCTCCATTTTCTCATCGTGTTGATGAACGGCACAAGAAATGAGCACATTTACTGAGAGATATCATTGATGATGGCACCGCATGGCTACACTCAGACGTAGCAGTGCTGGGATTAGTTTACAAACTGAGTCAGATTATAGGACAATTAAGGAGCAAAATGGGCGGAGTGGCTCAAACAGAAAAAGACCAGTTACGATCCCGCCCACAGAGTGGCGAAACATGTCAGCCTCCACCGAAGTGGCAAATCACTACAGAAGAACTGAGGAGAGGAGAGCTGACTGGAGCCACGCTTACTAATGACAAAGCAGCATAGGTTTCCCCAAACATTTCATATTCTGCACACCTGCTCTTATTAAGCAATCACCCAGTGATAATACTCTGGTTTCCTCAGATCACTGTCAGAGTCTCATGGTTTCATTATACATTTTGAAAATTATTATGATTGAACTAATTGTTTGAAAAAAGGGGCAGATATAATAAGATTTTTTCTTCTTTCTGCTGCCTTTCATTTTAAATCTCTTGTATTTTTTTATATTGTTATGGAATTGTTTTGTATTTTTTAAAATGAATAAACTTTATACCATACCATACCATACATTCTGTGTTCAATGCATTACTGCTTTCTTTGACAACATGTTTTTAATCATAAATTTAGTCAACAACATGTTAGTACCAGAACATAATGGAAAAATAGTTAAACAAAAACAAAAGCATGAGAACCAAAACTAACACCAAGGGTATTGACATTTTCTTGACCAATGAAAACAGGACACAATGTGATGGGATCCAGTCAGATCTGATTTAGTTTTATGGAGATGCTGGACAAGTTTGGAAGACTTCCCATTAGAACTAATCCCAGGGAAGAAAAAGAACACATTTAATCTATCCTAGGAAGATGGAACAACTAGATCCTGTCATTCTCCTAATTAAAGTAAAATAAAAAATTATCCACCTGGAAGAAGGATAACGTTTGCTAGCTAAAGAGAACATGAAACAAAGACAACAAAAAAGAGTGCCCATGTTTAACTCAATATTTGTTATTAATTCTTTGTATTTCGCCTGCTCCCTTCTTCAGGGGTCGCCACAGCGAACTAACTTGTAACGAAGACTTGTCAATTGTTTTTACACCAGATGTCCTTCCTGATGCAGCCACAGACCACTGAGCAATCACAGCCCTCTGTGTGGAGCAGAGAGCTGCCATCTAGGGCACCCGAGGAGCGGATGATGGGGGTCGGGGGCCAGGCTGGGTCAGGTAAGGGTGGAGGCAGGTGTGGGTGTTTCACATTTCCCACCCACATTTTTGATGTTGTCGGTCTGGGAAGTTGAACCAGCAATCTTCTGCTGACAGGCCCACCTTCTCCAACCTCTGCGCCACCACTCCCCCTTTAATCAGTGACAGGTTATTATGTGTAAATCATGTGACGGTCTTAGACTGCAGACTTGGCACGGCACAGAGTTTTTCAGCATGTGTTAGACTCTTAGCTACAACAGCTTGGTCAGCGCTGCAGTCTTGTAACCTGAAGGCTGCAGGTTCATGGGGAGAAGGACATGTGGGGTAAAACAATTTCCTAAAAGTCACTTGAAGAACAGAGCAGCTGAAACAGTAAGAAATGAGTTTGACAGTCACAAAACTCTTCTGTGACAAGGCTGCAAAAATAAGGCCCCCTTTAAGCTGGATGTTTATAAATCACCAATCAAGAGAGCAACATTTTGCAAGGATGTGCATTCATCAATGAAACTGGTATTATGGAATCAAAAGAGACATAGAGTAAATCTTAAGTGTGCTGATGTATATACATCCATCCATCCATTATCTTTACCCGTTTATTCCATTTTGGGTCACGGGGGTCGCTGGTGCCCATGTCCAGCAATCACTGTGCGAGGGGCGGGGTACACCCTGGACGGGTCGCAAGTCCATCACAGGGACACATAGAGACAAACGAGACAAACAACCAGTCACTCTCTCACTCACACCTAGGGACAATTTAGAGTTACCAATCAACCTAACATGCATGTTTTTGGACTGTGGGAGGAAACCGGAGTACCCGGAGAAAACCCACGCATGCACGGAGAGAACATGCAAACTCCACCCAGAAAGGCCCCTGGACCGGGGTTTGAACCAGGGACCTGCTCGCTGAGAGGCAGCAGCTCTACCAGTTGCGCCACCGTGCTGCCCGTGCTGATGTATATTATTTTTATTATTATTATATTATATTATTTATGCTGTTTTCAAATGTTTAAATGGCCTTGCATCCTTTTACCTCTCTGAGCTACTGGAACCTTACGTTCCCTCTCGGCCCTGAGATCATTTGATCAGCTGCTTTTGGCTGTTCCAAAAACAAAACGGGCTTTTTCAGTCATGGGCCCCAAACTCTGGAACAACCTGCCCCCCAACATCAGGCAGGCCACCTCCCTTCAACCTGCCC
>NC_056501.1:44980543-44983447 GCF_014905685.2 Nematolebias whitei | reverse complement strand
CCCCCAACATCAGGCAGGCCACCTCCCTTCAACCTGCCCCCCAACATTAGGCAGGCCACCTCCCTTCCTCACTTCAAATCTCTGCTAAAAACACATCTGTTCTCTCAGACATTTCACACAGTGTGAACTGATTTAGTGTGTTTTGTTCTGTGATCCTACGTTTTAAATGCTTTTTATTAATTATTCAGTATTATTATTAGTGTATGGTATTTTTTCATTAATTTTACTTCCACTTATGTTGTTGTTGTTAAGCACTTTGATAACAGGTTCTGCTTTAAATGTGCTCTATAAATAAAGTTGACTTGACTTGATATGCAGCACTACACATAAAATGTGTCAGACATCTCCCGTTTTAAATCAGCAGCTGTCTGGTCACAAATACCGTCTGTCACAAGTACATCACACCGTCGAGCTGCAGAGCCAGCTTACCTTTTCATATGCCAGCTATTACAAAGCTGTTACTACTTCACTTGGTGGCTTAAAGACATGACAGTGAAGGGGTAGCTTCAATCCCCATATTTCCTCAGACCTTTCACAAATCACACTTGCCACAACAAGAAAATATGTTAGTTGGCTTGAAGTGTTTTGGAATAAAGGGCTATTGTTATCTTTACCTAATTTCACATAACGATGCTTATGCAGTGCCTCAGAAGTGGCAAGTCCTGCTGATTGGTTTGTTGTTAACAGCACATTCAATTTAGCAGTCACATCATTCATTTTATAAAGAAATGTGCCAACTTTGTGTCATAAGCATGTTGTGTCATATCTAATTAAAGGGATAGCTTGGAACTTTATAAGTGATGCTCTGTCAAATAGTTATCAGTAGTTAGCACCTTATAAACCATTATTAGATAAAGTTAAACCTCCACACTTTTTGTATGTTATTTATGCTGTTTTTTATTTATTTATTTATTTTTTTATTTTTATTTTTTTCCAAATGAACAATATTCGTGTTAGAATGAGAATGTATGTGTGTGAATTTTCCTACCTGGCTCAATGGGCCACAACATAATCTGAAGACTGTGTTAGATACTGTGTGTTCCCATCTCCCTTGTCTTTTTGAAGGTGCTGTGAGCAGCAAAGCTGGTGAGCACAGTTCATCCAAATCAGCTCATTAACTACTCTTTAAAAGGCTGAGCATCTCCACAAGTTTTCACTGGAACGTTAGTCACTAAATGGTGAGTCAACCTATAACCACTTCTTATGATTCAAACTCCCATTGATACAGTGCCAGTTTGCCCACATCTCAAATAAAATAAACCAAAAATCAGCTCTAAAAATATAAATCATATTCAAAAAATCTTTTCTATTCTAAGTCATATTTTTATTTATTCTGTCTGATGGAAACCTAGCTACAACTGGAGGATTTTGTTAGTATAAATTAATCAATCCATCCATCCATCCATCCATCCATCCAAGTTATCAGGCAGTATCTTATGTTTTTAAATCCTTCGGTAAATAATAATCTCAGAAATTTGGGTGTCATCTTTGATAGTTCTTTATCTTTGGAAAGTCATTGTAAATTGTTAGTTCAAAATTGTTTTTACCTTCTAAGAAACATTTCAAAACTACGATGTATGGTATCACAGAAGGAACTAGAGAGGATTGTTCATGCTTTTATTTCCTCTCGTTTAGATTACTGTAACAGCCTTTTAATGGGTCTGAATAAATCTTCCCTAGCTCACCTTCAGTCTGTGCAGACTGCTGCAGCACGGCTGCTAACTAGAACCCACAGAAGAGCCCACATAACACCTGTTATGGCTTCCCTGCATTGGCTCCCCGTTTCAAGAGTCATTTTAAAATGTTGGTCCTAACTTTCAGGGCACTTCATAGTCAGGTTCCCAAATATTTATTGGACCTTTTAAATCCTCTCTGTCCCATCAGGACTTTGACATCTTCAAATCAAATGTTGCTGATGGTACCAATAACTTACAGTATATCAACCACCAGGTGCTTATTCTCAGTTTGTCTGAATTTTCAGATTTTTTTTAATTATCTGACTTATTATTGAATACTGATAAAGTCATAATAATGGGTGATGTCAATATTTATGTACATGTTGAAAGTGATAGCTTAAGCATAGCCTTTAATAATTTAATAGAGTCAATTGTTTTTACCCAAAACTTCCGCACATCTACTCATTCTCATCATCACACCCTTGACCTGGTTCTGACCTTTGGTATAGAGATTAGGAACTTAGTAATAGTTCCTCAAAATCCTGTTCAGTCTGACCATTTTTTTAAATTACCTTTGAGTTTGCATTAAATGACTACACAACCACTGAGAGTAAATTTCATCTTAGCAGGCGTTTATCAGAGAACACTGTAACCAAATTTAAGCAAACTCTTCCATCAATGTTTTCCTCTGTCTTGCAGAGTAATGCATCAGAGAACAGAGACTTAGATCATCTAGTTCATCATCTTACAAACTTCTGACCTGACCAAAATCTGACATTCTGTATCAAAAAGTCTTAACAGGATGATGGATAGGCTTTCTTCTAGCATCATTAAAGGATGTTTCCAAGACTGTCATGATCTGCACTTTAAGGTTCGAACCCACGCGCAGGAAAATAGGAGGACTCGATTGTGAAAAATAAATAATAATTTATTGAACAAAACAAAATGCTGACGGGGCAGCAAAACTTACTTTAAATATGATACGACAGGTGGAGCAGACACAGACCATACACCGTGGAAGGATAAAGACCGGATACCAAAGGAGTGAAAACACACAGTCTAAATACTGACACTGATGAGACAGTGAGGAGCACCTGGGGTGAGTATAATAAGGATCAGCTGTGGATGATGACATGGAAAACAGCAACAGAACCATGTCAGACTGAACTTCTCTAACATTGATAAATCAAAATAATTCATTTGTGTTTCTCTCAATACATATATGTGA
>NC_056501.1:44936808-44970543 GCF_014905685.2 Nematolebias whitei | reverse complement strand
ACCACATGAGGTGCGAATGACAATAAAGAAACTCTGACTCTGACTCTGACTCTGACTCATGCAAATGACAATAAAGATACTTGAACTTGCGTGTCACCAGCTATTCTGACATTTGGTCTAGCACAGTTAGCTCGTGTTTTACGTATATATTAGAAATCTATCATAATGTATTATGTCCCGCAGTCCTGGAACAGAGATATCATTGTTTCAGGCCAGAAAAATGTTAAAGTCACCTATCTAAATGACTATCGACATGTTGCTCTCATGTTGGTTGGCATGAAGTGCTTTAAAAAATGCTTCTTTCTTACAGTTTGCTTACAGTACAAACCTGTGATGCTCAGCCTTCATAATCTTCTTGAGCACCTAAAGAAGAGAAAGTGCAGTACTGGAGTCTCTTTTTTTTTTAGTCTTTAGTTCTGCCTTCAGTACATTTACAGTGGTGCTTGAAAGTCTGTGAACATTTTATAATGTTCTACAGTTCTGCATAAATATGACCTAAAACATCATCAGATTTCACACAAATCCTAAAAGTAGATAAAGAGAACCCAGTTAAACAAATAAAACAAAAATATTACATTTGGTCATATACTTGGAACCTCTGCTCCCTCTCAATGCTCCAACTCCTTCCTCTACTTGTTTCCCAGGTCCTCCCTCTTGTACATAGATGAACTTTAATTCACTGTAAATAAATGACTGTAATTTATTAGTCTTGGAGTCTGTTCTTTCACTCCATATTCTCTGGATATTCCGTTAAACTTTACAATTCCACACATGAGACCTTATGGATTAGACCTCTGCGGGACTCGATTTGGACAGTTTACTTTGCCCGTTTTTCTGTGAAATTAAGAGCAACTCTAGCAAATAATCAACCAGTTTTACTGACTTTTACTGTTCAGATTCAGCCATGTCCTTTTTGCTTTTGTATATTTTATCTCAAACACAGCTATGGAAGTTTGAATGGAAAAGCTGTGCCAGAGATTATTGGAGTGCTTTGCCACCCAGCAGCATGATTCATCCCCATATCTGACGTTCTGCAGTCGACTTGATGAGCCAGTGAAAAGAAGCTGCTCTCGGTGAATAGCAGCTGTGCCTGCACCCCTCGCATGAACCGTCTAAATGAAAGCAAAATAAAAAAAAGAAATCATTACACTTATCAGATGCGTCATTGTCGCTTTTTAATGATCAGATTGGGAAGTTGAGAAAATGTGTTTATGTGTGTCTGCGTGCAAGTATTTGGCTGCCAATTAACTGTGGAGAAGTCATTTAGAAGAAAACTTTCTTTATGGAGTGAAATGAGAACTCCAGACACTGATAGCAGCTCGGTTAGAAGATGGCTGACAGCTGAGATGTTCAACAGAGATGAAAAGGAGATGGGTTGAAGGAGGCACATAAAAAAGATGGACTGAAAGGCAAAATAATAAAACAAAGACAACAAAAAACCACTCAGACTACAAGCTGATTAGCTAAGAGAAATTTGATTAAAAAAAATATATATATATATTTGTAGCTGGAACTGTGCATGGAATTGTTCTGTGTGGGAAAGTGGGAGTGATAATGAATACAGATTAGCCTTTAGAGGACCATAGACTAAATATGAGGAACAAATTATTTATAATCAACGAAGGAGTGATGTTTTTGCCCACGTCTGAGTCTGTGTTCATTTGTCTGCACTGCTGACAAAAAATCTTGTAAATTATGACCAAATTTATTAAATTTCAGAAAGTAATTACTAGATGAACAATGGATAGAATTTTGGAGTCAACTTAATATTTTTAACAAAACATCTCATCAACCATTGATCAGATTTCAAGGAAGTTATTAGAAAATAAATATTGGCTGTACACCTACAGAAGTTTTGGATATAATACACTTCATGATGGCCAATGGTTGCAATAGACAGCTTTTTCTTAATTTACACACATCCCATTGTTTCTGGTTACGTCTGTCTGTGGTATTTGTTCCTGCATGTCCTGTAAGCAGAGAGCTCATGAGCCTCGGCTGTCTTCAACTGCAGCTGATTACCACCCTTCATAAGGCTGAGTTCCACTGAATTCTACTGTTCTTCTTGGGTTGTTGGTTATCAAATAATAATTGACTGACAGCCCCTTGTGCATCTTTTGAGAATTAATCTTATCTTATGCTCCACAGACATCCTTGTGAATTCCCTGGAATATGTGAATCCTCATTACCTCTATCCTCTGCTGCTGAAAGTCAGCTTCTCTTGGAATAAAGAAACAAGCCTCTAAATCATACATGACTCTTCCCTCCTACCTGGACAATTTCCCCAGAGCACAGAACCGGAGTCCAACAGTTACCCTCCAAGCTTGTAAGAAATATACACCAAGTAAGAAACAACAAGCAAATCATCTGGATTATCTGTGCTCACCTCTCACTGGCCTCAGCTGATCATCCTGTCTCTAGTCCTCTCCTCCTGTAAATAAACCATCTCTGTCTGTTTTTTTTTCCATATCAGTACTCTAGGTTCTGGTTGAAAAGAATAACTTGCCAAAATGACACAGTTAATGTTAGAAAACACAAAAATGACAATAACTCAATTTTACAGATATTGAGCTTTAATTGTAGTAGCTGAGAGTCATCCTCACACTTCTGACCTCTAACAGCATGTGAAATATTACAAAATATCATGAGGCAATGCATAAAACCTTTTTCCATAACACAGTTTGATCAATGGAGCAACAACTCTCTTTATTCTCAACATAAATCGTTTAAGTCTGAAACTTTGGCATGGAGACTGGCGAGCAATAATTATTTTATGGAATGCTAGGCTTTTAACTCAGCTAATGTTTAGGAAGTGTAAATAGCAATAGTTGCATCATGGTAATAAAACTAAGCTTTTCCCCAGAAGTCTTCAAAAGCCAGACGAACCAGCTGCCCCTCCGTGTTGGACTGAATTCAATTCTTAGTGTTTTTATGTTGATGTTTTTCTTTCAGCTCCTTTCTGCAGTAGAAGCCACAGCGAACAAACTCGCACAAGAGATTTGACAATTACTTTATCCACCTTATTCCTAGCCCCCATGATGCCTTGCATGAAATATGAGCGTGACCAGCATGGATCAGGACCGGCTTTTGTTTATGTGCGAACTGTACGAGCTAATGTAGTTTCACCAAGCATTGTGGATTTAATTTAAACTCGTAGGAACACCACCTGTCAGAGCTCAAACAGGACAATATAATCATACCGCTGCCTGCTGGGGACGAGGGATGGAGGACAAGCTGAAGAAGTGGCTGCAGATTACATCTACTGGCATATTTAGTTACTTCACTGAATCGGTGTCTTCCAACAGTGAAGAGATGAACAACCTGAAAAGCTCTGCGTTGTATTAGTATCTACACAGTAATAAAGATGGTGTGTTTTGTTAAAAGAGGGGGGACACAATCTTATTGACCATAAAGCAGACATAGAGCCCAACCAAAGCCCTAAAGTCCGCCATCTTCGAGCTTGGATTAATTACAGAGAAAATCATAAAACTGAAGACGAACAAATACTATAATGCTGTGACCTCCATACACTTGGAATCCTTCTGAGGATCCGGTGTCTCTTCTCCGGTGGTTTATTGTAGTCCAGACACAAAGTAGGATGCAGGTCTTCCTCTGTCGGCTGTTAGTCAACAAAGTGAAATGAGCTCACACAACATTTTGGGTGATCTCTTAAAGGTCAGATTGTTCAGCCACAGTCTTCTTAATTCCTCATCTGTAGGTAAGTGATGCAAACTATACCACTTTCACAGGAACACTCTTTTTGTTTTGGGTCTGTGTTCAAAACTCTGTTGTTTTAGCTACAGATTGATTTGGGCTGGTTGTTCATGCAGCCACGAAGAGAACACAGGTACCTGAACTCAGCACGGCTATTTTGTTAAACTTTATGATTGTTAAATAAACGTAAACAAAACAAATAAAGTGTTTTATCTGTTAAACTGAATGCAAATTACATTTAAATAAACCATGGTCTGTGCTTCACTACCATGGTTAACAATTGCATATAACTACGTGTCTGACAGGAAGTTATACCCATAAAGCCATAATACAGTAGAGGAACAAGGTGGATATTAGACCTTCCTGTCAAAACCTGGGCTCAAACCTGCAGCATTAAGATTACAAGACCAACCACTGAGCTACCGCAGCACCTCTTAGGGTTTTTAGGTGTCACCTTAAAACATATTTGTACTCATTGGCTTTTAATACAGCATGAGTGTTGACATTTTTGCATTATTTTAATAGTTTATGTTCTTACCATTGTAGCGTCCATCCATTCGTCCTCAAAGACAAATGTCCTCAGAGATTTTGTGTCTCCTGCGCCCCTCCCTCACTGCTGGTCTGGGACAGATACTGGCATTCTGTTTTCACACAGGAAGCTTCTTTCTATACCCCCTCTTGGACCACCTTGACATATTCACTATATGATGTTTAGTTTAGACTTTTGTCCCTTTTGCACCGCCTCTAATAAGCCCCAATTCTGGGCAGCCCGCCACAGAAAGAACCCTTTTGCACCAGCCCTTTAGCTAGTATTTTTAGCTGATTTGAGGCTGATTCAGGACCTCTTTTCGTCCCTGCTTCTCTGGTGGGACCGAGCGAGCTCAGTTGAGCTGAGTCCGGACTGAAACGTGAATGCAGGACTCTGGTCAGGGGGAGGAGTCACTGGATCTCAGAAACTTTTCACTGAGCCGCCATTTGCAATTTCTCTGGATGCGGAGCAGCGGCTGGACCTATTTTTAAGATTTTAAAAACAATAATGACAAAGCCGTTTTTAATTCAGAAGTCCAGGCGTTTTTTGTGTTTGGTGATCGACGATAAAATTCGTGCGAGTGGTGTCACCGCGGAGGATCATACGAGCTGCCGAGCCATTAAGGCCTGCGAGGCCGGCTTCGCCTGCTCACAAAGGCCGGATTCGAGCCCTGGCAGGCGGGACGTTTTTTTTTTTTTTTTTTACATTTTATGTATAAAAAAAAAAAGTTTTTTTTTTTCAGTGACACTTAAAAATAAATGAACGGTGCCGGCTTTATCGTGGAATCCTGTTTTCCCTTTGACTTTATTAAATAATCTGTTAATTAAAGTTAATTCAACTGAAAAATCATAAAAAGACACAAAATTATTGGATCTCTCAGGAATATTTCCTTCAAACATGTTTAAAGAAGAGACACAGCCTTTGGTTTAACATTATTCTAACCCACAGATGTACAAATCACAAAACAAGCATTACACTTTAAATTAATGCTTTAAATCAAAGATAAACTTTAAATCAAAGATAAAAAATAATCTGTAAACAAGAAAAAATAATCTGCATACAAGAAACAAAACCACGAGTGCAAATACATCAAATGATGAAGAAAAATATAGAATTTTAAATATAGATATCCTGATGCATGCTCAATAATCCAGGTAGAAAAATCTAAAAAAGTTATGTCTTGTCCTCTGGACGTTCAAAAAACAAAACAAACAAACAAAAACAAAAATGTAGAAATGTTTCTTCTTTCATCCGAAAGACTTCTTCAGTCTGAGGAGCTTATTCAGCTCAGTCTTATATAAATAGCTATGAGCTGAATACAGCACCTCAGACTGAAGAAGTCTTTCGGATGATAGAAGAAACATTTTTACATTTTTTTGTTTTGTTTGTTTTGTTTTTTGAACGTCCAGAGGCAGAGCCAGATTAACACTTCACTGTACCCTGGGCAACAATCTTCAAGGGACCCATCATCACGACCCCAGAATCACCATAATCTGTCAAAATACAGAATAAATTACCATAATATACAGTAAATATACTTAAAAATCCAACTATCAAGTGTATTTTGATGTATAAAAATCCAAATGCTCATAGAACTATAAATGCTATATACTATGCCCTCTTGTTGATGCAAATCATAAAGACTGAGTTAAGTTGAACGCACTTTGCTAAACAAGTACACATGGTGTCGTATGGTGTTCAAAGTGTTGGCCAATGGTGTCAGAAACATTTGTAATGGGGGGGGTCTGGGGGTCCTCCCCCAGAAAATTTTGAAAAAATAAATGCCATTTCCTGCATTCTGGTGTATTTTAATAGTTGTTAAACATTTAGTTTTACCTACACAAGTAAACATTTGATTCAATAACTATTTTAGAGCTAATGGCACAACAAGAAGTAGCCTGACCAACAGCTGATTCAATTAATTAAAAATATTATATATTCAAAGGTGACAATTTGATGCCCACATTAAAACTAAATGACTGTAACTTAGTTGACTTCAAATGCAATAAGATTATCAATGAATGTATGTGACAAAGGATTTACTGAGTACTTCAAGCAACCTCCCAATATAAATCATAAAACCAGAATGACTTCTGCTCATTCTAAATTTGTCAAATGGCCTAAATCTCCTGAAGTGAAGGAGAATCATTTAAAAATAATAAATAAGATATATGCTGTACCCATGTTTCTTGACTTAAGATTTAAATTTGAGGTTGATTTGTGTGCATTTTGTCAATCAGAAGATGAATCCCTTGAGCAATTTAAAAAAAATAAATTCATGTCAATACAAAGTTTTTGGTCAGACATCAGAAACTGGATTAATCTCAAACTTAATATTTCTTCTTTTGATGCTGATGCCATTTTACTTTATGTGGATAAGCTCAGCTTTCTCTGATGCCATAAATATAGTCGTACTTATAGTAAAGCTTATAATAAGCCCTCCTTCCTGTTTTAGGAATGATTTGAAGTCATACTATTCTTCATTAAGTAGTTTAAAAAACTTCAAAACTGCTAGAATCATCTCACAACAGATAAAAACTTATTGTTTCAATTAAAAAAAGTTTTTCATGTCACTGTAAGGATGGTACTTTTCTGTGACCCGGTTTGTGTCTGTTTCCCTCGTGCTTCCTCATTAGTTTCCATTGTTGCCACCTGTGTCTCGTCCCAGCTGTTTGTCATCATGTCTCGTCTTCTCCCTGTATTTAAGCTGTCCTATTCTGTCTTGTTCTTCGTCGGGTCATCTTCGTTGGTTACTCTTCTTTGGGTCTCCTGAGGCTTTCCCTGAGTCTTCCTGGTTCCTCGAGTTCCCTGTGTCTCTCGTGTCTCCTGAGTTCCCCGTGCCTCCTTCCTATGTCCATGTAAGTTTTGCTGCCCCGTCAGCTTGTTTATTTTGTACTTTTATTTACCATTAAAATCCTATTTTTGTATTTCTGCCGAGTTGAGTCCCTGTTCTGCACTCTGGGTTCGCTCCTAACCTCAAACCATGACAGTCACGCTCCTTTGTTTTTTATTTATTAAATTTTTATGTTTATTTTTTTTCTCTTTCATTATTTTGTGAAATGTAGTTATGACATCCTTCATGGGTTTGTATTTGTTTATTGTTGCATTGTTCTGTTTTGTGTTAATAAAATTATAGAAGAAAAAAATCTGACGGGCTTGTCAGCAGGTAAGAGGCGTTTACCTTCGGGACAAATTGAGGTTGTCGATTGGTCAGTTGCTGACACGCCTACTGGATTGATTGACAGGTCGTGCCATGGAGAATCCGACTCAGTAAAAAAACAAAAAGCAAGAGCTGTAGCAGTGGCGCTGGAGGAGGTGGGGCAGCCCAAATGCAGAGGCAGCTCAGCAGTCTCTCTACAGCGCAGGGCTCCGGGTGATGACCAGATATTTTGCTTTTGCCCTCACTGCTCTGGGCCCCTTAGATATCGTGGGCCCCTGGGCAGTTGCCCAGTTGCCCGTATGGCTAATCCTGCCTTGTCCAGAGAACCAGACTTAATTTTTTTAGATTTAAATATAAATGTTTTTGTAGAATCTGGTTCATCAGATTTAATTCAGTTCAGTTTATTTATACAGCGCCAAGTCACAACAGAAGTTGTCTCAGGGCACTGAACAGAAATATTCATATATAAAAATAATATGTTTATTTTCTAAACACAACGCCCTAGTGGCTTTTAAACCCCAAAATACATTACGGCAAAGACTGGTTCATCCCAAAGATCCAGTCCCTCGGCACAAACAGAGTAATGTTGTGTATGCGGTTCAGTGTCAGGAGGGCTGTGATCAGTCTTACATCGGGGAAACTAAACAGCCACTGGCCAAAAGGATGGCCCAGCACAGAAGATCAACATCATCAGGCCAGGACTCTGCGGTCTACACTCATCTCCAGGCCAGCGGTCACTCTTTCAGGGATGAAGATGTTCACATTCTAGATAGAGAGGAACGATGGTTTGAGAGAGGAGTAACGGAGGCCATCTTTGTGAAAAGAAATCATACATCATTAAACAGGGGTGGAGGCCTCCGTGTTCAACTGTCCCCCTCTTACAATGCTGTTATTGCTAGTATCACTTAGCCTCCTGTGAATAGTAAACAGCCATCAGGGTGCTAATGATCCATTGTTAGGCTGATGGTACTTCTTGATCATGTGATCAGCTGGTTTTGGTTGTCAGCAGCAAAACTGGTTGATCCACTCTGAGAAGGTGCTATTTAAGAGACTGAGCTGAATACAACACCTCAGACTGAGGAAGTCTCTCGGATGAGAGACGAAACGTTTCTACATTTTTTTGTTGTTTTGCTTTGTTTTGTTTCTTTGAATGTCCAGAGGACCAGATTTAACTTTTTTAGATTTTTCTACCTGGATTATTGAGCATGCATCAGGATATGAATAGTAGTGAGTTTTTAAACGGGACTTGAAAACCGAGAGGGAGGGGGCCTGTCTGACAAACAGAGGTAATCAGTTTTGTTGTGTGTTTCCTTGACTGATGAAGCATCCCGGATCGAAGGCGAAACGTCTCAGCACCAAAAAAAAAACAAAACTGTCCAGATGACCTGACTGAAAAATGTTGGATTGTATACCTGGATTATTGAACATGGACTTTGTTGTTTTCAACCAGTTTGACACGACTGTCAACAAGGAAGAGGGCCGGCAATGGAGGAGGGGGCGTACCAAAGAGACCATCGTATCACATGCAATACTGGTTTGTTCCACTTTGGAGTAAGCTGTTGGGGGAAGAATCAGTTTTGTTGAGTTTTTCCTTGACTGATGAAGACTTCCGGACTGAAGGCGAAACGTTTCAGCACAAAAAAAGAAACTGTCCAGATGACCTGACTGAAAAATGTTGGCTTAGTCCAAACTGAATCAAAACTCCTTCTCAAAGTCATCAGATTTATGTCATTTACTTTCTAAAATAATACCATTGGTTGGACCTGACTGAAAATTGTTGGACCATTTGTTGTTCTTTTATTTTCCATATGTGCCCTAAGTTTTATGTTGTTATTATTCAAACTGACAAAAAAAGTTTCAGAATTGTATTTGAATTACGGATTCTTCGTGTTTTTCTTCGAGAGATAGGAATTAAGTTCGCTACAAGAACTCATGGTTTATATATGTTATGTTGGAGGTGAGGTCGGTCCAGGTTACATGAATGTAAACACCTGTTAAAGGGTAGGAGTTTGACCAGACTAGAAATCCAATATCCTATACATATATATTCTTACACTATCCCTCCATCCATTCATCCAACCAATATCTTTTTACCTGCTTCTTCCATTTTGGGTCACGGGGGTTGCCGGTGCCCGTGTCCAGCAATCACTGTGCAAAGGGCAGGGTACACCCTGGACAGGTCACAAGTCCATCACATGGCCACACAGAAACAAACAACCATTCACTCTCTCACTCACACCTAGGGACAATTTAGAGTTACCAATCAGTCTAACATGCATGTTTTTGGTCTGTGGGAGGAAACCGGAGTACCTGGAGAAAACCCACGCATGCACAGAGAGAACATGCAAACTCCACCCAGAGAGGCCTCCGGACCGGGATTTGAACTAGGGACCTGCTCGCTGAGAGGCAGCAGCTCTGCCAGTTGTGCCACGGTGCTGCCCTCCTTACACTATATTATTATTATTATTTTTATCCATCTTTTTTCTGGTCTCCTGTTTAGGGTTGGGCATGGAGGATCGAGAACTGTTTGGAACCGGGACTAACTGTCCGGTTTTCCCGGAATCGAGCAAAATATTTATTTTCGATTCCTATTTTCGATGCCTAGTCCACCAACCGGAAGTAGAAGCCGCCCACCAACGAAGAAGAATTCACCGGAAGTGTTTCCATACATGGAGAGTGAGCAGCCGCGGTCAACAGCATGGCTTAACTTTAATAAAATGCCCAGTCAACTCAGTGCAGCACTTGCAATAATTTTAGATTCATTCAATTCATTCAACCTTTATTTATACAGGTAAATCCCATTGAGCCTTGAGGACTCATTTACAAGAGATATTTGATTTCAACAAAGAAAGATGACAACAATGGACAACAGCAACAACAATAAACAATTATAAAAAGTCATACTGCAGGTTTTTTTTTTTTTTTACAAATAGGATGGCTAAAAGAAAAAGGTAACAAATAAAAACAGCTAGATTCTAAGGAGAATGTAGAAAACTAAAAACAGGAACATGTCTGCGTTGGTCCCTGCCAGGAGTCCAACAGATTCTTAAAGCCACTTAGAGAGGACAAGGTCGAGAGCTTCAAATCTTTTTGTAAGATATTCCAGGAAACAGGAACGGAGTAGGAGAAGGCCCTTTTCCCTAGTTCAGTCCTCATTGAGGGAACACTGCAGGTAATAATGTCCTGAGAGCGCATGCTGTAGCTGCACTCACACAGAGACACGCAGGAGGAGATGTATGAAGGCAGCAGACCAAGAAGTGATTTAAAGATGAAAATGTACCAGTGAGAGAGTCTGTGTGGAGTTAATGATGTCCAGTTAACCAGTGAATACAGGGTGCAGTGGTGGGTACGATAATCACAGCCAGTTATGAATCTTAGTGCACCATGATAGACAGCATCCAACATCTGCAGGGTGCTTGTAGGAGCGTTCATGTAAATAATGTCACCGTAATCAATGGAGGGAAGGGAAGTTGCAGATACAAGGCGTTTTCTAGCATTCAGGGTTAGACAGGATCTGTTTCTGAAAAAGAAACCCAGTTTAACTTTCAGTTTCTTTACCAAGTTTTCCACGTGGAGCTTAAAAGAGAGATGTGAGTCGACCAAGATACCCAAATATTTATAGGAATCAACAAACTCAATGGGGACAACATTTGAGGATAAAATCGGAGGAAGAACTGCTGGGACCAACTTCCTATTTGAAAAAAGCATCCCTTTGGTTTTGTCAGCATTTAGGACAAGTTTGAGGTGGAACAAATCTGTCTGGATGTTGTTGAATGTAGATTTCAAAAGCTGGAAAGCCTTAGCAACAGTTTTAGCTCGACAATAAACAACTGTGTCGTCAGCATAGAAATGTATGGATGCATTAGGGATGTTTTTCCCTACATTATGTATGTAGATTTGTAAAGAGGGTGGGTCCTAAGACTGAGCCTTGAGGTACACCATTGTTGACTGTTAAATAACTGGAGGAAGTACCATTATGTTGAACACATTGCCTCCGGTCTGAAAGATAGTTAGAGAACCAACCGATGGTGTGATCTGAGAAACCGATTTCTGAGAGTTTATGAAACAAAATGTTATGATCCACAGTGTCAAAAGCTTTAGACAGGTCTAAGAAAAGTGCAGCACAATAATCCTTAGCATCCAGTGCTTCAACAACATCATTAAGAACCTTCAGTGAAGCAGTGGTTGTGCTGTGTTGTTTCCTGAAACCAGATTGATGTGGAGGTAAGATGTTAAATGAGTCCAGGTAATTTTTGATTTGAGAGTTTATCAGTTTTTCTAGAACCTTGGCTAAAATGCAGAGTTTAGAGATTGGTCGATAGTTGTTCAGTGAGGTGGGGTCACCTCCCTTCAGCAAAGGAAGAACAAAGGCTGTTTTCCAAGTGTCTGGGATGGAGTTTTGTCTTATGGAGAGATTGAAGATGTGGGTCACAGGGACTGTGATGATATGAGCAGACAGCCTTAAGAAATAAGGTGGAAGTTCATCAGGACCTGCAGATTTTTTAGGATCAAGATCTTTTAACAGTTTATTGACCTCACTGACTGAGAATGGAGAAAAAGAGAAGGTTTGATTAACTGAGGATTGACTTGTAGGAGGGATTTGATTTGCACAAGTTTGGTTATTAGGTGAAGTGGCTGATTTTCCATTAGTAACTGTGTCAAATAAAGAACTAGAAGCAACAAAATGTTTGATGAAACAGTTCAGGATCTCGTGCTTATTTGACACAGGAACAGAGTTAATGAGAAGTTGTGATGGGAGGTCAGATGATTGGGGGGTGCCTGAGAGAGATTTGATGGTTTTCCAGAATCTGTTAGTGTCATTTAGATTTTTGGAGGTCTGAGATAAGAAATAGTTGCGTTTTGCTGCTTTGACAGCAGTTGTACATTTATTCCTCATCTGTCGAAAACTCAACCAATCAGTATCTGAGCCAGATTTTCTCGCTGTGGCCCAAAGATGATCTCTACTGTGCAGGAGGTCAGCTAGCTCTGGGGTAAACCAGGGGCTGTCTTGTCCCTTTATTCTGAACTGACGAAAAGGAGCATGTTTGTTCACAAAATAAATGAAACTATTATGAAAATAGTTCCAAGCGGAGATCACGTCATCAGTTAACAGAATACGATGCCAGTCAAAGTGAGACAGATCCCAGAGGAATGACTGTTCACAAAAATGTTTCAGATCGCTTTTTTGAATTAATCTGGGCTTAGAAGGTGGAAGTTTAATATCTCTCAAAGCCGCTGTCACACAATGAGCACTCAAGATATTGGCAAATACACCTGTTCCAGGGAATTTGGGAGGCATATTAGTTAGAAACAGGTCTAAGATGGAGGATTTTTCAGATCGTGCAAAAGAGGGTGTAGAAGTACAATAGTGGCCCGTCTTTGAAGTGCTCCGCCAGACTGTTTTCGCTGCCTCCTTCCCCCGGCTCCATCAGGTAAATAAAACTATACACTACAACATTAAGGCAGCTAACAATTTATAATAGACTTAAAGCGGTTGGTCAACTTAAAAGCAAACATCATGCTAACATTAGCTCATATTTTTTTCTTAGACAAACGGCCTGAAATGGCTAATAATGTTAGCCAGGCTCCACAATGTGCTCCTCCGTTCACCAAGGAGTTCTCGAAGGGAAATACGTTGGTGCAACTGAATGAAGAGTGCTACAGAACGTTTACATCATATATTGTGAAAAGGTTTCATCACTTTTCAGATGTGGAATCACCAACATTTAGGTTAGTTAGGCAACAACAATAGAGCTAAGCTAATTAATAGTCCATCCTAAGCTAACGTTACAGTAACAGAGACATGCTTGTTTATATGTTTGCAGGGACATGGTGAAAACCATCAACCCAAGTACACACCACCTACCATGGCCCACTTGTCAAATAAGTTAATTCCATCTTGTTATAAGGTGGAGAAAGCTGCTCTGCGCTTTAAACAGAAGATGGATGACGTGTCTGGGAGCAGATCCAGAAAAAGCTAATTGAACAGGTGAAATGTCATTCATGCACAACTTGCCTTTTCTGCTTTTAAAATCTGAAATCTAAATAGTAGTAATGTTCTTTGTGGTCAACAGAGGAAGACTGTGGAGATGATGGGGTCACCATGCAGTCTGAGGAAAGACCTGAGTGTGAGGGAGTGGAGGATGAGGAGGAGAGTGTAAGTGTATGATAGCTGAAATTAAGTAGATTCTCAATCTTAATAATAATCATGCCTTTAATAATCCCTTTTTAGTGATAATACTGATGAACCTGTTGTTTGTTTAGGAACCACCTCCCTGTGGTCTGTCCAGAAAGTCTTCACTGGAGGAGCTTTTTGCTGAGGAAGAGGCACAGAACATAATGTCACAGCTTCATGTTCATCAAGAAACAAGTGGAGAGAGGGCTGCAGATGTACCAGGAAATTCCACCAGCCGTTCTGTCTGAGGACCTGCTGCTGCTGCTGGTGGAACCAACACAAGACTTATCCTTTGCTGTCAGATCTTGCTTTCTCATATGTATGTGTTCAATCTTCTTCTACACCCAGCAAACGTGTGTTCTCCACTGCAAGAGACACTGTCCAGAACACTTACGCATACTGCCTGAGAAGCAGATATGATCATTTTCCTCAACAAGAACAGTTTCTGATTTTATACTGTACCTGCTGCTAATCTGGACTGGATTGTACAAATTGTTCTTTTTTATAATAATAATAATAATTTAGTTTGATATTCTGCAGCAGGTTAGCCCATCAGTTGGAGCTCAGTAACATGGCTGCAGCTTCACACACTGGACATGTGGAAATGTGTTTCCATGAGGTTTTCAAACATAAAGCTCTCTTGTGAAAGTGTACCCCTGTAAAAAGAAAATTCAAAACATATTGAAGTTCATAAGTTTGATATTTATGTACTGGTTTAAAATGGCTCTGTGAGAAATTCATAGTAAATTTAACAAAAAGTAAATAGTTCATAGAATTAAAATTCAAATAGAAGTTCAAATTATTTAATCCAGAAAGAACTCTGGCTAACACCTGTAGCTCATTTATAACATGATGGAGTTAAATTCAAAGCAGTCTGCTCCTCGGATACATAGTTCAATTTAATTGAATTCAGTTTATTTATATAGCGCCAAATCACAACAAAGTTGTCTCAGGGCACTTTACAGAAACATTCATATACATAAAAGCCAATTAGTAAAGTTCTCTATCTAAGGATAATAGTGTTAACTTATTATTTTTATATGAAAGTTTCTGTTAATTTATTATTTTTATATTTGATTGTTTCTGTTCATTGCCCTGAGACGACTTCTGTTGTGACTTGGCACTATACAGTATAAATAAACTGAATTGACGTCTTTTTTTTAACCCTGCCTCTAAAAATAATCGGAATTGGGAATCAATAGGAACCAGAATCGAAACGAAGAATCAGAATCAGAACCGGAATCGCTCAAATTCAAACAATGCCCAACCCTACTCCTATGTTTGGGGGCCGAGATGTAGTAGAGGCAGGGCAGCCAACTGGGTACCCGAAAGTCCCAGGCCCAATTCCCAGCCATGTCTACATGTATTAGTGTCTCTGAACAAGACACCCAATCCCCAATTGCTCCCTGGATGCCTACATAGCTGCCCACTGTTCCACTTGGGTGTATCTCAGGTGAGATAAGTTAAATGCAGAGAACTAATTTTGCCATTGTATGGGAACATACCGTGATGACAACATAGCACGTTACTTTACTTTGGTTATATCATTTTACTTTTTATTGTTTTGTGAGCAGAACTTGGGACAGTAACAATTGTTTTTAAATGTGCCATATAAATAAATCTGATTTGATGTTCAGTGAAACTCACCCCACACATGGCAAGAACAGACTACTCAGAAATTTCTTTTAAATCCTGACTGTCAAAGAGAAAGGAAGAAAATTGCCCTACTCATTCTAATGTACCATATTTTGTCTTTGTCTGAAGCAATAATGCCTGACAGAGAGGACATGAAATTATAAATCTGCTTCAAGGAGCATTTTTATTCTTCATAATGATGTATATTTCATACACGCATATGCACTCTGCACAGGAAAAAAAAAAAAAATCTACTTTTACCAAGGCCCCATTTTATAGCTTCCGTTCAGTGACTGTTGGACAAATGAAAGCACTTTTTCTGCTATATAATTTGGATATGTTATCACAGTCTATTCCATGACTGCCTGTCTGCCTGTGATGCATGCTTAGAGGGGAGCAGGGGTGAGAAACAGAGAAAGGGTAGCGTGACACAGAGGGAGAGGGGTGAAAATGGGAACGAATAGGCTTTGTGTCCTTAAGGCAAGGGTATTTAATATTTAAGTCAGTGTATAACCTTTCATAGCGTGGGTCTTTAGAGAGAAATTATTCTTGCATGAAGGGGGATTTCTGTGACAAATTACAAGGCTCCACAGAATGACTGTAGCTCAATGTTCATCTTTTGAGATTTGTTAAAAGAATATTTAGACATCTCTTTGTTATAATGCCAGCTCTACATTTTTACCATACTGTTGTTTTACCACCAGCAGAAACTGTCTACTGAGAACATCCAGAAGGCACAGATTGTAGAGAAAGATGGATTAGAAATCAGATGAGGGCCTGAAGCTAACACAGTACCCACCAAGTTTTACTCATGTTTCACCAGGCATGTGCCACCTGCTTCAGCAGGAAGGATTGACACGCAATGGAGGGTTGTCTGGGTGTTCCTCCAGGTAATCTATCAACAAGTCCACAGCTTTCTGACCTCTTCCCACTGAGGCAGAGCACAGTTTAAAATCCTATTCGTTTAGAGGGTCTGCGAGGGTCGCACGCTGACTCTGGTCCGAGTCTAGTAGGTGGAAGAGAAACTTGGATGCGCAATGCCCAACCCTAACGCCAGCCCAGAGATAACCTTCACTAAGCCCAGCCCCACCGCCATCACCTAACCAACCAAAACATCAGTGGCACCACACCCGAAAAGGATGCAACCCCACACAGCACACTCTACAGCACTCTGTGGCAGCCCCCAACCAGCAGGGCCAACATACCCCCAACAAAGCGACAAGCCGGCCAGGAAACCAGGGAGCCCACTAAGCCACCCGGCCAATGCTAGCAATGAACAACACACGCACCCACACCATCCAGGAACCCACACCTGAGTCGACTCATCGCTCCAGACCAAGGACAACCGGCCAGCCACCCTAGTGCCACCACAAGGTGCACCCCACCGCCCCACCCACCTGACAGTGACCGCAGGCCAGCCCCAGGCTGGAGGCCAGAGCAGAAGGGAGAAGCAGCAGAGGAAAGCGGGCCCATCGCACTAAGGACCAGGCACCCCACCAACCCCTGGTGTTGCAGTGATGGTGATGTGTGGATGTTTGTATGGTTGGGGGGCATGGTGGGAGCTGTCGGTGTTGCGTGCGGGCCTCCTGCTGGGGATTCTTAAAATAGAGAGAATAAAAGAAAGCCTGTATTATTTTATATATGTGTAGATGAACATATTCTGTGATATATTCATAAATTAAACGGATTCTTTCATTTTTCTGGACTGAATAATGTCGTGCATTGAATTTGATAAAATGTACCGTGAGACGTTAATTTTCTTTGACCCATCAAAATGAATGCGGTCATTTATTTACAGAATCAAAGTTTAACATCACACATTTACATTAATTGGCAAATTGAAAAATAACAACATGGCTAATTTAGCAAGTTTTACAAGGAGGAAACAATACGGCGATTGTTTCCCTTGCTTCCAGCTGTACAACAGACATTTCTAAAAATATCTGGAATGATTTCTAGCAGATACAAGGGTTTTAAAGATGGAAATGAAGTTTAAGTTGAGAGAAAGGATGGATGAGGGAAATGTGTGTGTCGGCATCAGAACGGCACTCTCCGGTGAGTTCCCAGCTTCTTCCCCGGTACACTTAGGTGGTATAAATCAACTCTTTACCTGGAGATGTCTCCACTGGTACGAAGTTCCATTTAACGCACCCTTTCAGCGTCTCCGTAGGAACAGCTGTGAATCGTCCGAAGTAGTGACGGTACTTGTTCGACACAAGTTCACCTCTTGGTGGACTCACATGAGTGGAGTCCGTCAGAAGTTCCACTCAGAGGTGGAAGATGTCATAATCCCCACAAGACTCGGAAGAGCTCTGGATCATGCCTGGACTTCTGTTCTCCCCAGCACTGGAGCTGCAAACGACTGAAGCCAGAGCCTGAAGCGACTGGTTTGAACTAGGAAGTACCGACATTTAAAGAGTTCTATTTCCGGTTCACTTGGGAGGTTCCTGATTGGTCGTTTCGACCAGACAGGGGTGTGTTTTTGTGACGTAAGAGGTCACTAGAAGTCAGAAAAACAGCAAGAATGTTATGGAACAGATTGAAAATGTTTTAAAGACAGACGAGAGGAATATTTAGGCGAGTTGGGGGAAAACAGGTGCCAGCCATCATTTACGTCTGAGAGGATTTAAAAACATGACAGTTCGTTCCAACAACTTGTTTTGCGTTTGACTCCAACCTTGGACCAACTTACACTTGCTCATTCAAAGACAGAAAATCAGAAAATGCATAATTACTCTGTAACAGACCTTAACGTGATTTCTACTTTGCATGAGGATTAAAAATCACTAATACTGTTTCACAGTTGATTAAAAATGATTAGTTCACTTCAACATTTAAAAATGGTTTGAACTAAACACACTTTGATTATCAAACATTTGTAAAATAGTAATGATAATAGAAAAAGAGTGTTCTTTCAATTGATCAGTGCAGGACACTTAGAAAGTCTCTGGATGACTTAATCTTGTGTTTCTGGACTCAAATCAATGAAATACAGTTCTTGTTCCAGGCAGGCCCTCAAGGCCAGATTTTGACCTGAGGCTTAGTTCACTACATATGTAATTGTTAAAAAAAATTCAACAACAAGCATTACACAACCATTACTGTGCTGTTACCTAGTGTAAGTGAAATTTGCTAATAATAAAATTATTATTATTATTTTAAACTTGTGCATAAACACATGGGATCAGGGTGAGAAAAATTCACAAAACGTAGATGTAATTATCTGTTGTTATTTCCTTATACGAGTTCCTTCCTAAAATAGATTATTCATGAATGTTTAATAAATAATTTTTTTTTTAAAGTAGTTAGCACATCTCTGAAGGAAACATGCAGATGTGACAAATCACCATCCAGTAAAGAAGAAAAAGGTCAGCGTTACAATTATCTGCCTATTTTTACCTAATAAAGAGCACTTTGATTTGTCTTTGCTTATGAAGCGTGCTGGTGACTAATGACACAACACTATGGCTCAGAGACATAACTCACAAGCACGGGTCAAAAAAAGCTTTGGAGCAGTTTATTGAATTATTAAACAAGCCTTACCATTATATATAAAAACAATTTTAGCTTTTATTATTATCCATGTTCTGTACTGCATTATCTGTGTTCAGGGTCATGGGGAGATGGTGTGTTCTGTAGTAAGGAATGGATGAAAGTGAATAATCTTTGGGCAGGTCCTCAGTCCATCATAAAGACAAACAACCATGCACAACAGTGGGAACGCTGAGGGTCTTCTACGCCTTCAGAAAAGGCCCATATATTCAGCACATATGAAATATTTCATTTCATTTTTTTATATTTATTTTATATTAAAAATATATATATTTTAAAGTAGATTTTTCCTTTATTTTCTCATTTCTCTTAATTTCTGTAGAACTAATCTTTTTTTATTTCATGAAAATATTATCTAATCAGATTCATTTAAATTTTTGTCTCTAGGCTGACATGTTTGAATGTTATTTCTCATTGGTTTGGACTTCACTGTCAGGAGAGAAGGCTGCCTGAGTCTAAGGCACTCCAAGATGAGCTTATTTTATAACTGACAGAAAAATTAACCAATTACCAAGTTGATGTAGCGTAGATGAGATACACAGAGAGGTACACCTTCTGGAATCACTCTCGGGCCATCCTGTGACAGCTAGTTGTTTGTATCCAAAGCAGTTATAAGATAACAGATGTAGGTAGCTTGTTAGCATCACCCTTTTGTCTATGTTGTGAAGTGAAGATGGGCGACTTGGAAATACCCTCTGTCTGTCCATCTGTGTTCAAGCTTGACAAATTGAAAAATAAGTGAGGTATTGGCTTCCATTTTGTTGTGTAGCTGCATCTAGGTTTAAGAAAGGTTCCTATGAAAATTTGGGTTGCCATGTCACAATCCAAGATGACTGTTTCAAACATTAACTTTGGGAAAATGATAAGTTGACAAATAGGCAACTTGCAGATTTCTACGTTGGTGTGTAGTGGTATGCAAGTGTAAGAAAGGTTACTATTAAAAATTGAATGCCACGTCAAAATCAAAGATGGCCACCAACATATATAAATGTAAAATGACCACCCCATTCATTTGAGGAAATTATGCCTTCTAGTTTTTATATCGTTTAAAATTATTTTCCTCAAATATATTTAATTACTCAAATAATTGTTTGGTTGGAAATAATCTATTGTGACCAAGGCCAACATTGGCCTCCCTGGCTCCACCATTTTGTTGGATGGTGGATAAAATTGCTTGCTCCACTCACAAGGATCTGTTACTTTGTGATGCCTTGGACAAGAAAAAAATATATTCTGTTGTTATACAGTAATGGACTGTAAATTGACTGTACAGTGAATGATGTACTGTAACTCATACACACATGAATATCTTGCACCAAAACATGATGGTTTATTTGCATTCCCTGTTCAATTCCAGTCCAGAGAAAACTTGAGAAACTCGTTACAAAAACTGCAAAAAAAAATCACTTTTTAAATCTCTCAGTGACTGGGAACTGTGGTGTACTGCTTGCTTATGTTGTCTTTTTGCAAGCAGTTTGTTGCGTTAGTGTGAAATTGTTGCTTGTTGTGATCCATCCATCAATCCATGTTTTGCTTAAATAACAACATAATCCTTTCTTTGCTTCACAGAAATGTGGATTACAAGCGAAACGCCGGATACGGTCTTCCAGCTGGATGACAGACTTTTTTCTTCGAGCGGACAGCTGCAGCGAGCTAATGGGGAAATCACGGGGAGGTGGAGTGTGCATTTACGTGAGTAAAAGTTGGTGCATGCACTGTACTGTTGTAAATAGCTCATGCTCGAAGGCTTTGGAGCAAATAACAGTGAAATGTCGACCTCATTATCTACCCCGCGAGTTCACAGTGACTTTCATCAAAGTTATTTACATTCCTCCGGATGCTAATGCTAATGACGCTCTGCAAGAAATTTGTGATATAATCAGTTCTCTGCAGAACAAATACCCTGAGGCTTTCTACATTGTAGCCGGAGACTTTAATCACATGAACCTAAAGGACTGTCTCCCAAGCTTTTATCAACATGTGTGCATACCAACATGTGGAGACCACGCGCTGGACTGTGTTTACATGAACGTAAAAGATGCATACAAAGCCGAACCCCGCTCCCACCTAGGACTGTCAGACCACATCTCAATCTTCCTGGCTCCTGCTTAAATGCCCCCGCTGAGACGCTCCATACCGGTACAAAAGAAAGTTAAATATTGGATCCAGGACAGTGGCCCCATACTGAGAGATTGTTTTGATCGAACAGACTGGCAGGTTTTCAGAAAAGCTGCTGAAAATGGAGGATCGCTTTATCTGGACCAATACGCATCCTCAGTTCTGGGTTACATTAGTGCATGTACTGACACCGTCTCCACTATCAGATATGTTAAAAGCTACCCAAATGTCCGGTAAGATGGCGCCCATGTACATGGCTTGCAATCCACCTCTGCTGATGGTGTTCGGATTATATTTATGTTCGTTTTTTATCTGTGACGTAAACTCACTGCTGATGTATGACCGACAACAGCTTCTGGATCTTCATTTTTTTGTCACCGATGTCGCTTATTTGGAACAATATGAGAGAACCCTAGGACACACCCCCCCCCCCCCCCCCCCCTGCTGGCGGACATGCTAGCTTACCTCCGTTGCGCACCTCACTTCCCTGCCTGGAGACATGGCTTCAGACGCCCGGGAAAACATGCTGGGCAGCTGGTAAAGCTTAAAGCCATGCGCGCTACATCTTCCTCTTCAGCTGGTGGTCAGGGTTTCCATCGCCAGCTTCCTGCGTACTCGGACCAGGTAAACAACGGGAGTTGTCAGCCGGTGCGCAGCTCGGACCGACCCGGAGGGATTGTTATTGAAAACCTGCGGCCATTGGCGCACGTGAACTTCACCGCTGCTGGCTCCACTTTGGAAGGTATCAGGATGTGTTTGGTCAATGCAAGATTTGTTACCAACAAAACTTTTATCCTCAGGGACTACTTTCAAGAGCATGAGTTGGACTTTTTGTGCATCACAGAGACATGGATGTCTCCGGGTGAGTCCAGCGCCTTGATGGAATTATTGCCACCAAACTGTCTGTGTTTTAATGCACCACGGCCATCAGGCCGGCGCGGTGGTGGATTATTAACAATATTCAAATCAACTTTTGACTGTAAACAACTGCCCATCCCAGTTTCCCGTGCCAGCTTTGAGCTGAGCTTCTTTGAACTCGGCCATTCGCCTCCGACGTTATTTGCACTTGTCTACCGCCCACCTCGGTCTAAGTATTTCATAAATGAGTTTTCTGACTTCTTGGCTGAAATCACACCAAAATATAATCATGTGTTCATTTTTGAGGACTTTAATTTGCACATGTGCTGTCCTGAGAAGTCCTTGGTTAAGGACTTTTTAGATTTATTGTACTCATTTAATCTAACTCAGCATGTAAACAGTCCCACCCAAGAGCACGAACATACACTGGACCTTGTTTTAACACATGATGTGACTGTTAGTAATCTTGAAATAGGTGATAATGTTTTTTCAGACCACATGCCTGTCCAGTTTGAGTTCACCCTCCCCCATCTAACTCCTAAGCCATGCATTGCTGCACGTCACAGCCGGACCATTAACCACTTCACTGCCACACGTTTCACTGATGTTTATAACTCTGAAATGATAATTCAGCCCCTGGTGTTTCTCACCACCAGTGAGGAGCTGACATCCCTGTTCAACTCTGTCTGCTTAAAGACTCTGGATCATGTCGCTCCTGTTAAAACCAAAAAATGAAAACTCAGAGCAGAACCTTGGCTGAGTGATGTCACCAAGGCCGTTAGGTAGCAATATAGGAGGGCGGAATGAAAGTCGAGGAAAGACAGGCTGCAGGTCTCTTTTCAAATACTTAAAGAGAGTTGGCGCTGTTATCAGTAAGCAGCGAAAGCTACTAAATCCAAAGACTTCTCTGATATAATAACCTCAAACTCTCGCAACCCACGTATCCTCTTCTCTACCCTAAACTCTGTTCTCCACCTCACTGAACCATCATCACTGGAAGCCTCGACTGAGCTGTGCAAGAACTTCTTACATTTCTTTTTGGAAATAAATTGCGACCACCCGGGCTCTCATTTCCCCTCCAACTCATGACCCATCCATCCCACCTCAATCTGTAGCTCTATTTGACCATTTTGAACCCATCACTCTATATTCTCTAGAGCAGGTCATGTGCAGCTTGAAACCTTCTGGTTCCCCCTTTGATTTGGTCCCCCCTCGACTACTAAATGAGTTTTTTCCTTCTCTAGGTCCGTCCATTCTTGCCATAGTAAACAGTAGTTTATCCACTGGCGTGGTGCCAAAAACCTTTAAACATGCTGCTATCCAGCCTCTCCTGAAAAAACCAAACCTTGACCCCTCAGTCATTTCCAACTTCTGGCCTGTCTCCAAACTCCCATTTGTTTCTAAAGTACTGGAGAAAATAGTCGAGTCCCAGTTGAAGTGCTTCCTGGAGGGTTACGCCATCTTAGAGCTATTCCAATCTGGCTTTAAACCTCTCCACAGCACTGAAACTGCCCTGCTGAAGGTCTTTAACGTCATTTTCTTAACCACTGATACTGGTGATTCTGTGCTGTTTGTCCTATAGGACCTCACAGCCGCCTTTGACACCATCGACCATGAAATCCTCATTGCTAGGTTAGAGCAGTGCGTGGGCATCACAGGGTCAGCCCTCAATTGGTTCAGATCTTACCTCACTGACAGATCCTTTTGTGTCTCCATCAAGGATTTTAATTCTGCAGCGACAGAGCTTAAATGTGGAGTTCCGCAGGGGTCCATCCTGGGTCCCTCCTATTCTCTTTATACCTGCTGCCGCTTGGTGCTATTTTCCGGAAACACAACATGCCCTTCCACTTCTATGCCGATGACTGTCAAATTTACTTCTCCCTAAGACACAATGGCACATGCTCTATTCAACCTCTGCTCGACTGCCTGGCTGACATCAGTGACTGGATGGTTTTAAACTTCTTAAGTTTCAATGAAAAGTAGTATGAAGTCATGTTGTTCCCTCCCAATGACACGATCAGAAACCACTGCATCGACCTCTCCGCTCTAACCCTGTCAGAAAAACAAAGAGTCACTAATCTGGGAGTGATAATGGACCCTTCCCTGAAACTTAACAGTCATGTAAACATGATTGTTAAATCATGTTTCTTCCAACTGAGGCGGCTGTCTAAACTGAAGCCCATATTGTCCAAAATGTAACAGACCGGTTTTAAGATCAGAAACAGCACCAGAGCTCAGAGGAGTAGTTTAAAAGTTTTATTTTTTTAACCACTTCTGGTGGAGGCTTGGGTCCAGACAGTGACTGCACATGAAGTATGAAAAGCGATGGCTAAACTAAAACAGTCACTAACCTTCTCAATTGGTAGCAGGACAGGAGGAGAAGCCGTGGACTGGGTGATGTCACTCATGCGGAGTGATCTGCAGCAGGAAAGCAGGATCATGGGATTCCAGATCTCATGGTCCAGTGATGGTAGCGGGGGGGTCAAGAGCCAGGAAGCAAAAAATGCCAAGAAGGGTGATCCAAAAAATGTGGTCGAGAGAGAGCAAGCAAGGGTCGTATTACCGTTGTCAGACAATTGTAGAGGTGTCCAATCAGGAGCAAGGCAAAAGTGAAGAGTCAGGAGACGAAGCAGAGTTCAAGATCAGGAATCATGGTCGAGGAGAATGCTGGAGAATTTACTGGCTGGAGAGCTTTCAATAATCTGGCACTGAGGAGTGTGAGAGTGGAGCTTAAGTAGTGAGCTGAACAGGTGTGGCAGGTGAGTGGTGATTGCAGAGACAGGGTGCAGCAGATGAGTGCAGATTGCTGAGAGAGAGTGACAGGAGCAGAAAATGGGTGATAGGCAGTGCAGGACCAAACAGGATAAAATAAACAGAAACTGAGGGGGATCCAGGGGCGAACTATGACACAAAAATAACATAGAGACAATAATACATGCATTTATTACATCTAGGCTTGATTACTGCAATTTGATCCTATTTGGTATCAGTCAAACTTTCATAGCACGACTACAACTTGTCCAGAATGCAGCAGCCCGGTTTTTAACCAGTACAGGCAAAAGTGAGCACATTACACCAGTTTTGGCCTACCTGCACTGGTTACTGGTTCACGTTCGAATCCAGTTCAAAACACTCATGTGTGTCTACAAATCACTGAACAGAATGGTATGGTATTGGAAACAGAAAACCTTGACTGAATGCAGAGGTGTGCACCCTGCTGGAAGCCAGGAACATTGCCTTCAGGTCTGGAAGCTCAGAGAAGCTGAGTAAGACAAGGAAAAAGATGGCTGCTGGTATTAAGAAGGCCAAGGCCACATACAGTATGCACATATGATCGAGGGTCAGTTCATCTCACAAGACCCTCGGAGCATGTGGAGGGGCATTAAGTGCATAACAGATTATAAAGGAAGGAGCAAACAATGCCCCAAAGACCCATCTCTGCCTGATGCCCTCAACAAGTTCTATGCACGCTTTGAAGACCCGAACAGACCACCCAGCACCAGACTCACCTCACCACCGGATAAAGAGCATTTCAGTGTGACCTCAGCAGAAGTAAGGAGTACTTTCACGAGGATTAATCCGCACAAGGCAACTGGCCCAGACAACATCCCGGAAAAGTGTTGAAAAAATGTGCCGATAGCTCTGCAAGGTGCTGGCAGACATCTTTAACAACTCACTTACCCTGAATACAGTTCCCACCTGCCTGAAGACTGCCACCATCATTCCAGTTCCAAAAAGCTATACAGTGACTGGTCTGAATGACTATCGGCCAGTGGCCCTCACCCCCAATAGTTACTAAATGCTTCAAAAAACTGGTCATGACTCGCATCGAAACAGCCATCAACGAGGCCCTTCATCAGTATGCATACTGTGAGAACCGATCAACAGAGGTGTTCTATCAAACACACTGTATATAATGTGTTTTTATTTTCATTTTTATTATGTTATGTTTTAATGTACAGCACTTTGTGTCAGCTATGGTTGTTTTAAGGTGCTTTATAAATAAAGTTGGTATGGTATGGTATGGTATTTTTGTACTTTTTAACCTCTGGAAACATGTATTAATATCTTTGAAGTGATAGCTGCATAAACAAAAATTTTTGCAGCACAAACATTTTACACCAATTTTGATAGATTTTAAGAAGGTGGTGGGGGGCGGGGTGCAATTTCACTCAGGTAACTCTGTCTTATAAACAGCACCTTCTCAAAGTGGATCAGCCAGTTTGCTGGTGACATCCAGAAATAGCTGTTCACATGATAAAGGAGGACCATCAGCCTAACAATGGGTTGTTAGTGCTCTGATGGTCACTTGCTATTCACAGAGGTCTGAGTGATACTAGCAATAACAGCATTGTAAGAAGGTGACAATTAGACACAGTGACATCCGCCCCTGTTTAATGATGGATGGTTTCTCTTCACAAAGATGGCTTCTTTCAGTCCTCTCTCAAACCAATGTTCCTCTCTATCAAGAATGTGAGGATCAAGGATCAAGGAGTGAAGATATTCACATCCTTGATAGAAAGGAATGTTGGTTTGAGAGAGGAGTGAAGGAAGCCATCTCTGTGAAGGGAACCTGTCCATCATTAAACAAGGGTGGAGGCCTCCGTGTTCAACTGTCACCTTCTTACAGTGGTGTTATGGCTAGTATCACTCAGCCTTCTGTGAATAGCAAGCAGCCATCAGGACACTAACAATTGGTCATGGGCTGATGATCCTCCTTTATCATTTGAACAGCTAGTTCTGGATGTCACCAGCAAACTGGTTGATCCACTATGAGAAGGAATGATGCCATGGGCAGTGGTCGAAGGCAAGGACCATGGCACTCTGATTCTGGCTTACCAAAGCTGGCTCTTGGGGCATGGAACGTGACCTCTCTGGTGGGGAAGGAGCCTGAGCTTGTGTGCAAGATTGAGAGGTACCGACTAAATATAGTCGGGCTCACCTCAACGCACAGCATGAACTCTGGAACTGATCTCCTTGAAAAGGGCTGGACCTTATTCCACTCTGGAGTTGCCCATGGTGAGAGGTGTCAAGCTGGTGTGGGTCTACTTATAGGCCCCCGACTTGGTACCGTTGCTTCACCACAGACATTAATGAAAACTGTACAATTATGATCAATTATCCACACGGCGGTGGGTGAGCACTTTACACAGACATTTCTAAATTATGTTGTTATTTTCATATTTTGCCAAATTAATGTAAATGTTTGATGTTAAACTTTGATTCTGTAAAATAAATTACCACATTCATTTTGATGGGTCAAAGATAAATAACGTCTCACGTTACATTTCATTAAATTCAATGCACGTTTTATTCAGTCCAGAAAAATGAAGAATCCGTTTTAATTGATGAATATATCTCAACATCTGTTCATCTACATTTGAATGTAGGTACACAATACCTGTGTATTCAAGTTTTTCCAGGTAGATGAAAGGGTGACTTCCCTTTGCCTTTGGGTGGGGGGACGGGCTCTGACTGTTGTGTGTACAAAGTACCTGAATATCCTGATGCATGCTCAATAATCCAGGTAGAAAAATCTAAAAAAGTTAAATCTGGTCCTCTTGAATGTCCAGAGGACCAGATTTAACTTTTTTAGAAAGTACCTGAATGCACTGAATTCATTCATTCAACCTTTATTTAGACCGGTAAATCCCATTGAGCCTCGAGGACTCATTTGCAAGAGAGACCAGATTTCAGCAAAGAATGATGACAACAATGGACAACAGCAACAATAAACAGTTATAAAAAGTCATAAAATTGTTCTTTTATTTTTTTAAACAAATAGGATGGCTAAAAAGTAACAAAAAACAGCTAAAAAACGGGCAAATGTAGAAAACTAAAAACAGGAACATGTCTGCATTGGTCCCTGCCAGGAGTCCAACAGATTCTTAAAGCCACTTAGAGAGGTCAAGGTTGAGAGCTTCAAATCTTTTTGTAAGATATTCCAGGAAACAGGAACGGAGTAGGAGAAGGACCTTTTGCCAAGTTCAGTCCTCACTGAGGGAACACTGCAGGTAATAATGTCCTGAGAGCGCACGCTGCAGCTGCACTCACGCAGAGACATGTAGGAGGAGATGTATGAAGGCAGCAGACCAAGAAGTGATTTAAAGATGAAAATGTACCAGTGAGAGAGTCTGTGTGAAGTTAATGATGCCCAGTTAACCAGTGAATACAGGGTGCAGTGGTGGGTACGATAATCGCAGCCAGTTATGAATCTTAGTGCACCATGATAGACAGCATCCAACATCTGCAGGGTTCTTGTAGGAGCGTTCATGTAAATAATGTCACCGTAATCAATGGAGGGAAGAAAAGTCACAGATACAAGGTGTTTTCTAGCATTCAGGGTTAAACAGGATCTGTTTCTGAAAAAAGAAACCCAGTTTAACTTTCAGTTTCTTTACCAAGTTTTCTACATGGAGCTTAAAAGTGAGATGCGAGTCGACCAAGATACCCAAATATTTATAGGAATCTCGGAATGGGCCGGCAATCAAATTTCTCCTGGGTCACGAGTAACCAAGGACAAATTCCTATCTAAGATTAATATTCTGAAAAAGGATAAGCGATGCCGCGCTTACAGCAGCAGCTTTGTGCACTCAGTCCATCTTCTGGACGACTGCATGTACATGCTCTCGTTGTATCTTGGTGCACTGATAATAAAGCTTATTCTTATTCTGAGAATGACAGGTTATTTTGATAACCTTGCAGGTGAGGAAGAGGCATTGGTGTCATAAGCATTTGTAATGTGGGAGGTGGGGTACTATATAGTCGTTATTCAAAATTTTGAATGAAGTAGATGCCATATCCTACATTCTGGTGTATTTTAACAGGTTGGTAAATATCTACGTTTACCTATATAAGATATTTACCAACCCGTTAAAATTCCTGGTCAGGATTATCACTGTGAAAATGACTATGAAAAAAATCACTGTAATGTCACTTGATTGTTGCTATGTGCTGCTGACTATCCATGGTGCTGATCTCATGCTGCTGATTTATTTCATGTTGCTGTGTTCATTCGTCCTCATCTGCTCACACAGACTCATGTTCATGCTGCTGTTGTTTGGTGCATTGTTTTTTACTAGTAGTGCTTAGTATATTCTTAGTTTAGCGTATTTCTTAGTTCATATCAAATATCTTACTACTGTTTTTTTTTACAATTTGTATTTTTGTTGGATGTAACTGGGACCCTGTGTACATAGTTTCCTTCACACTACATGTACCACATGTGGTGTTAATGACAATAAAGACACCTCGGCCTTGATAAGTAAACACTTGACTCAATAACTAATTTAGAGAGCACAGCATGGACTTTTTTTGGTTTTGAACCAGTTTGACATGACTGTCGACGAGGAAGAAGGCCGGCTCCAGAGGAGGGGGCGTACCAAAGACACAATCTTAGCACCAACATAACTGGTTTGTTCCACTTTGGAGTAAGCTGTTTGGGGGAAGATTCAGTTTTGTGTTGTGTGTTTCCTTGACTGATGAAGCCTTCTGGATGGAAGGTGAAACGTTTCAGCAAAAAAAAAAGAAACTGTCCAGATGACCTGACTGAAAATTGTTGGCTTGTACAAAAATCACTTTTTTTCACCAGAGCCGGCTCCTCACTTAACCAATCAGATCTGCCGCAGATCATTCTGTTTGAGGACATGTTTTGCTCAGGACTCAGTGATGTCTCAGTCAAGATTCACCCAAGCTAGTAGGGGTTCAAATTGATGCCTTGAGAGGTCTACTTGGTCAACTGATGAAGAAGGCTGCAGGTGCCAAAAAAACAGTTACACATGCTTATGTCTCAAAAGCATAAAAGTCAGTCTTTCAGGTTGTTTAAATTCTCCCGTCTTTCTTTAACCATATTTTATTTTGCTTGGCTTTACAGCAAAATTATTTTAAACAAAACTTATTTTTATAGGTTACAACAATACGAAAACAAAGACAGGAGGAAACATTAGGGAAATGGGGAAAACAAAACCCACACAAGGATCAGCATTCAGCTTGTTATTGGTATGCCACAAGGCTGTGAGCACAACCAGACAGTTACTCACTGATGGTGATAAAGCCTTCCTCTTCTATCCACATGTGCCTTCACCCCTGACAGACAAAAGCAACAACAATATGTTAAGTACTTCTATAGTTTATTTTGTTCTGTCTTTAGTCTCGTATTTGCCCAGGTGGACAATATGATGAAACAAACCAGGATGGGGAGAAGAAGAAACAATGAACTGTCTCAAAAAAGCAGCAACTTTTTGTGACTTATCAGCTCCAAGAAACTTTTTTTTTTTTTTTTTGCGGGGAACTTTCAGACTGTTTAGATTCCCTTCTGAAGTGCAAATGACCTGCTCATGAACTGTACACACATTTCTGCCTTTTTACACATAAATAAAATAAAGAGCCAGGAGTAACAGAGAAAATCAGCACAGAAAGGCTTTGTGCATTATTGGTTAATTTACAAAGCTTCAAGTTGATACAAAATTAAAGGAATTAGGTGCTTGTGTATTGGATAATGAATTGTCTAATTAATATAAAAATTTAAATTCAAATCAATATATTTATGTAGCCTAAATTCACAACAATCTTTATCTCTGAACACGTTATATTAAATTTAAGTCAATTCAAGTTAGGATCAAATACAGTAACTTTTAGTGCAATCCAGTTTTAATACTTTATTAAATGCAGATTAAAAACATCTATCTTGGGAGGTCAGCTTCAGTATCAGTCCCCCATCCTTAAGAGGATGCAGGTGACAGAGGAAAAGGAAAACAATTGTTTATCAGGGATAAACCTCCAGCAGAACCAGTACAAACAGCGACCATCTGCTTCAGCAGGCTGAGGTTAGACTGGACAGGAAGAAGTCACAGAATAAAACAGAATGGCTGGTCCAGATGATTTTTGTGGAAAGAACAAGAGAAGTTATGGATTAACTCAATATATTTGTTTTTATAGGCATTGCTGTAGATTGCTATATTGTTGCATAATAGTTTGTTGATTGGCGTGTGAAGTCTGTTTGCAATACAGTAGTCCCTTGATACTTTGTGGTTCATTTTCCACAGACTCGCTCTTTTGCAGTTTTTCAAAATAAGATTGGACACGACACACAATTGGCTTATTGATGGATGAGCCACACAATAAACATGGAATTTTTATTTAAAATTATTTATTTACGTTTTTTAGCACCCACACTGCAGGACAAGTTTCCTCTGCAGCTGATCAACTGATCTCCATGCAGAGAGAAGTGGGCATGGCCGAGGGCACTTGCAGGTTGCAAAGAGCAGCTGAGACAGAGAGTTGAAATCATGACATGCTGTGCTCTTTTAGAGCATTTAGAAACATTGTTTATAATATCGCAAGAGTGTGGGAAGGGTTTAAAAAGTCTTTATATATATATATATATATATATATATATATACTTTTTGGTTTTTCACTTATCACAGGGCTTCAGGGTACGGATCCCCCCGTGATAAACAAAGGACTACTATATTCTTTTTTTTTTTCCTTACTCAACCCCTTTGTCATGATTTTTTTGGACCCAGGGTGGAAGCCTGCTGTGTATTTATACTGATGTTTATGCTTTGTTATGGGAGGAGACAGTACAGTCCAAGCAGCACAATTAGCTAAACTCTATGCCACAAAAATTGGGATGTATGGAAGAAAGCTGAGCAGAAATATATGTGAGCATGGTTTGATAAATCTAAATAATTTTTTGCATTTTCAAACTTTTCCTTTTCACTTTAAAAGCTGTGTACTTTTTCATACATGAGGCTCCAGATCTCCAAGGTCAGACCTCCGTTTTACACCTGGTCTCTGAGTTTCCCTTCTGCTCTTTTGGCAGATTCTTTCAAAACCACAAATAGATACACACCTGGGATTTTTATAATCAGGACATTTAAACAAATGCTAATGAGTACTTTTGTTTATTTATTATTACCATATTTGACAGTTTCTTATGTGTTTCCAAGGATAATGCTGACACCAAAGCAGATTTTCAAGCTGCTCCTACAGCAGCCTCACCTTCAAACGTTTATATTTTAAAGGACAATTCTTTTCTTTTTCCATAAAGAATTTCAATGACTTTTATTTGATCTATCTTTAATTAAGACTCACCAAAAAGGTAAATGGTTTATTTATAAAAGGTTCAAGTTGCTATTTTTCAAACAGTCAAATACCTAAACTGAGTGACTGAAAGTAAAGCAGTGATACTTTAATGATTATTAGTGATGGATTATATGATGTACCTGTCAGTGACATGCGTCATTCAACATCTAAACCAGCTCCTTCTGCACAGAGGCTTCACATGTGTCTACTAACAGCTAAATCCACTTTTTTTTTTACTTTTCTTTTCATAGCAATCTCAGCCTCAAAGTCAGAGCTCGTACATAAACTCATTAAAACATATTGTGCAGATCTGTTTTGTCCCATTGTCACATTTAAGTACAGGTGAAGAAGAGGAGAGAAAAGACGACAGGATTGAAACTTATCTTGATTCAGGATGACAAACTATTCAGTTTATGTTTGTCTTCCTGTGATTTATTCAATGCACTGAACTTGCCTTCCTGTGTTGAGTTGTTCATTTTCAGTCCTTTCATTCTGTGTATTCAGTCCTTGTGACAAAATTGCTCCAGCCAGACAATACCACCCAGAAAGGGACTGAAGGTGAACAATTTCAACACTTGTTCACATCATTGATCAATTGCAATATAGAACTTGAAAATGCTCTCCAGCAGATTGTGTCATAGCACAAGACTAACCAGTCTAATATGGAGGAATTAAGAGGTATGATTTTCACCATTAACAAGAGATTATCCCCAATTATACCTTCTACTCCCACTCTCCATGTGGATCCACCTGACATTCCACATGTCCCAGATTCTGGTATACATGCTAATAATGGCCTCTGTGCCCTCCTGCCAACTCCCACCCCCACAGTCTCATTGACAACCATCCTGCCTTTACAGTTTGGCACATCCTAGATGTAAGACACAGTGGTCGAAGTTTCGAGTACTTCCTTGAATGGGAGGGTTATGGCCTGGAGGAAAAGTCCTGGATCCCCAGATCTTTCATCCTAGACCCAAGTTTGATCACCTCCTTTTACAAGTCTCAGCCCAAAAAGCACCTCAGGTTGCCAAGAGGCAACTCTGGAGGGGGAGGTACTGTGGGAGTTCTAGTCACTTTGTTCCTGAGATCACTAGATGGTACGAAATGACCACACATGAGACAAATCTCCTTGGTGAGACGCCCAGTGTATAAAAGGCAGTTGATGACTCTTCTTCGACGCTGGAGCATTACCTTGCCAATGGTTTGTATTTCGGCAGAATGGTGGAGCAGTTTGTAGAGCTACTGCTTCTCAGCGAGCAGGTTGCCTTGGTTCAAATCCTGGTCCGGGGCCCTTTCTGGGTGGAGTTTGCATGTTCTCTCCATGCATGCATGGGTTTTCTCTGGGTACTCCAGTTTCCTCCCACAAACCAAAAACATACATGTTAGGCTGATTGGTAACTCTAAATTGTCCCTAGGTGAGAGAGAGAGAGTGACAGGTTGTTTGTCTCGTTTGTCTCTGTCCATGTGATGGACTTGTGACCAGTCCAGGGTGTCCCCCGCTTCTCGCACAGTGATTGCTGGAAGCAAGCAAGAGAAACCCCAATGACCCGAAAAGGAAGAAGCGGGCAAAGATAATGGATGGATGGATAGATGGTTCGTATTTCTAGCCATTTTGTATTTCTAGTGACCTAAGTTTACTTACTTGTGCTCTTTGTTTTCTCCATTGAACCTCCTGAGACCTACCAGTTCTTCAACTCCTTGTGTAATTCTTGAAACCAACTCGTGACTTTCCCAGCTGTCTTCCTTGCCCTCCAACCATTCGCCCACCAGTGACTTCTTACCACCTTGGATTGCCATTGCTCTTACAGGATTATTGGAATCAGTGTCTCTTCTAACATCATTCACTGTTCAGAAAGAATCAGAGGACATCTCTCTCTCTCTCTCTCTCTCTCTCTCTCTCTCTCTTTT
>NC_056501.1:44929172-44936708 GCF_014905685.2 Nematolebias whitei | reverse complement strand
GAGGGGAGTGGGGCAAAAAGTGTGTGTGCTGGGTGAGTGGGGTCCTTCATGATGCAGGTGGCCCTCTTCCTGCATCTGGAGGTGTAGATGTCTGTGATGGTGGGGAGACTGATTCCAACAGATTTCTGTGCAGCCTTCACCACTCTCTGCAAAGCTTTTCTTTCTGCAGCTGTGCAGCCTCCATGCCACACATTGATGCTCGAGCACAGGATGCTCTCCTCATTGACATATGATACATGAGGGGAAACGGAATTATGTTCTCAAGGTCCCAGTTACACCCAACAATAGCAAAAAAGAAAGAAAAAAAAGTATAAAAAGAAACAGTATACAAGGATCTAAGATGTACAGTATACGCTAAACAAACGCTGAAAGATCTAAGATATACGTTAAACACCGATAATGTAAAATAATACGGTATATTAAACAGAAGCCTGAACATGAGTCGGTGGGGAGTATATATGTATGAATGAATACAGCTGCATGAGATCAGCAGCACAGATAAGTCCCATATCACCAATTAATGTGACATTACAGGGATTTTCCTGGTTAGGGATTTATGAACCTGACAGATTCAGGGTAGAAGCTGTTCCTCAGTCTAGTGGTTCTACACTTAATGCCCCTCAACCTTCTGCCTACTGAAACCTAGAACTTTCTATGCATTAAGTTTATTAGGGGCGGCTGGGGCTGAGTGGTTAGAACAGTCGTCCTCCAATGCAAGAGTTGTGGGTTCGAATCCTCCAGCAGTCACATGCTGAAGTGTCCCTGGGCAAGAAGCTGAACCCCTAGTTGCCTCTGATGTGTGTCCCATCGGTGTATGAATGTGATCTAAAGCTCTGATTAGTCTCTTTAGAATGATTTGTTCAGTTAGCTTTGTAGAGATCTAGTACAGTGCTGCATGAATGGGTAAATGAGGCACAGATTCTAGTGTAAAGCACTTTGAGTATCTTGAAATAAGATAGAAAGGCGCTATATAAGTACAGTCCATTTATAGATCTTCTCAACAGCTCTAGGTGACACCTGTTAAAGGAAGGGAGACCGAGTGTGTAGAGTCAGAGTTCATTTGTTTTGTTTTAAACACATTATTCATGCTCCTCTGTTTACTATTGTTTCCCTATTATTCACCCTCTGAATGAGCCCAACTGTTCTGTTTCCTTTTGATTCACTGAAAAACTCAAATTCTCAAACTATGACAAACAAAAACATTGTACCCAATCAAAAGTTTTCACAAACATAACCTTATAAATCAGCATTAAATGGGCCAACCCATTTTCAAACCAGAAAGAACTGTCTCACCAGTTTAGTCCTGACTGTGGGACAGAGATTTTTGCATTTACACCATTCCTTTTTATGTCTGTGTGTGTTTGACCTTCTTTTCTTAACTTTTGTAAATCTGAATATTAAGATACATTTTTGAAAAACAATAATTAAAATGTGCATATAAATAGTGTGAGGTGTTTGTTTCTTTTGGAGGACACAATATGTTGCTTTGAATTGTAAAGTAGACAACAATAAATCTGTTTTGCATTTTTCCCCAGTCACAGCTGAGAAAAAAACAAACTAATGCTAATTTTGACCAATGTGTGTGTCAACACAGTCTCATTTGAATATTTGTAATCTATTTTTATTTGTCACATATAGTGTCACATGAGAACAGTTCATTCATAGGGTGTAGCTCGCAGTTAGCATCAAGGTGCTTGTTAAGCTGAACTGCCTAAAACTAACCTTTGAAATTACAGATAAAAGAGTCTCGTTATATATTTAGCATATTGTAAAGAAAAAAAACTATAAAAAAATAAAAGTGTAGATGTTACAAATATGTTTGCTGAGTGTTTAGAAATATATATATGTATATATATATATATATGTATATATATATATATATATATATATATATATCAACCTTAATTTAGACAGGTAAATCCCATTGAGCCTCGAGGACTCATTTACAAGAGAGACCTGATTTCAACAAAGAAAGATGACAATGGACAACAGCAACAACAATAAACAATTATAAAAAGTCATACTGCAGGGGTTTTTTTTTCTGTTTTTTTTTTAAACAAATAGGATGGCTAAAAGAAAAAGGTAACAAAAACAGCTAGATTCTAAGGCAAATGTAGAAAACTAAAAACAGGAACATGTCTGCATTGGTCCCTGCCAGGAGTCCAACAGATTCTTAAAGCCACTTAGAGAGGTCAAGGTCGAGAGCTTCAAATCTTTTTGTAAGATATTCCAGGAAACAGGAGCGGAGTAGGAGAAGGCTGTAGTATGACATATCCTGAGATATATTCATACATTAAACGGGTTCACTCATCTTTCTGGACTGGATGTTGTCGTGCTTTGAATTTAACAGAAATGTGGACGTGAGACGTTAATTATCTTTGACTCACCAAGCGAGTGGGTCATTTATTAACAGAATCAAGTTTAACACATCACACATTTACATTAATTTGGCAGAATATGAAAATAACAACATAATTAATCAGCTTTACAACCAGGAAAACCATACGGCCATGATTTTCCGTTGCTTCACCACAGACATTAATGAAAACATCTGGATTAATTTTCTAGCAGAAAGGAGAGTTTAAAGATGGAAAATTGAGATTTATCTTACAGAGAGATGTGTGAGGGAATTTATCTGTTTTAACCAGAACGTGCATGCTCCTTCGGAAATCAGCTTGTCCCAAACAGTACACTTTTGGGGAAGGTCGACTTTTACCTTTTCTGAAGATAGATCAGTTCCGGCGTGGAGTCTCACTTCCAACCACTGTTCAGCGTCTCAGTGACAACAGCCAAATGCCTCGAGAGCCGTGCGAGGTTATCCAAACAGAAGTTATAATTCCCAAAATCGTCTCTGGTTCAGCTTGTTTGGTTTAGCAGCATCCATGAATGCCTGCGTTTGCATTCACGAACTCCCAAACTCTCTGCACTCTGGATTCCAAAACTCCTGAACTCTCACTCCATCTTCAAGACAGAGCTTACAGCAGCTTCAAGACTGAGCTGAACTCTCTGTGAACTCCAAGAACTCTTCTGGAACTCTTCTCTTTGAACTAGGAAGTGCCAACCTTTTTATGAAGGGTCACTTCCGGTTCATTTGAGAGCTTTTTGATTGGTGGATGGACCAAAGCAGAGGTGTGGTTTGTGATGTAAGGTGTTATTAAAAGTCAAGGAAAAGATTCAAATTGTTTAAGAACAGACAGAAAGATATCATGGCAAAACCAGACTTCGTGGAGCCACCTCTCCTGTATCTCGCTGTAAAAGTTAAACATGACATTTCTTTTCAGTAAACTTTCTAGTTGACCGAAGCTTGAACTTTAACACACTTACAACTTTGCTCACTTCAAGCAGACGATCAAGAAATTGAATCATTACTCTCTAACGTTCTCTAACTTGATTTCACTTTGAATTGAGGACTAAAAATCATTACTACTGTTTAAGTAAATAAAAATGAGTAGTTCACTTCAACATGTAAACATTGTTTGAACTAACACAATTTGATTATCAAACATTTGTAAAATAGTAATGATCATAGAGAATTGTCTTTTTCCACTTGATTAATTCAAGAAAGAAAGTCTCAGGATGGGTCAAACTGTAATTCTGGATTCAAATCAATGAAATGACAGTTTCTGTCCATCTGGTCAGTTTTGACATCAGGCCTAGTCCACTACAAGGCCCTTTTGCCTAGTTCAGTCCTCATTGAGGGAACACTGCAGGTATTAAAGTCCTGACAGCGCACTCTGTAGCTGCACTCACGCAGAGACATGTAGGAGGAGATGTACCAGTGAGAGAGTCTGCGTGAAGTTAATGATGTCCAGTTAACCAGTGAATACAGGGTGCAGTGGTGGGTACGATAATCACAGCCAGTTATGAATCTTAGTGCACCATGATAGACAGCATCCAACATCTGCAGGGTTCTTGTAGGAGCGTTCATGTAAATAATGTCACCGTAATCAATTGAGGGAAGGAAAGTCACAGATGCAAGGCGTTTTCTAGCATTCAGGGTTAGACAGGATCTGTTTCTGAAAAAGAAACCCAGTTTAACTTTCAGTTTCTTTACCAAGTTTTCCACATGGAGCTTAAAAGAGAGATGTGAGTCGACCAAGATACCCAAATATTTATAGGAATCAACAAACTCAATGGGGACAACATTTGAGGATAAAATCGGAGGAAGAACTGCTGGGACCAACTTCCTGTTTGAAAAAAGCATCCCTTTGGTTTTGTCGGCATTTAGGACAAGTTTGAGGTGGAATAAATCAGTCTGGATGTTGTTGAATGTAGATTTCAAAAGCTGAAAAGCCTTAGCAACAGTTTTAGCTGGACAATAAACAACTGTGTCATCAGCATAGAAATGTAAGGATGCATTAGGGATGTTTTTACCAACATTATGTATGTAGATTGTAAAGAGGGTGGGTCCTAAGACTGAGCCTTGTGGTACACCATTGTTGACTGTTAAATAACTGGAGGAAGTACCATTATGTTGAACACATTGCCTCCGGTCTGAAAGATAGTTAGAGAACCAACCAATGGTGTGTTCTGAGAAACCAATTTCTGAGAGTTTATGACACAAGATGTTATGATCCACAGTGTCAAAAGCTTTAGACAGGTCTAAGAAAAGTGCAGCACAATAATCCTTAGCATCCAGTGCTTCAACAACATCATTAAGAACCTTCAGTGAAGCAGTGGTTGTGCTGTGTTGTTTCCTGAAACCAGATTGATGTGGAGGTAAGATGTTAAATGAGTCCAGGTAATTTTTGATTTGAGAGTTTGCATTTTAGCCAAGGTTCTAGAAAAACTGATAGAGTTTAGAGATTGGTCGATAGTTGTTCAGTGAGGTGGGGTAACCTCCCTTCAGCAAAGGAAGAACAAAGGCTGTTTTCCAAGTGTCTGGGATGGAGTTTTGTCTTATGGAGAGATTGAAGATGTGGGTCACAGGGACTGTGATGATATGAGCAGCCAGCCTTAAGAAATAAGGTGGAAGTTCATCTGGACCTGCAGATTTTTTAGGATCAAGATCTTTTAACAGTTTATTAACCTCACTGACTGAGAATGGAGAAAAAGAGGTTTGATTAACTGAGAATTGACTTGTAGGAGGGATTTGATTTGTAGAAGTTTGGTTATTAGGGGAAATGGCTGATCTTCCATTAGTAACTGTGTCAAATAAACAACTAGAAGCAACAAAATGTTTGTTGAAACAATTCAGGATCTCATGCTTATTTGACACAGGAGCAGAGTTAACGAGAAGTTGTGATGGGAGGTCAGATGATTGGGGGGTGCCTGAGAGAGATTTGATGGTTTTCCAGAATCTGTTAGGGTCATTTAGATTTTTGGAGGTCTGAGATAAGAAATAGTTCCGTTTTGCTGCTTTGACAACAGTTGTGCATTTATTCCTCATCTGTCAAAAACTCAACCAATCAGTGTCTGAGTCAGATTTTCTCGCTGCAGCCCAAAGATGGTCTCTCCTGTGCAGGAGGTCAGCTAGCTCTGGAGTAAACCAGGGGCTGTATCGTCCCTTTATTCTGAACTGACGAAAAGGAGCATGTTTGTTCAGAAAATAAATGAAACTATTATGAAAATAGTTCCAAGTGGAGTTCACGTCATCAGTTAACAGAATACGATGCCAGTCAAAGTGAGACAGATCCCAGAGGAATGACTGTTCACAAAAACGTTTCAGATCCCTTTTTTTAATTAATCTGGGCTTAGAAGGTGGAAGTTTAATATCTCTCAAAGCAGCTGTCACACAATGATCACTCAAATATCAGCGAATACACCTGTACCAGGGAATTTGTGAGGCATATTAGTTCGAAACCGGTCTAAGATGGAGGATTTTTCAGGACAATTTTTGTTTAATCTAGTGGGAGAGTTGATCAGTTGGGTTAGATTGAGAGACAGGCAACATTCCTTGAATTTATCACAGAGGGGGGTCGACTTACACCAATCAATGTTGAGGTCTCCAGCCAAAAGGATCTCTTTGAATTTTATATTACCAAGAAATTCCATCAGGGCGGACAGAGCTTCAGGTGATGCTGTGGGGGGGCGGTAGCAGCAGACTACAGTTAAGATCTGGCCTCCATTCAAGGTGATGTTTACAGATAAGGCTTCAAACTGTTTAGGAATTGTTTTAGAAGACACAAGACTAGTAACCAAAGAATCTCTGATGTAAACAGCGACCCCCCCCCCCTTTTTTTTTGACGATCACAGCGGTAGATGTTAAATCCATTGATTGCCAGGTCATTATTCATTACAGATTTGTTGAGCCAGGATTCAGAGATGAAGATAACATCTGCCCCAGAAGAACTGACCAAAATTTTCAAAGCATCAAATTTCCTCAGAAGGCTACGAGCATTTACATGCAGAAAATGAAGCCCAGAGGCGTTTTTAAAGTCATTTGGTGTGTTATAATTAGTGAGGGGTCCAGGGTTGGGCTGAATCCCTGAGAGCAGTAACAACATTATTATCAGACATTTTCTTGAGTTTTTTGTGACTGATGTGTAATTACAGGAGTTAACAGTGTGACAATTAGCCCCCATAATCGAACCATGAGGAACATTAATGAAGACGCGATCATTCAGAACCCAAAAACAGTGAAAGTGGCAGCGATGGGCAGATTCAGGTGTATTAACAAGATTCAGTGACTCCAGATAATCTGAGATCTGAAAATAATGACAGTAATATGAATGATGCAGAAAAGTTTCAGACCATAAAACATCACAGTTCAAATGGGCAAACAAACCCGACGAGGTGGCCCAACTGCAGTTTGAGTTGGGCTGAGGGGGGCTCCGGCCCCCCAGTGAAGATGGATGGATGCTCCCATGAGAAACACAAGCTGGGTCCAGAATCAACAGGCCGAAACAGATAATTTGCAGCAAATAGCAGAGTGAGATGCCAGAAAATCCTCCTGAAGTGAAAGGCATGATCCTAGCTCGTTTCAGGTCAACAGGGGCCAACAGTGTGATCCGGAATAAAATTAATTATTATCCAGGTGAGTTTGGATGGAGGCCTGTGCAGCCCTCCTCCTTCTGCTCCTTCACGCTGCTCCTTCACGCTGCTCCTCTGCTTCTCTGCACGACACCTCCGCACCCGACAGCACGAGGCACCCCCGGTGAAAAACGAGACTGACCAGAGTGGCTGATGCTGAAGTCGACAACTGGTCCGGTCCGATTCTGCTCCAGTCCGGCTCCGGCGCTCCATAGCACAAGAGACGAAGAGGCTGAAGATGCCCCTGGCCCGGTTCTGCTCTGGTCCAGCGGCCCAGTTCTGCTCCAGTCCGGCTCCGGCGCTCCACAGCACGAGAGACGAAGAGGCTGAAGATGCCCCTGGCCCGGTTCTGCTCCGGTCCGGCGGCCCGGTTCTGCTCCAGTCCGGCTCCGGCGCTCCACAGCACGAGAGACGAAGAGGCTGAAGATGTCCCTGGCCCAGTTCTGCTCCGGTTCGGCAGCGCTTCAAAGCACCGGAGCGTCTCCTCCAGGTGAACACAGCGATTCCACGGAGGTGGACAGTCCTTCAGTGAGCAGCCCGTTACTTTCACCGAAGGACTGTCCA
>NC_056501.1:44923675-44929072 GCF_014905685.2 Nematolebias whitei | reverse complement strand
TATACGTATGTATATATTCCTGCTAAAGTTCAGTGCAGGCCCTTCTCCTTGCTCCCAGGGTTCTTGATAACTTCCTGTGATTTATTCACTGTAAATAAAAGCACTGAACTTGTCTTTCTGTGTTGTGCTGTTCATATTTACTCCTGTGACACATAGAATCACAGATACTTGTGGTTCTTAAGAGAAGGGCACAGAGGCCGAAACATGTACTTCTGTTGAGTTTTTTTTTTTTTTCAGCTTGAATCTGTTGAATCTTAGAATGAATTGTCATTCCCATCTGGTGTGTTTGGGGGATCAATGACAAGTTTCCAGATCTCCAACGACAGGCCGCAGGTTTTACACCTGGCCTCTGAGTTTCCCTTCTGCTCCTCTGTCAGCTTCTTACAAATCCACTAATTAATACACACCTGTGTTTGGATCATCAGTGCATTTAAACAATTGGAAATTATATAGTTAATCTATTTTTTATTACATTTGACATTATTTCCTTTTTTTTAAATGATTTACTGCAACAAAGCAGAAATAACATTTTCATGCATTTTTGAAATATTCACACTGTAGTCTCTGTCTTGTGCAGTAAAAGTCACCAGAAAGGTCCAATCAGTTTATTATTGTGACATATATGTCTTTTAAATCGACTACAACACCACTCTTTTGTTTTGAAGAAGGAATCTTTTTAACAATAATTTTTATTTATTCTACAAATTTATAGCTGAACTATTTTCTGGTACTAATCTTTGCTTTTGTCATTCATTATTTTAATAGTGGCACAGATTAACCTATTTTCATTTTCTAAGTCACAACTGGCCAGCAGAATTTTATGAAGGAAAAGAGAACAAAGGCCCAAATTTATAGCTGTAAACCCAATCATTAGACAAAGATACTGTCTAAAAGCCTTAAAAAAACAAAACAAAAAAAAAAAACAACAACATTCAATATTGCAAACAAAAGTAAGAACAAAATAAAGAAAGAAATAATCCAGTTTGCCATATGTTACAATGTTCTTGTGTCAGAAGTACACACTGAACAGTACATGATGGTAACTGGCTGAGAACCAGCGTTTAGTCTCAGGTCAGGATGAAAACCAAGATATATATATATATATATATATATGAAATGCTACAATTACCTCAGCTAGGCACCTTTCCTCATCACTGGATTCATGCACAGTCCTACAATCAGACAGGTTTGGGGCAGATCTGGATTCGAGCTGGCATTGCTGGCTGACTGCTGGCATGGCTAGTGATTTGTCAACTGTATGTGGGCAGGTCTGGTAATAACGGCACTGATTATATGATGGTTGCTAAAATTGTGGTTTGGTATATATGGTCCAATTCTGTCTCATCTGAACAGTCACACATTTGTTCTCTTGAGTGCAAACCATAAACCATGTTTAAGTCATACTTTTAACATTTCCTTTACTAGTGTCTCACTCTCTTCCTTTCCACTGACACCTCCGTGACAGCCAACCAATAAAACTACAGGATGGCCATTCACCTGGGGTCTCGTGTACAAAGACCTGCATGGATTTCCTACTGAAACATGGCATACGCTTAAATCAAGAAAACAGCGTACGCACAAATAAATCCAGATTTATGAAACTGTGCATACACGCGAGTCCAAGCACACTTCCTTTGTACATCCCAATCATCATCACCCAATCTAAATATGTTAAATAGATGCAAATATGTTTTGCATGTGGGATTTTCATATCTGCATGTTAAAAAATTATGTCAAGATCCAACAAAATAAAGAATTTTATTGAATGTGAGTCAGAGATGCTCCTAAATAAGTAGTGGGGTGTAAAAACATTTGCCACACGTATAAAGGTGTATGTGTTTTGCTGTTGAATGAAGTAAACCAGGGGACGCAGCTTTGCCGGAGCCTATCTAAAGCATTTACAACTTTATCTACGCCTTTAATAAATCATTACTGTAAACACAAAGGCACCAGGAGCTTGATGGAAACTTAAAAATTTATTATTTAAATAGCTGATGTGACAAAACGAGTCACAGAGAATCAACAAAGTATTTCCTCTGCGGTGTGGAGACAATTTATACGTCAATGTAATCATATGAATGAAGTCATCCCATCCAGCTGGCCCGGCTCAGGGACAGCTGAGAAATACCTGATCAGTGTTTGGTCGGTGTGATCCCTGAAAACTCGCTGACTCTAAATTTTTCTGTTGGTGACGTCCTCCTGCAGCACCACAGCTGTCATTGTCCCACATTTACATACAACTTTACATAGGTATGTATGGACATTTATGTTATGGTTGTACATCTTGTTGATCTGAGGAGTCAGAGATGAGTTGTTGTGAATTAATTTGCTGATCTGACATGATTTTCTTCTCAGAGAGGGTGAAACACCTCTTACACAGTTCACACAAACTTTATGCTCCTCCTCTGTCTGCGCCTCGCAGGCCTGCAATCACTAGTGTGTTTACAGCTATGTGACAAAACTATAAGAAATTACAAGACATTTAACATATTGTTTTACATGTTTTTTTTTATTTGTCATTATAAGCAGATGTCATGAGTTTGATATTGAAATAACATTGCTATCAATGTTGTTCCTCTTTTTTACTAGTGAAAATGTGTTTGAGGGTATGTTTAACTCTTTTGAAAACGAATAAAATAAAATCACATAAAATCAAATCTATAGAACATACTGGCTTAGAAATCCATGAACTAATGCCTATCTTGGGCTATATTTCTACTGTGGTCAGCAAAGTGGTAGGACCCAGATGCCGCAGACACAAGGAGCTTAAGTGAAATAAACTATTTAAATAAAGAAAATAAAAAGGCTGACTTGGCAGCAAAAAAAAAAAAAAAAAAAAAAAACACTAAAAAAGTCAGGGATCACAAGAACACAAGGAGCAGGGGTGAGCACTACAAGGAGGACCGGGACATCAAGCAGGGAGACAATGAACCCTACGACTGGGTGGTGATCATGGAAGGTTTAAATAAAACAGAGGTGATCGGAAAGAGACAGCAACTGGGTGATTACACAGTGGGAACAGGTTTGAATGATAAGTGGCTGGAGAGGATGACTGAGGGTGAAGATGAGATTTGGCACAGAGAACACAGGGCTGAATTTAAAAAAAGGTATATGAAACCAAACCACAAGGAGAACAGACTCAAGGAACTAAATAACAGAAAAACAGATTATGACAATTTCACTCGTTTAAAATTAAGTTTATCTCATGATAAGAAATAATGTCATTGTAGCCATTTTGGTTAAACTTAAAAAAAAAACGTTTAAATGAATGCTAAGAGTATGCGTTGAGAATTACTCTCAGATACATCACATTTTGGTCTAAGATTTGTAAAACTGACTGTTAGTCATTTTAGTTTAAGGTCAACTCAGCTGGCTGTGGCAGCTATTATCAATTGGGTTGCCTCCAAAAGTTGTAGATGTACAAATATTAATATTTCTGAAAGTTTCATTGAAATCTGTTCAGTACTTTATGAGGTATTTTGCTAACACTGCACACACAGTGGTACAATAATTGGACTCATTTAACATCTTACCTCTCCATCAATCTGGTTTCAGGGAACAACACAGCACAATGACAGCTTCACTGAATGTTTTTAATGATGTCATTGAAGCACTGGGTGCTTAGGATTATTGTGCTGCAATTTATTCAAACCTGTGTAAAGCTTTTGACACTGTGGACCATGACATCTTAGGTCATAAGCTCTCTGAAATTAGTTTCTCAGATCACATTATTGGCTGGTTCTCTAATTATCAGATCTGGTCTGGTCAGCTCAGCAACAGACATGGAAACAGGAACCTGGCTTGTGTGTAACAGATCTAATAATCAATAACCCTGGGTTTTATCAATATCGAAAACCATCATAAATATAAGCAGTGCATGTTTTATCTTCATTACTATAGTAATAAAAGTTCATAATATAAATAGAATCAAGCTCATTATTTGAGTATTCTTAAATATTCCTGGTCCAGGGGCCTTCTGGGTGGAGTTTGCATGTTCTCTCCGTGCATGCGTGGGTTTTCTCCGGGTACTCCGGTTTCCTCCCACAGACCAAAAACATGCATGTTAGGCTGATTGGTAACTCTAAATTGTCCCTAGGTGTGAGTGGGAGAGTGAATGGTTGTTTGTCTCGTTTGTCTCTATGTGGCCCTGTGATGGACTTGCGACCCATCCAGGGTGTACCCCGCCCCTCGCACAGTGATTGCTGGACATGGGCACCAGCGACCCCCGTGACCCAAAATGGAATAAGCGGGTAAAGATAATGGATGGATGGATAAATATTCCTAATATTAAAGGTCCTATCTTAGCACACAATATAGATAGCAGCTATGACTATATTGCTATACAATGGCAGTACAATGGCTCAGTGGTTAGCATTATTGCTTCATAGCAAGATGGTCCTGGGTTCAATCCCCAGTTGGACCTGGGATCTTTCTTTGTGGAGTTTGCATGTTCTTCTCATGCTTGTGTGGGTTTTCTCCGGGTGCTTCGGTTTCCTCCCACTGACCAGAAACATATGTTAGGCTGCCTTCCGGCAAAAGAGATCTGTGATCTCAATGGGATTTGCCTGGTTAAATAAAAAGTTAATAATAAATATAATTTCACCATCTCAATGTACCTTCAATTTAAATGCTTCAGTGTTAAAATTAGGAGCTAGTTGCTTACTGCAAGAAGCTTATTTTTCATTATCCAGCTCAATACAAATGCAGGTGTTCAGAAAAAGTATAACAATACCAGCAGTGACATTTAGTATAGAAAAGTACTAATGTTTGATAATTATTTTTTCTAAAACCACATTCAAATAAATGTAGCAATAGCACTGATTTATCACAGAGCCCAATACAATAACCTGAAGGCTAGTACTAGCATGCTAGCTCCAGAAACAAACAAAAACAAACAAACTCACTAGTTCCCACTTTTAGAATACACAGTCAGCTGAAGTTTTTTTTCACAAACAGAGACATCTAAAAGTTGAGAGGCATATCAGTCAGAAATGGCAACATAGTCATTAGATAAAGGGCTTTCAATGGCTTAAAGCCTACCTGCAGCAGCTAGACTAGCCTCTCACACATAGCCTGGTTGTGAGCGTCACTGCATGATCTGTTCTGAAAGCATGATCCGTAACGTGCATTCAGCTCTGAGCGCAGGAGAGGAGCGCCCAGACCAGTCCTATCTCTTGTAATGAAAAGGAGCTAACTGCACATGTACAACTTTTAACGAGATGGACAAAGATTTTTGCGCCCCAGGGTGGAAATATGTCATCACCAATCAGAAAACGTTTTTGAATGAAACAACTTGACTCATCATTAACCATAAAATATTTATCTAAAAAAATAAAAATAAAAACTACAAAATATTCACATATAATTCAATATATATATATATATATATATATATAT
>NC_056501.1:44911208-44923575 GCF_014905685.2 Nematolebias whitei | reverse complement strand
ATGTCTTGTTCAAGGTAATGTGGTGAGTGTTGAGTGGTGGGGCGGCACCCTAGCGCCCTCTATTGGCCAGCCACCACTGCTAAAATAGTTGCTAAGGTTTTCCAGCCTTTACAGTCTTGATTTTACATCATTCAGTCAGATTTGTTCCGTCTCAAACTGGTGCTAAATGCTGACAAAACCAAAAAGATTTTGTTTTTAAACAAAAAGTTGGTCCCAGCAGTCCTTCCTTCTGTTTTATCTTTGGATGGTTTTTCTATTGAGTTTGTTGATTCTTATAAATACGTAGGCATTTTGGTCGATTCGCATTTCTCTTTTAAGCCTCATGTCGAAAACTTGGTAAAGAAACTGAAAATAAAACTGGATTTCTTTTTCAGAAATAGATCCTGACTAACTCTGAATGCTAGGAACCACCTTGTATCTGCAACTTCCCTTCCCTTCATTGATTACGGTGACATTATTTACATGAACGCTCCTACAAGAACCCTGCAGATGTTGGATGCTGTCTATCATGGTGCACTAAGATTCATAACTGGCTGTGATTATTGTACCCATCACTGCACCCTGTATTCACTGGTTAACTGGTCATCATTAACTTCACGCAGACTCTCTCACTTGAACATTTTCATCTTTAAATCACTTCTTGGTCTGCGGCCTTCACACAGCTCCTCTTACATGTCTCTGCGTGAGTGCGGCTACAGCGTGCGCTATCAGGACATTATTACATGCAGTGTTCCCTCAGTGAGGACTGAACTTGGCAAAAGGTCCTTCTCCTACTCCGCTCCTGTTTCCTGGAATATCTTACAAAAGGATCTGAAGCTCTCAATTTTGACCTCTAAGTGACTTTAAACATCTGCTAAATTTATGGCAAAAAACAACGCAGACATGTTCCTGTTTTTAGTTTTCTACACCGCTTTCTAATGTAGCTGTTTTTTGTTTCATTTTCATATCATTTCTATTTACTTTACATTTATATGATTTTTATATGTCTAATGTTGTCTGTACCTCATCTGTGTTCTTTGTTTAAAACATGTCTCTCCTGTAAATGAGTCTTTGTGGTTCAAAGGTTGAATGAATAGAAGCATAAAAATTATTACCTGCCTTTACTTTTTACCAGTGGGCAATAGGTGCTTGAATGATGATGCACAATTGCACAAATGCACCAGGTCTGGAAACTCAGAGGAGCTGAGTAGGACAAGAAAAGAGCTGGTTGCTGGTATTAAGAGGGCCAAGGGCACATATGCAAAGAGGATCGAGGGTCAATTCATCTCACAAGACCCTCGGAGCATGTGGAGGGGCATTAAGTGCATAACAGATTATAAAGGAAGGAGTGAACAATGCCCCAAAGACCCATCTCTGCCTGATGCCCTCAACAAGTTCTATGCACGCTTTGAAGACCCGAACAGACCACCCAGCACCAGACTCACCTCACCACCAGATGAAGAGCATCTCAGCGTGACCTCAGCAGAAGTAAGGAGTACCTTCAGGAGGATTGATCCACACAAAGCAACTGGCCCAGACAACATCCCCGGAAAAGTGTTGAAGGAATGTGCTGATCAGCTCTGTGAGGTGCTGGCAGACATCTTTAACACCTCACTTAACCTGGAGACAGTTCCCACCTGCCTGAAGACTGCCACCATCATCCCAGTCTCAAAAAGCTCTACAGTGACTGGTCTGAATGACTATCGGCCAGTGGCCCTCACCCCGATAGTCGCTAAATGCTTTGAAAAACTGGTAATGACTCGCATCAAAACAACCATCAACATCAACAAGGACCCTCATCAGTATGCATACCGTGAGAACCGATCAACAGAGGATGCCATCTCCTCTGTGGTCCACACTGCGCTCAACCACCTGGAGAAGAAAAACTCTTACGTCTGTATGCTCTTTGTGGACTTCACATCTGCCTTCAACACCATGATCCCCCAAACCCTGATGGACAAACTATCCACACTAGGACTAAGCCCCTCCATTTGCAACTGGGTACTAGACTCTTTAACAAACAGACCACAGTTAGTGAGGATCCACAACCTCTCCTCCTCCACCATAACACTCAGCACTGGCTCTCCTCAGGGATGTGTGTTGAGCCCCCTCCTGTTTACTCTGCTCACGTATGATTGTGCAGCTACCCATCCAGGCTGTCACATTGTAAAGTTTGCAGATGATACAGTGGTGGTGGGATGCATCACAAACAATGATGAGTCCAGCTACAGGCAAGAGGTGGAACACCTGGAGAGCTGGTGCAAAGAGAATAACCTTCACATCAATGTGAAGAAGACAAAGGAGATGATTGTGGACTTCAGAAGGAACAAAAACATCTACACTCCCCTGAACATAAGAGGATCTGCGGTGGAAGTGGTCTCCAGCTACAAGTACTTGGGTGTACACATGAATGACAACCTCAGCTGGAGCAACAACACCACCAGCCTGATCAAGAAAGCTCATCAGAGACTCTACTTCCTCAGATGGCTGAGGCGAGCTGGTCTGGGAAGCTCAGTCCTCACCTCCTTCTACAGGTGTGCAGTGGAGAGCATCCTGTGCTCCAGCATCAACGTGTGGCATGGAGGCTGCACAGCTGCAGAAAGAAAAGCTTTGCAGAGAGTGGTGAAGGCTGCACAGAAATCTGTCGGAATCAGCCTCCCCACCATCACAGACATCTACACCTCCAGATGGAGGAAGAGGGCCACCTGCATCATTAAGGACCCCACTCACCCAGCACACACACTTTTTGCCCCACTCCCCTCAGGAAGGAGGTTAAGGAGCATTAAGTGTAGAACCACTAGACTGAGGAACAGCTTCTACCCTGAGGCTGTTAGACTCATGAATCGCTAACTAGAATAATCACTGTGAAAAACCATATCATGTTGCTGCTGATCTGTTTCATGTTGCTGCTGATCTGTTTCAATATTGATGTGTTCATGCGTGCACATCTGCTCACAGACTCATGTTCATGTTTGTGCTGATGTTCAATGTTTTATGTTATGAGTGCTTAGTGTATATTTAGTTGATGTTTTTCTTAGTTCATATCTTAGATGTTATTACTGTTTTTCTTTTACATTTTATTGTTGGATGTAACTGGGACCTTGTGTACATAATTCCGCTCCACCACATGTACCACATGAGGTGCGAATGACAATAAAGAAACTCTGACAAGTGTGAACAGCACTAACTTCAAGCAGTAGAATGGTCTCCAGTTTAAATCTCAGCTGTATGGGCCTTTCCTCCAGGTTCTCCCGCCTCCTGTCACACTTCAAAAAGGTGTGTGCTTAGTAGGGTAACTGGTGGTGAGTCTAAACTAAATTTAATTGTCACAATGGTGGAGTTCACCCAGAGTGAACAGACTGAGGACAACAGACTCAAAACCCATTATAATATGAAGTGATTTATTTACAGTGAAATGGTTTAAATGTACTATGTACAGTAGGAATGTCTGGAAGGGAAGGAGAGGCATCAGAAGCTGCATGGAAAATTCAAATAAACTTTCAATACAAAAACAATTGGACTTTATTTGTAACAGAAGACGTTTCGCTCCTCGTCCAAGGAGCTTTCTCAATTGTTACAAATAAAGTCCAGTTGCTTTTGTATTGAACGTTTTTTTGAATTTATCATGTCCTGGATGACTGAGAATCTTCACCAGCAAGCTGCAAGGAGCAGTTACATAATGCATGTTGTACATTTCTTACAGAACATTGGTAGATGTGCAGCATAAAGAGGAAGGATGGGGGTTCCAGGATAGAGAAGGTCCCAATGGAGGGAACACCGGCGGAGGGTGGAGGCAAGTGGTTGGAAGGCGAAGGAGGAGTTGAAGAAGATCCACAAGGAAGGTTAGTAACTCACATGCAGGCACGGGGTCGAGGATTCGAGGACAGCCTTGGAAGTCCAGAACAGGAGGCTCAGGAACCATGTTATTTGCGAATGCAAGGAGAACATCAAGGTAAGGTTCTTTTTATCAGGAGGGTTAACACAAGGAAGCTGAAAGCAGAAACACCAGAAGGTAAGTAATGCTCCAGCAGGGACGGAAGCTCTTCTGCAGCTTCTTATAGAATTGCGAATTAGGTACTTGTACTTGTAAATTCTTATAGAATTCTTATAGAATTCTTATAGAATCTTATAGAATCCAATTCTATAATTGCGCCGCTCAAGGTGGCTGCATGTTGGAGCAACTCTGTTAAATTCATTTTGAGATTTTGCTTTTGGAAACTTTAATTCCTCTTTTTCTGGATTTAAATCACATTTTTTGGATGACTGTTTCCTCTGGTATCAGATGCTGTGCAGCTGGAAGGATTTTTATTGAAACTTTTTTAGTTTTGGACATTTGTTATGATGCGTAACTATGGCAACAACGCTGTTTTCTACAACCAACAGCAGCTGATTAACATCTCAAAAGCTCAAATAACATCTCAACTACAGCCCCAAATCTCAAGTGAGTTGAAAAGGATGTTCTGTGGATGCATTCTCATCTACCTGCCAGCTGTGTTCGAGTGCCTGACCACTGAGATCCTGGAACTAGCAGGAAACATGGCTCGTGACAGCGGAAGGACAGGATTGCCCCTCGGCTGTCTGCAGCGACAAGGAGCTCGGCAAAGTGCTGGGAGGAGTGACCATCGCTCTGGGAGGAGTTCTGCCCAGCATTTGGGTGGTCCTACAGCCCGAGGGGAAAGGAGATGCCAGCCGAGTCTTGGTGGACGGATCAGACGGCATCTGCAGCCAGTTTCTTGGGATTGACTGTGGGATGAACCTTTTACAAGAGATCCTTCCTGTCTGCAGCCATCAGCATCTATAACATCGCTGAATGAAATGAAGATAACGAGTTCAACAACAAATAATTTCCCTCTGGGATTAATAAAGTATTTTTGAATTGAATTATAGACCTGGCTCTCAGTACTGGGATGACTCTCAGCTGTGGGTGGTTGACTCCACCTCTGGACTCAGGAACCTGCAGGAAGAGCTAGAAACCCTACAAAAAGTGTTTGTTTGTTTTTAGATCACACTGATTATTATATAAAATGTTACTTGTATAAAGCAGGTATGGTAAATAAAAGGAAAAACTACTAAACATGATTAACAAAACCTTAAATAAAAACAGCTGATTACAGGTCCATTTTGTGCATATTATTTGAGACCAAGCAGAATATTTGTGGTATCTATTAGCATCCTAATTTATAACTGATATGTGATTTTTTTTTAATGTAGCTATTTAAATTCTCCATACTTAGAATAAATGCCTCTGCACAGACAAATCTATAAACTACAGCCCAGTTTCCTGGTAAATGTCAGCGCACACACATGCACACCAGGCGTGCACCTTTAATTAATCATACTTTCTACAGCTAATAATTTTATGCAGGTGAAAAACACATTTTGATGTGAAACAAGGAGACTCACTTATATTTCTCATTTCCCAGAGGAGCAGACACATAATTAGCTCAAAGGTCTCAGTAATGAATGCATAAAAAGTGAAAAAGTTAGACCCAATTAATGCTACGTTCTATATATAAATATGTAGCATCTGGGTGCACTTTTGAGCTTCACTAGCTGCGCTGGCTTAATCACTTAAAGGAAATATTGTTTTATTACAACCATAACCTCTCATCTTATTATACTGTGCAGCTGTACACATATAGCAGTTTGTATACCTCCGTGTTGCTTCATAAATCATCCTATTTGCTTTAGAGGGATGTTTCAAAGTGTTTGTTGGTTTTGTTTAACAGTCACACGAACAGATATGCACACTGTATCTTTAGATTTTCTTTTTTAAAACATAAATCTAAAAGCAGGCGGCACAGTGGCTCAGTAGGTAGAACCGTTGCCTCTCAGCAAGAAGGTTGCTGGTTCAAATCCAGGCCAGAAACCTTTCTGGGTGGAGTTTGCGTGTTCTCTCCGTGTATGCGTGAGTTTTCTTCGGATACTCCAGTTTCCATCTGACATGCATGTTAGACTGATTGGCAGTGGTGGAGAAAGTACTCAAACACTGTACTTAAGTAAAAGTACAAATAAACAGACAAATATGTACTCTAGTAAAAGTAGAAGTACCACATTAACATTTTTACTTAAGCAAAAGTAAATAAGTACTTGCTTTTAAAATACTTAAAGTATTAAAAGTAAAAGTACTTGCTGAATGTATTACCTAATGTAATGGTCTACATATCTTTAAGTCTGCGTACCATATTTTTCTGTAATACATTAATAGTGTTGTTCCATTTTAATGAACAATGCTGCAGATAGTACATGTTTTTATTGTGTTTACTCTGTGACACAGTTCACATTCGGACTTATGATTCTGTGCAGCAGAATTTCAGGGATGACCTGCAGAGTTAAATGCCATTAATCAAAATAAGAAAGAGGAATGATTATACCTTTGAAAGTTTTTATTTAACACAAAGCAAAACCAATGTGTCATTTCACTGCAGTAAACACATTTAAGTAAAAGTTGTCTGCCTGAAAAAAGGAGCATTAGACACAACTAACAAAAGGAACAGGCTCTGATCATTTCAACTCCAGTTTGTCATCAACTCATGTTAAAATACTGTCTATTCAACCTTGTAATGGGTCAATATTAAACAATATTTTAACTTCCTGACACCATTTTTCCTGAGTGTCGAGCCATTTGGAGACATCTCTTGTCTCCTGTCCTAACATCCCATGAACTGACACATTTTAATATTGTGGCAAGAATTTCTTGTTCAAGTTCTGAAGAAGTTGGTTTTCAAATATTTTTGAGTTCAATCTGGCTCTTTTGGGAAAGATAATCTGTCCTGTTGTACTGAGCAGTCTTTCAATAAGGCCATGGGTGGAGCATATCTTCTGGCTGACTCTTGCGGTGGAATACATTTTGGGTGTGTTAGTGGTGCTGCAGGTGCACCCAGCTCAGTGACATATATACTAGAATATAAGTAATTGGCCCAGCTCTTCTTGAAGGCGGGCCTAACGTTACCTGCCCACTTTGCAGTGACTCAATGGACCAGCTCCCCTCTCACCATTGGTTACTTTCAAAGTAACGAACAAATTATTAATTAATTCATTCAACCTTTATTTAAACAGATAAATCACATTGAGCCTCTAAGAGTCATTTACAAGTGAGACCTGTTTGGACAAACAGAAACAGTGGTTAGAAAAGGAAAGAAAACTTGAGGAGAGACGGTATAATAAAAAAAAGATCTCTCACGCCGTGTCCTAGACAGGGCACGATTTGAGGCATCAAAAAAGCCTACCACAGCAAAGCAACATAACAGACATGATACATGTACATATAGGCCAAATCAAAAAGCTGCAACATGAATGTAACTAGTAATGCAACACATTATAGAAATGTAGTGTAGTAGAAAGTACAGATACTTGATGTAAAATGTAGTGGAGTAAAAGTATAAAGTACCCACATTTAACTCTACTTAAGTAAAGTACAGATACATGAAAAATGTACTTAAGTACAGTAATGAAGTATTTGTGCTTAGTTACATCCCACCATTGCTGATTGGTAACTCTAAGTTGTCCATAGGTGAGAGAGAGAGTGAATGGTTGTTTGTCTCGTTTGTCTCAATGTGTCCTTGTGATGGACTGGAGACCTGTCCAGAGTGTCCCCCGCCTCTCACACAGTGATTGCTGGATATGGGCACCAATGACCCCACGATCCAAAAATAAAGAGGAAAAAGATAATGGCAGGATGAATGGATACATCTAGAGCTTCCAATAACCACAGAGGCAAATAATTGTTTGATCCCCAGCTGATTTTGCTCACTTATTAAAAAATAAATACATTTTTTGTGCGAGTTAGTCTGCTGTGGCAACCCCTGAAGAAGGGACCAGTTGAAAGAAGAAACAAATTAAATAAATAAATATACTTTCTCTTTATTTTTATAGTTTAATTTCAATAAAGAAAGCCAAAATACAGAAAAAAATACCAATCATTAAATTTTAATCTTGATTTCAACTTATGTGAGTAAGGCACACCTATCCACAGAATCTGTTTATTCCATTCAAAGATCTCTATAATCTGTCAAAAGAGATTATGGAGAGCAAAGAGCTGTCACAAATGATAAGGTTCCAGATTGTACGAAGTTGCAATGAACTGCAGCAGTCAGCAAGAAGCTTGGTGAGAAAGGAACAAGTGTGGTGGTTATTTAAAAATAAAATAAATGTAAAATGTTGTCCTTGGTTTGTAGTTCCAGTTGAAGTATTTTCCTTCCTTAGGCTGCTCCCTTCTTCAGGGGTCGCCACAGCGAATAACTTGCATGAAGACTCAATTGTTTTTACGCCGGATGCCCTTATCTCGCTCAGACACCACATTTCATTCATTCATTTCATTTATTAATTTCTATAGCGCTTTACACAACCATGGTGATGGTGACCAAAGTGCTTAACAAATACAGTAATTAAAATGACAACATGTTAAAAGAAGAAAAACACAATAAAATAACAAAAAGAGAACCAGAAATGTCACCACATATTTAAGTACTAAAAGCCTGTTGGAATAAAAAAAAGTCTTAAGCTTCAATTTAAAAGGGCCAAGTTCAGTAATCTGACGTAGATCAAGCGGGAGCTTATTCCAGAGTCGAGGTGCGGCCACAGAAAAGGCACGGTCACCCCAGAGTTTATATTTTGTCCTAGGAACGGAGAGCAGGAGCTGTCTGACCTCAGAGACCTGGAGTGGGCAGGGAAACATACCAACTCTGTATAAGGAGGAGGGAGGCCATTCAGAGCTTTAAAAACAAATAATAAAAGTTTAAAATCTATTCTAAAACAGACAGGAAGCCAATGTAGTGAGAGTAAAACAGGTGTAATCTGGTCCCGTCTAGGAGTGTTTGTTAAAAGGCGAGCTGCTGCATTTTGAACAAGCTGGAGGCGGCTCAGTGATGTCTGAGGTACACCGACATACAGAGCGTTACAATAATCAAGCCTAGAACTGATAAAAGCATGAACATCCTTCTACAAGTCGCAAGAGTTTAAAAAGGGTTTGAGCTTTTTTAAAAGGCAACAATAAAAAAAAAATCCAGACCAGACAACAGAGGTTATATGTTTGTCAAAGTGTAAAGCCTTATCAAAGGTCACCCCAAGGTTTCTCACACAGTCACTGAAGTTGATATTCAAATTTCCCAAGTCAGTTGCATCGTTGTCACCAAATAAAATCCATTCTGTTTTATTGTCATTTAAAAACAGGAAGTTCTTGTTTAGCCAATGTTTGATTGCAGAGATGCAGTCAAAGAGAGAAAGCATTGGGTTGCTGGATCCTGGTCTTAATGGTAAATTCATTCAACCTTTATTTAGACAGGTAAATCCCATTGAGCCTCGAGGACTCATTAAATAGATTTGCAAATCGTCTGCATAAAAATTAAAGTTGACATTGTGCTGTCTTATAATAGATCCAAGTGGCATTGTGTATATGGAAAAGAGCAGAAGGCCCAAAATGGAACCCTGGGGCACCCCACACAGAAGAGGGGCTGTAGAGGAAGAGGAGCCATTGAGCAAGACAGAGAAGTTTCTGTCAGATAATGTGGGAATGGCTGGGAGTTGAACCACGACTTTCTGGTTCCATCTCGGCCCCCTCAACTGACCTGCAAAAAAAGGCCCATGTACAGAGCCTATTATGTGTTAACAACAAACATATAAAATCATTATTTTCCCCATTGTAACTTATATTCTAACTTTAAAAAAAGTTAATTTAATGGTAAGTGCTTAACACAGACACTTAATGGTAAGTGTTCTTGTTTTTCTGTTGTTTTCCACCAAACCAATTTGAGCAGTAGCTGATAAGTCTGCAGTGCTGAGCACTCACAGCCATTCCCGATAGAGCGGATTACCTTCTACTGTAAATGCTGAGTTAAACCAAAGCTCTACTTTAGAGCCAGTGGTTAATTTGAGCCGGATCCTGCCGGAACAAGATTTGGGAACTCTCTCATTTTGACCACTCGAATCCGGCAACTCAATTCTCCGCCCATAAAAGTCCAAAGTCATAGCACATTTTTATTTTGATTATTTATTAAATATACAACAAGAAGAGAAGTTCTGTGGAGTGGATGTTCCAGCCGCACTATGGGCACCAGCTCGCACACATGCTCTTGCCCAGAAGAGATGCGGACCGCATGTCCCGCGAGGATGAGCTTCTTCATCCACCTTCAGCTGTGCAACCTGGGACAGTGCATGTTTTACGCACAAGAGCATCTCCAGACAGCTCTGCAGAGCACGCACAACTGGTGATGCGTCTGAACTCCTGCATACATTTCAAAGATAATAAATAAAAAAGCTTACAGTAAAAAAGGAAGAAAAAACAATTATACCTGACTGAGAATTATTAGATACGAGTGAAATGTTTGATGTGTATCATTCACATTACATCATGTTTCAAAACAACAGCACTAATGTATCAAAATAACAGCAATCAAAATGTCAAAAAGACAATTTACTTTCATAAAATAAATGGCTGGATGGATTGTCCTTAGCTGGACAAGAGATCTGAAGCACCTGAAAGCAGTAGTAATCTAGATTGGAGCAGAAGAACATGCAGGACTGAATAGACCTTTTTCACGCTTCCACGTTTTAAAGCAGATGTGATGTTAAATAACCTCCGGTGGCTATAGCGTTAGCATTAGACAGTGAGGAAAATGGCTCAGTCTCGGCGCGGTTGCTTTTGTTCAGTTCCTGACTGTTCTTGTGGGGCAAGAAAACAACCATATCCATCCTACCTGTCAGGATTTGGTGGACAGGAACAAACCCAGTAGTGCAGACAGGACTCAACTCGGCAGATTACAAAAATAAGTATTTTATTAGAGAATAAAGAACAAAATAACAGCTGACGTGGCAGCAAAACTTACATATAAACGGAAGGCTCAGAGGGAAATCCAGGGAGGACTCAGGAGAGCTCAGGGGAGACGCAGGAGAACGCAGGAGAACACAGAGACCCAACGAATACGACCCGACAAGGAACAAGACAGAAACAGACGGCTTAAATACATGGACAAGACGAGACGTGATTACAAACAGCTGTGACGAGACAAGGGTGGCAACAATTAAACTGAAGAGGAAAACACTAGGGAAACACAGACACAAACAGAGCCAGCAAATGGTACCATCCTTACAGTACCCCCCCTCAAGGACGCCTCCAGGTGTTCCCCAAAAAAAACCCTCCCGAAGGACTTGGGCGGGTGTAGGGCGGCACTGCAAGGGTGGAGGGCCAGAGGAAACACAAGGAAGAACACAAGGACCTGAAAGAACTAAGGCAAGACACAAGCAGGAAAAACACAAAAGATCTGAACGGTCAAGAGACCGTCCCTGGAGTCATTGTTCAGGAGGACGGCCGGGAGGCCGTCCATCACGGGACCCACATTCAGGAGGGCGGCCGGGAGGCCGTCCATCACGGGACCCACGTTCAGGAGGGCGGCCGGGAGGCCGTCCATCACGGGACCCACGTTCAGGAGGGCGGCCGGGAGGCCGTCCATCACGGGACCCACGTTCAGGGGGGCGGCCGGGAGGCCGTCTATCACGGGACCCACGTTCAGGGGGGCGGCCGGGAGGCCGTCCATCACGGGACCCACGTTCAGGGGGGCGGCCGGGACGCCGTCCATCACGGGACCCACATTCAGGGGGGCGGCCGGGAGGACATCCAACACGTAGGACCTTGGAGACCGCGGCAGGCGGCGATGACGACTTGGAGACCGCGGCAGGCGGCGATGACGACTTGGAGGCCGCGGCAGGCGGCGATGACGACTTGGAGGCCGCGGCTGGCGACGAAGAGGCCTTGGGAGCCGCGTCTGGCGGCGAAGAGGCCTTGGGAGCCGCGTCTGGCGGCGAAGAGGCCTTGGGAGCCGCGTCTGGCGGCAAAGAGGCCTTGGGAGCCGCGTCTGGCAGCAAAAAGGACTTTGAGTCCACAGCTGGCGGTGAAGAGGACTTGGAGTCCACAGCTGGCGGCGAAGAGGACTTGGAGTCCACAGCTGGTGGCGAAGAGGACTTGGAGTCCACAGCTGGCGGCGAAGAGGACTTGGAGTCCACAGCTGGCGGCAAGGAGACCCCGGAGGCCACAGCTGGCGGCGAGGAGACCCCGGAGGCCGCATCTGGCGGCGAGGAGACCCCGGAGGCCGCGTCTGGCAGCAAGGAGACCCCGGAGGCCGCGTCTGGCGGGGAGGACACCCCGGAGGCCGCGTCTGGCGGCGAGGAGACCCCGGAGGCCGCGTATGGCGGCGTGGAGACCTTGGAGGACGCAGCATGCGTCATAGAGTCCTGGGGAGATGCAGCATGCGCCATGGAGGACCATGTAGGAGAATCCTCAGTGGTTGTGGAGAGCGCCGACCCCTCTGGAGATGTGGAGAGCGCCGACCCCTCTGGAGACGTAGAGAGCGCCGACCCCTCTGGAGACGTGGAGAGCGCCGACCCCTCTGGAGAC
>NC_056501.1:44907295-44911108 GCF_014905685.2 Nematolebias whitei | reverse complement strand
GCGCCGACCCCTCTGGAGACGTGGAGAGCGCCGACCCCTCTGGAGACTTGGAGAGCGCCGACCCCTCTGGAGACTTGGAGAGCGTCGACCCCTCTGGAGACTTGGAGAGCGTCAACCCCTCTGGAGACTTGGAGAGCGTCAACCCCTCTGGAGACTTGGAGAGCGTCGCAGATGATGTGGGAACCTGGAGAACTGCAACGGACGACAAGACCTTGGAGTTGACAGCAGGCGACGAGGGGACCTTGGAGTTGGCAGCAGGCGACGAGGGGACCTGGGAGTTGGCAGCAGGTGACGAGGGGACCTGGGAGTTGGCAGCAGGCGACGAGGGGACCTGGGAGTTGGCAGCAGGCGACGAGGGGACCTTGGGAGTTGCTGCTGCTGTCGGCGGAGAGGCCAGGAAGTTGCTGCTGCTGACGACGGAGAGGCCTGGAGCTCTGCAGCAGACAACGGAGAGGCCTGAAGCTCTGCAGCAGACGACGGAGAGGCCTGGAGCTCTGCAGCAGACGACGGAGAGACCTGTGGCTCCGCAGCAGACGACGGAGAGACCTGTGGCTCTGCAGCAGACGACGGAGAGGCCTGGAGCTCTGCAGCAGTCGACGGAGAGGCCTGCAGCTCTGCAGCAGACGGCGTGGGAGCCTGGAGAGCTGCAGCGGCGGCAGGACCCGACTCCTCTGTGGCGGCGGCAGGAACTGATCTTCTGCGGCGGCGGCGGCGACGGGAAACAGAAACTGTTACTGAGTCTTCTGAGGTGACAGGAGCAGGTGCACCAACGGCGAGGCGCTCAGCAGGCGGAACAGCGGCGAAGGTGATGTGTGCAGGAGTCAGAGGAGCAGAGGAGAGTTCAGAAACGGTGGTGCCAATAGGTGCAGGATGGATTATGGGTTCAGACTGTGTATTAGTGACCATGGGTGTGATGAGAGTCCTAATTTCAATTAATAAACAGTTATACTCAGGGAGCAGAATGAGACCGGGCCGTGAAACTAAAAATTCCTCCATCAGGGAAAATACAACATCTGAACAGTCCGGGTTATTTTTAGCAGTGGTAAATTAATCTAATAAAGTCTGGTTTATTAGTGCAAGTTCATGGGGTGAAAATGTGATTGACGGGCAAGTGTCTTTAAGTGAGGGTGTGGTGTCAGGTGTCAGCCTCACCGGAAACCTGGGAGGTGGGACGGCGGAACACGCCCCCACAGAGTCACTGAGAGTTTGCTCAGGAGGTTCGGTCAGACTGGGTTGGACAGCCACGGCACTGTGTGACGGTGAGAGTCCGGACTCCGCCCCCACCAGGAACCTGGAAGGTGAGGCCACGGAATCCGCCCCTGTGACGTCAAGTGGACCGGACTCGCCGAACCGAACAGGAGTGGACCGGAGCTCCCGCGGGACACCGGGTCTCGCCCCCACCGGAAACCTGTGAGGTGAGGCGGCGGGACCAGCTCCCACAAAAACGCTGGAACCAACTCTAAGATTCTGCTCAGCCGACGAGACCGGGCCGGTCGCCGCGGACTGCCCCCGGTACCGCTTTCTACCTCCCCGGCGACGGCGGGAGAGTCGGGGGACAGGAACAAAACAGAATTCGTCCTCCATTTCTTCGTCCTCCCCCGACGTCCACCCCGAATAGCCGGGCGAGGCGGACTCAGAAACAGGGACCTGGTGGGTTCCCCGGTGCCGAGCTCTGTTCTCCTCGAGGACCAGGAGTGGTGAGGACAGGATTTCCACCTCCTGGTCATAATGTCCTTGTGAGCGGACGGGCCTGGTGCAGAACCCGCCGCACCGGATTGTAGGCTTGCTCATCTCAAGAGGCTCGGAGGAGAAAAAGAAAAAAGGTAAGTTGCCGAGAGAGCCCTGCCCGCTGGGTTCTGATGTGTGGTTGGGTCGTAATGTCAGGATTTGGTGGACAGGAACAAACCCAGTAGTGCAGACAGGACTCAACTCGGCAGATTACAAAAATAAGTATTTTAATAGAGAATAAAGAACAAAATAACAGCTGACGTGGCAGCAAAACTTACATATGTAGATGAACAGATGCTCAGATATATTCATCAATTAACGCGGATTCCTCATTTTTCTGAACTGAATAAAACGTGCATTGAATTTAATGAAATGCAAACGTGAGACGTCATTTATGTTTGACCCATCAAAATGAATGCGGTCATTTATTTACAGAATCAAAGTTTAACATCAAACATTTACATTAATTTGGCAAATTATGAAAATAACAACCTAAGCAATCAATCAGGAAAAATCATGCGGCCATGATTTTTCCGTTGCTTCACCACAGACATTTATGAAACTGTACAATTATGATCTTTTACCCACACGGATGTGGATGAGCATTTTACACAGACATTTCTAAATATCTGGAAGAATATCTACTTGATAGAAAAGTTTAAAGATGGGAAAGGAGTTTAGAGGGAGTAAAGATGGTATGGGAGGGGAAGTGTTCACCAGAATTGACACTCTCCATCAGAACCCAGCTCTCCCCGGTACGCTTGGTAGGAAACTTGACTCATTACCTTTCTGAGGTTAATCAGCAGATATGGAGCTCCGTTAACGCTACCTGTCCAGCGTCTCCTTAGGATGCTGTGAATCGTCAGAAGTAGTGGCGAGTGAAAATGTTATAATCCCATGGAACTCGGAAGAGCTCTGTTGTCATGTCAGGATCATCCCGTCTCTCAGAACTGGGCTTCTCCGCACAGAACTGGACAGAACTTCTTTAGAGCTTCAACAGAACTGAGTAGTTTACAGATCTCGAGCAGAGCAGGAAGTGCCGACATTTTAAAGAGCCCTTTTTCCGGTTCATACGGGAGTCTCCCATTGGCCAGAACCGACCAGACGGGGTGTGTTTTGTGACGTAAAAGGTTAGAATGCAGCAAGAATTGTTATGGAAAGATCAGAAATGTTCTCACAGACAGAGAGAGTTTTGTTTTGGCGCGTTTCAGAAACAGGTGCCAAAACCTGTATATTTATGTCTGAGAGGATTCTAAAAACATGACAGTTCGTTCCAACAACTTGTTTTGCGTTTGACTCCAACCTTGGACCAACTTACACTTGCTCATTCAAAGGCAGAAATCAGAAAATGCATACAAATCTGTAACAGACCTCAACATGAATTCTAACTTTGCATGAGAAAAAATCATTACACAGTTAATAAAATTGATTAGTTCACTGCAACATCTAAAATGGTTTGAACTAAGACACTTTGATTATCAACATTTGTAAAATAGTAATGATAATAAAAAGAGAGTGTTCTCTTCACTTGAATCTTCAAGAAAGAAAGTCTCAGGATGGGTGAACCTGTATTTCTGGATTCAAATCAATAAAATGACAGTTCCTGTCCCACAAGGTTCTTAAGGTCAAGGGTTTTGACCTTAGGCTTAGTCGTGACACCAGATTAAGTTCACTACAGTCCCCCCTTTGGAAATCATCACCTGTCCATGGGGATGAATTCCAACTATGAACTTACGTCTTCAATTGTCCTTGAAGCTTGAAGTAATCCAGCAAAGAAACAAGAGTCAAGAGTAATCCAGCAAGGAAAACAAAAGTCAAAAGTAATCCAGCAAGGAAAACAAAAGTCAAGGTAATTCCACAATGTTCTCGGTAATTCCATTGTGTTGATTATAATCCCACATCGTCTCGATAATTCCATTGTAGCAATGCTTTAACCCCTTGAAAACAGAGTCTGTAATCCACTGGAAAAAGTCATATAATCCACAATGGTAAATCCACAACGATTGGAAGTGTTGATTAATCAGCATACAGAGGGGTACCCTTGGATTGAACTGAAGATGCGGCCACTGGATGAAGAGTGGAGAC
>NC_056501.1:44899802-44907195 GCF_014905685.2 Nematolebias whitei | reverse complement strand
GTTTGTGCTGATGTTCAATGTTTTATGTTATGAGTGCTTAGTGTATATTTAGTTGATGTTTTTCTTAGTTCATATCTTAGATGTCATTACTGTTTTTCTTATACATTTTATTGTTGGATGTAACTGGGACCCTGCGTACATAATTTCGCTCCACCACATGTACCACATGAGGTGCGAATGACAATAAACTCTGACTCTGACTCTGACTCTGACTCTGATTAATTCAAGAAAGAAAGTCTCAGGATGGGTCAACCTGTATTTCTGGATTCAAATAAATGAAATGACAGTTTCTGTCCCATAAGGTCCTTAAGGTCAGGATTTGACCTCAGGCCTAGTTCACTACAGAAGTCTGTCTTAAAGGAGCGATGGAGTCCAAGATCTTTGTAGAAGTGTATTGAAAGGAGGTGATAAGTTCTTCTGGATGTAGAGATGCATTCAGACTTTCAGCAGAGTATAAGTCAGTGCTTCTAAATGCAGCAGCAAACTGACCTGGAGTGGAGGGAGTGATGAAGCGGCAGCGACGTGCTGGAAGCAGTCTTTACTGGGGGAGGAGTGGAAAATTCAAATATAATAGGAAAGTGGTCTGAAATACAAGTGTCCAAAATTTCTATAACAGATACACAAGGGTCGTGAGAGATGATTAAGTCCAAAGTGTGACCATGACTGTGTGTGGACCCTGACACAGATTGTGACAGGTTAAAAGAATCCAGAAGGCTTTGAAAGTCAGCAGAAAGTTGGTTACAGAGACAGCAAACATGAATGTTAAAATCACCACATAAAAGCAAACTGTCAAATTTTGGCAACAGTTCAGCTAACAGTTCTGATAATTCATTAATGAAATCCTTATTATATTTTGGAGGGCGATATAAAACACCACACAGCAGGGGGTGTGCAGATTCCATCACAAACAGCTGAAGCTCAAAGCTGCTGTAGTTTTTAGGAGGCAGTGGGCGGCAGGTGAGTTTATCACTGAACACAGCAGCGAGACCGCCCCCACGGCCAGACACACGCGGTGCACTCAGGTAGGAGTAGCCAGGTGGGAGGAGCTCAGAAAATGCACTGTTGTCCCCTGGTTTCAGCCAGGTCTCAGTCATCAGAAATAAATCCAAACGATGAGTACAGATCAGATCGTTTAGCATAAAGGTTTTATTTGAGAGCAATCGGGCATTAAACAGGGCTGCATGCGCTGGTACACAGCCATTTGCGTCATCAGCTGCTTGGGCAAGCGGGCGGAGGTTCTGTTGCACGCAGCCCCCCCTCCTGGTCCCCACAGAGCGACAAGGTGGAAACTGAAAGTTGACGCCAGGATTAACAGGAACGAGGCATCGATGATGATAAACCAGGGAACGACGGAGGTCGAAGACACCAAACTCCGAAGGTAAGTCCTGCAGTAGAAGCCGATGATCAACCGTACTGTGAGAGGAGAGGTAGAATTTGAATTTGACGAGGACTCCCGCTCTCCTTCCACGTCTTCTGCGGCGTTTGTTGCGTAGCTGCGGCGTAGATAGGCTGGCACAGACGCCAGGAAGGGCGGTGGTTTCTTAAAATGTCCAGTTTTACCAAAAACTGGTGCGTTGTTTAGCGAATCCTGGATCTTTAGCAGAGTTGAGCGGTCATACACTAGAAGTGAGGATACATCATGGATGAAGAGAAGGCAAAACATGAGTAACTTTAACAAACTCAGGAGAGGTAGACTGCGTGCCATCAACAAAGGCGCCATCTTGTAAACCATCAAAATTATAGATGACAACGATAAACTAACATAAACACTCCACTGCTGCTGTCTTTACTTACTCTGCTCAACCTGCTTTGTATTTGTAATTATTTTTTCTATCCTTAACATGTGGGGTTTTTTTTGTCTTTCAGATACACCTGGACCTATACCTGGACCTACCATTCTGTGTTCGTCTGTCTCTCCTTCCTGTCCTCTCAAACCAGTCGGTCAAAGCAGATGGCCACTTGTCCTAAGCCTGGTTCTGCTGGAGGTTTCTTCCTTTTAAAAGGGAGTTTTTCCTTTCTACTGTTGCCACTGTGTTTGCTCAGGATGGGAGAATGCAAGGAAGCCAAGATTCAACTTGTCTTCTGGATTCCTTAAATAGAGAACTTTACTAATTGGCTTTTATGTATGTGACTGTTCCTGTAAAGTGCCCTGAGACAACTTTGTTGTGATTTGGCGCTATATAAATAAACTGAATTGAATTGAATAAAGACATCTATTCTATGAATATTTTCTCAGAGTTTCACTAAAATATATCTTTCTGTTCATGAAATGCTTTGTTAAATGACATACAAACACAGAGACAGAAGGAGAGGGATAATATAATTATGTTGTCTTTGCTAGGCTGAAACAAAATCTAAAGCCAAAAGTAAAAAAAAAAACAAGTAACATGTTCTCCTGATGCATGCTCAATAATCCAGGTAGAAAAATATATCTTCTTTGCTGGGCCATCCTTTTGGCCAGTGGCTGTTTTGTTTCCTCGATGTAAGGCTGATCACAGCCCTCCTGACACTGAACAGCATACACAACATTACTCTGTTTGTGCCGGGGGACTGGATCTTTGGGATGAACCAGTCTTTGCCGTAATGTATTTTGGGGTTTAAAAGCCACTGGGACGTTATGTTTAGAAAATAAACATCTTAGTTTCTCTGATACTCCCTCAACATACGGAATGACCACTGGTCTGGGTTCCTCCTTTTCACCTGATGGAGTCCTGTTTGGGTTTCTTCTCTGCTTTCAGGAAGGCCCAGTTAGGATATCCACATTGCTCTCGAGCCTGCCTTGTGTGGGATTTCGCCTTCTGCCTGGCTCCTGAGTTAGTGGGGACACTGTCTGCTCTGTGGTACAGAGTCCTGATAACTCCTAACTTGTGCTCCAAAGGGTGATAGGAGTCAAACTGCAAATACTGGTCTGTGTGGGTGGGTTTGCCGTACACCTCAGTTTGCAAATGTCCTCTATCAGAGACTGAGACCTCACAGTCTAAGAAAGCCAACCTGCCATTTTTTACATCTTCTCGTGTGAACTTGATTTATTTATCCACAGAGTTGATGTGGTCAGTAAAATGTTGGACTTCCTGAGATTTAATTTTTACCCAGGTGTCGTCAACATACCTGAACCAATTACTTGGTGGTGTCCCTGAAAAGGACGTCAAGGCTCTCTTTTCTACCTCCTCCATGTACAGGTTGGCAACAATAGGAGAAACTGGAGACCCCATAGCACACCCATGTTTCTGCCTATAATATTGCTCCCCATATGTGAAGTAGGTTGACTGCAGGCACAGTTTCAAGAGTTGACAAAGTTGTTCTGTTGAAAGCGTGGTCCTGCTGCTCAGAGTGGTGTCTGATTTTAATCTTAAACTGACCACCTCTACTGCATCATCAACAGGAATGCACGTAAAGAGTGGTGTGACATCAAAAGAGACCATTGTTTCATCAGTCTCCATGATGACATCCCTCAACTTATCCACAAAGTCCATGGTGTTCTGTATGTGGTGTTCTGAGCTGCCAACTAAAGGGATGAAACGTTTCTAAAAGTTTTTGTTGTTTTGCTTTGTTTTGTTTGTTGAATGTCCAGAAGACCAGATTTAACTTTTTTGCAGTGACATTTTGATTTTAAATTCAATGAATTCACTTCTCTGTATATTAAAAGATATGAAGGAATAAGTGGAAACATGAGAAAGTTATGAAGCTGTTGAAAAGTTTTGCACTGATGCTGAAAAGCTGCTGGCAAAAAAAACACAAAAAACATCTGGGTTAACAATTAAAGAGTGTTTGTGTGTGTTTCTTAATGGACAGATGTTGAGCTGTTACTGTTTAATTGACGTGTTTGTGTGATTGTTCATACAGGGAATATTTCCCCATGTTTGTGTAGAAAGAAAAGCTCACACTCAAACAGCTGGTAAATTTATTTTCTCATCTCCTATTCACACTCTCATTTGGCTTTTTTCTTTTCTAAAATCAAACTGAGCAGACTGGGCAGGTATTTCCAATCTTGAGCTCTGTGGACAGCAGTCTGCTCACTAAAGATAATCAGTTCAAACTGTAGGTTTGACTTGTGACAGCATCGTCCTACAATAATGTAAATGGCATAGTTTCACTGATCAGAAGGACAGGTTCCACATAGCAGGAGTGGTGATGTTAATGATAATGCAGGTGGAATGCCACATATGGCAGAGCATGGATCAGTGCTAAAAAGAATGAGTTAAAGGTCTGACATTTGTTGAAGGAATGTGTAACACTCACTGCCTTTTCACAACACAGTTTTAGACTAAGGTCATTTTAAGAAAAGAAAGACAATTTTAGTCAAACCTCGAAACCATTAATACTACTGCGAGCCTCAAAGTGGAGTTTGATCAAGTTAAATTATGTTTCAGAGGCTGAGAACTGTCTGTCCTTATACTCAGATGAGATGTGTGGGATGGTAGTGGAATTAAAGAGTCAAGTCGATGGATTTAAAAAACAGTTTGAATCCATGGAGGGAAATATAAGACATGATAATATTAGAATTATTGGACTTCATGAGTCAGCCGGTGAATGCTTGGTGATATCTAAAATGCTAACGGAAGTCCTAAAACTGGACAAATTGCCGCTGATTGATGTGTACCAGACACCAAGCAGAAGAGGCTCAAAAGGCTCCGAGGTGACAGAGCATTTGCTGTTGCTGCTCCCAGGTTGTGGAACAATTTACCTTTGAGTGTCAGACAGGCCTCCTCTCTTCCTGTTTTTAAATCTCTTTTAAAAACACTCAATTATTCTTTTGCTTTTAAAACATGATCTTATATTTTATGGCATCTTAACACATATTCCGTGAAACTGGTATGTGCATGTTTTTATGTTTCTTTGTGTATGCTTTGTTTGTTTTTATTGTCGTAATTAATTTGTCCTTTTGTCTTATTGTACAGCATTTTGGCTACCCTTGTGGTTTTTAAAATGTGCTATAGAAATAAAGTCGATTGATTGATTGATTGATTGATTTAGTACTAAATTAGCACAGAACCCATTACAATAACCTGGAGGCTAGTGCTAGCATGCTAGCTCCAGAAACAAACAAACTCACTAGTTCTCACTTTTAGAATACACAGTCAGCTGAAGTTTTTTTTTCACAAACAGAGACATCTAAAAGTTGAGAGGCATATCAGTCATAAATGGCAACATAGTCATTAGATATAGAGCTTTCAATGTCTTAAAGTCTACCTACAACATAGCCTGGTTGTGAGAGTGCCACTGCATGACCTGTTCTGGGAAAAAATAAATAAAAATTTAAATCTGGAAGCACGATCCGTACTGTGTGACCGTATTCTGGGTGCAGGAGTGGTGCGCACAGAATTCATATCGCTTGTAATGAAGAGGAGCTAACTGCGCATGTACAACTTTTTACAAGAGTCTATGGGCAAAGATTCATGTGCCCCCAGGGCAGAAATACATAATCAATCAGAGGCAATATTTTTGAAGGAAACAACTTTACTCATCATTAACGTTAAAATATTTATCTTACACAACTAAAAAAAACATGTATTTTGAAATATATATATATTTTATTATTTCATTTTTGTTTTTCTGTCTTCAAGGTAATATGGTGAGTGGTTTGAGTGGTGGGGCAGCACCCTAGCACTCCCTATTGACCAGCCACCACTGGCTATTTTTATTTTGGCTGTTCCCATCTGCAGGGGTTGATTAAGCAAACTTATATAAGTGATTTATCAATTGTTTTACTTCAGATGCCCTTCAAGACGAAACCACATTTGAACTCAGACTCACAACCTCAGGATTACAGGACCACTGCACTGGTAAATAGCACTGACAGAGAATTTGACCACAGCAGTAAAACTAACCACTATTGAAAAAAAAAGAAAATAAATCTGCATTGAGTAGTGTGACATCTCTTTTTAAGTCTTGTTAAGTCTTATAATAATTAATACTATACTTATGTTGGGACTGCAGTAGCTCAGTGGTCAATGTCTTTAAATCCAGAAGTTGCTGGTTTGAGCCCAAGTTGCATCAGGAAGGGCATTTAGTGTAAAACAAATTGCCAAATCTTAAACGCAAGTTTGCTCGCTGTGCTGACCCCTGAAGAAGAGAGCAGCCGAAAGAAACACACTTTTATGCTATACTTATGTTAATGAGAAAGCTTCTCGGATGAGAAGCAAAACATCTTCTGTTACAAATAAAGTCCAGATGTTTTTGTCTTGAACTTTTTTGAATGTTGATGAAGATAAAGATTTTTTTGTTGTTGTTCAAATAAATTACAGGGTTTGCTCTATTTTCTGAATGAGACTTCGCTCAGTCATTGTCATGTTATAAATAGATAAAAAATGTGTCTATTTTTTTTTTTTTTTGAAATTTTGAGATTTTTCTTTTAAAAAGGTATAATTTTCATATTTTTTTCAGACCAGGTTTGCATGCCTAAAAATGTTTTCCAACAGTCTTTGTTGTCTATATTTTTTATATGACCTCCTGGTAGCGCTTGAAGGTTAATCAGCTGTGTACTATGTCTTCAATGCCAGATTTAAGTCTGAAGGAAAACTAAAGACTCTGGCATTGCTTTTGCATATTTATGCACAGATACATTATTTAAGTGACCACTGGTTGACATAATTGGGTGTCATTAATGGCGATGTGAGTAATCTAGGTTTATCTGTATCTTGCAGTTTTAAATAGAACTTGCATCATCTGCTCTAGCTCTAGGAATATGTCTAACTCTGCTCCCTGGGGGCTCTTTAGACAATGGAGCTGCCAATTACTGAGCCGCTTACAGTATGATTTATTTTAAGGCTTCTCTGCAAACCACTGGATCCCAAACTTCAAAGTTTTCATTGACTTTTAGTTTGCTTGTAATACTTTCAAACTACTTACTATGCTGTGTTTAGTATGTGATAATATGATTGGTTGGTTAGCATTTAATAAATGTGGTTTTTTTTCAGTTTCAATTTATTTAATTATTTATCTGAACAACATAGTGTCTACAGTAGTCCCTCACTACTTTGCGGTTCGTTTATCATGGAGTCACTCTATCGTGGTTTTTCAAAATAAGATTGGACATGACACACAATTGGCTGATTGATGGATGAGCCACACGATCAGCATGGAATTTTTAAAATAAATTATTTTAAATTATTTACCACCTCCTGCACCTTTGTGCAGCACATGCTGCAGGATAAACTTCCTGCTGCAGCTGATCAGCTGTTCACCATGCAGAGCGGAGAAGCGGGCATGGCCAAGAGCGCTTTCAGGTGGCAAAGAGCAGAGGAGGCAGAGAGCTGAAATCGTGGCATTCTGTCTCTTTTAGAGTGTTTAGAGTTTAGAAACATTGTTTATAATATTGCAAGAGTGCGGGGAGGGTTTAAAACACCTTTATATATATGCATATATATATATATATATATATATATATATATAT
>NC_056501.1:44896515-44899702 GCF_014905685.2 Nematolebias whitei | reverse complement strand
CGTTGTCACCGATTCTGTTCATAACTTTTATGGACAGAATTTCTCGGTGCAGCCAGGCGGCGGAGGGTTTCCGGTTCAGTGTCCTCAGGATTTCATCTCTGCTCTTTGCAGATGATGCGGTCCTGTTGGCGTCATACTGCCACGATCTTCAGCTATCACTGGAGCAGTTCACAGCCGAGTGTGAAGCGGCTGGAATGAGAATCAGCACCTCCAAATCTGAGACCATGGTCCTCAGTTGGAAAAAAAGGTGGATTGCTCTCTTTAAGTCAAGGGTGAGGTTCTGCCTAAAGTGAAGGAATTCAAATATCTTGTTGTTTTGTTCACCAGTAAGGGAAGAATGGAGCGTGAAATTGACAAATGGATTGGTGCAGTGTAGTGAACCTATGTGCTAGTTCATCATGGTGAAGATGGGATAAGCTGTAAGCTCTCAGTTTACCGTTAGGTCTATGTCCCTACCCTCACTTCAATCGGAAGATAATGGATGGATGGATATTTTTATATGAATTATAAAACTAGATTAGGTATTGCTTTTTAATTTTTTTTAAATCCATAATCAGTGGTTAATTTGAGCTGGATCCTGCAGGAACAAGATCCGGGAACTTTCTCATTTTGACCGCTCAGATCCGGCAACTCAAATGTCCGCTCCTAAAAGTCCAAAGTCAATGCGCATTTTTATTTTGATTATTTATTAAAAATACAACAAGAGGAGATGTTGCCCAGTCTGTGGAGTGGATGGTCCTGCTGCACCATGTTCGAGAAGTGGTTCTCTGCAGACCAAAAGTGGGCGTTTCTGGCGAATAGGCGTTTATGGGCGGCGAACACTAATTGGCTATGGGTAACCCTCAAAGTCATGCGGATTATTGATGAGGTAACGTTTCTTTGCTATGTTTGACACAGAAATATGATTTATTGTACTTATAAAGCATGTTATGTTTTCACTTATGCACATTATTAAAGTACGTTTATTGTAAGTCACCATAGTTTCGACCGTTCTCTCGTTGTTGTCGTGCTTTAGAAGTTTAGCTCATGTGAAAACGTGGTGGGGAATTCCCATGCAGGTAACGCACTGAGGTAAAGTGAGCCTCTGCTCCGGCAGCCCTCACTGTGCACGTTTACAACAACTGTGTGTTGCTTTTCAAAATAAAAGCTGAAAATAAAAGTTCTTAATACTTGAAAAATAAATATTTTAAAGCTGTGTATAACTGAAAAATATGAAAAACAAATAAACAAAAGTTGTTATTAGCTGAAAAATAAACAAATAAAAGCCGTTAATTATATCTATGTCTTTCTGCCATGTCAGCAACCACTGTCACTTCAGGCTGACTCTAGAAGACCCCAAGATGTTGCTTAAAAACTTTGACCAACATCTGATGTTGACTTTCAAAATAAATCACCTCCAAAGTTTAACATAGTTCATAGTAATAGTCAAAAGTTGCTGACCTTGTTGCAACATGAGTTAACACGAACATGAGTGTAAGTTGTCAATGATTCAATAATGAGTAATAACTTATTCAATAATAAGTCTGTAATTTGTCAATAATAGGCAATAATTCATTCAAGAATAGATTATGGGTGTTTGGTATGGCTCAGTGGCTAAAATGGGTTGGATGTTAGAGAAATTACTTAATTTTCAATTACCTGAATGTACAAATGCTTTCATTTATAGTTAAACTTTAGGAAATCAACTTTTTTTTTTCCTTGTGAAAAAAATATCAAAATTAACTTTTGGTATTCATTTTTAATAGTTTGGGGAAGGAAAACAGCCCAGGCCGTGTAGAACTGCTATTCTGTAAAAATCTTGTGCTTGGTGATCTAATCATATTTTTATTACAACTTCAGGTATTGTGAACTGGAGGAAATATTCTGAAGAATTTCAGGCTGAGCACAGAAAGCCTTATGTAATTTCTGTCTACTTAAGCTGTGGAGAAGAATTTAAAGATTGTGGTGCAGGTTTCTGGGGCAGTGGCAAAAGAGGAGAGCTGAGGGCCTTCTACAGTGAAGCCATTACTCCTGGGTACTGCACCCACTTTTGTGCCATGGATGCAGGGTTAGTAGTCTAGCTTTTGTACTGTGATGCCCACACATTACAATAAGTAACAACTAGCAACACCCTAACTGTACTATGTTTTGTGTTTCCAATAGATTCTACGATGACTTCTAAAAATGGATGTCCCAATAAACACAATAAAAAACATTCAATGATGCATCAAATGTTGTCTGAGTATGTTTTAAGGTAATAAAAAAATGTGAAATCTGGAAAACAAAGAGAATTCCTGAATCTGTCTTGTGTGCTTTGATGTGTACATAAGTTTATTGGAGGTCCTGAAACAACTTTTCTGAGAACACAAAGATTTTTATTTTACCTTTGGCCAAGATGTCAGTTTGAAATCAGGCTGCTTACTGCAAAACCAAGAGTTTTTTTTTAAGACAGACAGTCTTCATTTGTATTGTTTTGTCGACTAAGCTGAATGTAAATTCTAAAATATGGATAAATCTGATCTCATCATGCAGCATAAGCAACTGGGTATAGGTGTGAGGGCTAAAAGTCTGGTTATGTACTGACTCCTAAATGTGCTTGTTTTCTACTGAAACATGGAATAGCGTTGACCTTTAAAATGTGAGACAGCTGAGGAAGTTAACCAGTAAACAGAAATACCTGCTCCAGTTGCAGAAACCTTACAGAAACTAACAAATCACTCATCTGTAGTGACTGCAAGTTGAACAAGAAAATGTGAAGTTAAAGGAAACATTCTTTGTCCCAAGGCCAGTTTAAGTATCATTAATATTTTTCTTTCTTTATGAATCGATTGTAATTTTTTTTCACATTTTTCAACAACCAAAATGGAATTTGTTTTTTAATGTTATGGCTAGGTATAAAAAAAACCCCTAACATTTAACAACAAAAAAAGGTTGAATCATGTCATCTGGACTTCGTTTTTTGTTAAAAAGAAACGTTTCGCCCCTCATCCAAGAGGCTTCGTCAGTCTGAGGCCTAGCCATCTGGTATTACCCAGAAGCCACCCTGACTCTTGTGTTTCAAGCCTGCCTCAGATACCCCTGAAGTCTGGCCTTTTCACTAATGGTTTCAAAAACACAAAGTTTGTTTTCTCAGTCATCCAGGTATATAACAACAAAAAAAGGTTGAATCATGTCATCTGGACTTCGAAGTCCAGATGACATGATTCAA
>NC_056501.1:44890958-44896415 GCF_014905685.2 Nematolebias whitei | reverse complement strand
CGAAGTCCAGATGACATGATTCAACCTTTTTTTGTTGTTATATACCTGGATGACTGAGAAAACAAACTTTGTGTTTTTGAAACCATTAGTGAAAAGGCCAGACTTCAGGGGTATCTGAGGCAGGCTTGAAACACAAGAGTCAGGGTGGCTTCTGGGTAATACCAGATGGCTAGGCCTCAGACTGACGAAGCCTCTTGGATGAGGGGCGAAACGTTTCTTTTTAACAAAAAACGAAGTCCAGATGACATGATTCAACCTTTTTTTGTTGTTATATACCTGGATGACTGAGAAAACAAACTTTGTGCCCCTAACATTTAGTTCTCCCCACTACCCAGTTATGTTGCTCTTATTTTGAAATGTAACCGGAATTTCTGTGCTAAGAGAGGCGAAAAAAGAAGTTATGGAGATGCCGCGGCAGTATACTGGAGCAATGTTGAACCGAGACGCCGCCAGTGTTGAACCTGAGATGCCGCTAATGTCGAACCGGTTAACACCATAGACATAATATGCCTGTGGGTAACACAATCTGCCAATAACGCCTTGTTTTTAGACATCATATATCTGTGGTTACGGCATTTTATCGTTCAGCCTTTTTTTCTATCATCCAATCAGATGTGGCCGGCCAGACACGCCTATTTTTTATCGTCCAATCAAATATTGCCGGCCAGACACGCCCATTTTTCTATCGTCCAATCAGATGCGGCCGGCCAGATACGCCCATTTTCATATATTCCAATCAGATATGACCGCCCAGATACGCCCACTTTCCTATAGTCCAATCAAATATGATCGCCCAGATATGCTTTCCGAAATTGCCTGCAGAGATACCTACTTGCCATGTTCCTGCCAGCAGAGATGCAGACTGCATGTCCTGTGGGGAGCGTCTTCATTCACCTTCATCTGTGCACCTGCAGACCATTGTTTTACACACAGCGTCTCCAGCCAGCTCTGTAGGACACGCACACAACTGTTGTGTCGGAACTCCTGCATACATTACCGCGGTGCATAACATTTCAGACATAATAAATAAGCTTACAGTAAAAAAAAAAACGAGTGAAATGTTTGGCGTGTATTAACATCAGGTATCAAAACAATGGCACTAATTTGCCAAAATAACAACGATCAAAATATTGAAAAGACAGTCCAATTTATTATCGAAAATAAATGGATGGATGGATTGTCCTTACCTGGAAAACTGAGAATTCAAGCACCTGAAAGGCAGAAGTAAATGAGATTGGAGCAGAACAATATGCAGGACTGAATTCAGCAGAGTTCGGGTCAGATAGTGTGTGTGTGTGTGGGGGGGGGGGGGGGGGGGGGGGTGCTTGACAGAATAGGGCTTTCACACACAGGCTTGTTAATTGTTGTTTCTCTCTAAAATAGTAATTTCAATTCAACCTTTATTTATACAGGTTGTTAGTCTCATTGAGCCTCGTCATTTACAAGAGAGACCTGTATTTTAATCAATTTAATCAAATGTTTACAGATGTTTAACAACCTGTTAAAATACACCAAAATGTAGGAAATGGCATCTCTTTTATTCCAAATTTTCTGGGTGAGGACCCACGGAGCTGAAGGCTGAAAGCTGAGTGAAGATGTTCAGGTTCTTTGATTTTTTTTTAGGGTTTTGGAGAGACCCTTACACTGGAGATTGGCTCAGAATAGTAGCAGGTTGTCAGTAGGTTCAAATGGAGGAGACTGTCAATCACACAAGACAAAATAATTAAGTTCACAGATCACAACATTCCTCAGATTTAACTCTAGTCGCTGCAGGGTGCTGTCACCATGTGGAAAATAACGATCTACCCAGGGCTTAATTTGTAAACAAGTTGATGCTGGAACAAAAATAGGAGGTGGTCCGGCGTGGTTCCTTCCCCAGAAAATTTGGAATAAAAGAGATGCCATTTCCTACATTTTGGTGTATTTTAACAGGTTGTTAAACATCTGTAAACATTTGATTAAATTGATTAAAAACAGGTCTCTCTTGTAAATGAGTCCTTGGGGTACAATGAGACTGACAACCTGTATAAATAAAGGTTGAATTGAAATCACTATTTTAGAGAGTAGTGAATAGAGCAGGTCCGATTCTGTCAAGCGTCCCCCCTCCCCCCAGGTAAATAAAGGTAAATATGTTATATTAAGTATTATATGTATGTGCTAAAAACATTTATCTGTTTTAGATCTCACTGGGTGACAGCAGGAGAAGAACTGTCAGCTGGAGTCCCAACCACTTATCCCTCTTGTCCTAGATGGTCTCTAAACTTGGGAGCTGGTACCATCCAGATTTGGTCCTGTGCCACAGGGCTCACCAATGTCTTACCAATGCCCACCTGAGAAGTCCTGCATAGCATCATTCTGGACCACATGGCTCCACACTTCCCTGCTCTTCCTCTGAAGCTGCAGTCTTCCCAATGTGTTTTGTGTCCATACTTCACACATCTTCGGTCTCTGTAAGTGTCACTGGAAATGTCTTATGAAACAGAGACCAGAACCAGGGAGCAGTCCAGATGTCCTGCAGGAGTACAGCTTCTACAACCAAGGCTTACTGCTATTCGTTTCCACCTTGCTTGCAGAAGGAATGCGGAGGAGGAGTCTGCTGATATGTTTTACTTCAACACCTTCATCGATGTGTTTATATCAACACAATAAGAATCATAAAATGTACAAATCACCCTTTTGTTCCTTCATATTTTCAATATTCAGTCTCAAGCTGTGAATCACTGTAAATACTGTAAATAGTTATTACTCATGAAAAATACATAAATGTGCCAATTTCTTTTAAATGAAATAGCATAATTTAGGAAAAATATCTATAATCTACTATCAATTTATAGTGTACAGTTATAAAATGTTAAATATTTAAGGTTTTTTGTTTTGTTTTTACTAGATATTGTAAATTACACTTGTTTTCCTTTCAATACAACTGAATCAATCCACAACACAGGCACTTGGGTTTGTCTACAAGTAAGCAGGAGACCGTGTTCCAAGATACAATATAAATTTTATTAACACTAAGTTAAAAACCTATTCTAATGGAGGGAATAATGATTCTTAAAATAAATATTCAGCCAAGGCTGAGGCTTTCCAGTGGTCAGTCAACGAAAAGACACAAGGATGGTTCAAGGTAACACACGAGCAGAAATTCGCCCACAAGCTGTGGTGCACGAGCCATGAGTGGAACGGAACCTACATGAGACTGGACTGCCACCTTCAACCTGGAACATAAATATGAAATTAAGTAAACAAAAATAAATATGTGTAGTGAACTAGGCCTCCGACCAAAACCTGTCTCTGAAGACCTTCATGGGACAGGAACTGTTATTTCATTGATTTGAATCCAGAAATACAAATTATCTCATCCAGAGACTGTCTAATTGTATCCTGAATTAATCAATTGAAAGAACACTCTTCTTTTTATATTATCATTACTATTTTACAATATCTTGATAATCAAAAGTGTGTTTAGTTCATATCATTTCTAATGTTGAAAGTAAACCACTCATTTAAATCAAATGTGAAACAGTATTAATGATTTTTAAACCTCATTAGACTTAGAAATCAAGTTAAATGTCTATTTACAAAGTAATTATGCATTTTGATCTACTGTCTGAATGAGAAGTCAGTGATGTCAGTCAAAAGTCAGAGACAGTCAAAGAACGAGTTATTAGAACGAACTGTATTGTTTTTAAACCTAGCAGACGGTAAATAACTTCCACTGGCATCTGCGTTTGTCTCACTTCGACATAACATTTCTCTGTCTGTACTAAATGTTCCTAAACATTCCTGAACCCTCTCTTGACTTTTAATAACCCTCTGACATCACTAGAACCACCCCCTGTTGGTTGTTTCAACCAATTAGGAAGTACTAAGTGACCGGAAGTGAGGACTCTTTAAAAAGTCCACACTTCCTGGAACTATTCAGTCTTAGTCTTCTGAGTCTTGGACCAGTCTTGGACTGGAGTCTTGGACCAGTCTTTCATGGAGTCTTCTCGACTCTTCAGTCTTTGATCTGAGTCGAACTCAGTCTTTGATGGAGTCTTCTCAAGCCTTCTGGAGTCTTCCACTTCTGAGTGGAATCGCTGACGGAGTCACAGATCCTCGCTGTGAACTCACCCGGGCGTAACGCCTACAACTTCAAAGGAAGCCTGTTTGTTGAACGGAGTAAATCGACACGACTTCTGACAACGATCAGCCGCTTTAACTGGAGACGCTGGAAAGGTAGCGTTGAAATGGACCCGGTACCGGAGCTGATTCATCTTCTGCGAAGGTAACGAGTCGTCGCGCGCTAAGTGTACCGGAGGTTTGAGCTGGTGTTGAAAGAAGCGTGCTAATTCTGGTCAACAAAACCTACATCTCCATCCATCCATCTTCCTCTAAATAACTCCTCTTGTAAATCTTTCCACCAGTAAATCAATCTAGATGCCTTCAGAAATGTTCGGTTGTCTTGTTAGTAAAGCGTGCCAAGTTTTGTTAATCAGAACCAGATCAGCGAATCAAGTGTACAATGTTTTGATGTTAAATTTTCATTCTGTTAAATGAATGACTGCATTTATTCTGATGGGTCAAAGAAAAATAACGTCTCCTGCCACTGATGAAACAATACTCACAGTTATCTCGGTCACATGGCATTGATTTAACTCGAAAAAGAAAGAACCCATTGTAAATAATTAATTAGTACTGAAGGTACAGCAAAGCTGTCCGTTGACATACTACTACATATGAATACTATTTAAGAATTGCAAAACAAATAAACAAACATGGGTCTCACATTTTCATATAAAAATAGTTGAAAGTGGCCCCAGCCTTTAGTTCAGCCAGCCAATCTTCTCTCAGGTAAGACACTTTTTTTCATTCGACCTTTATTTAAACAGATAAATCTATTGAGCCTCAAAGACTCATTTACAAGTGAGACCTGTTTGGACAGACAAAATCAGTGGTTAACTGGACACATGTAGGAGTTGGAGGCAAAAAAAATTCCTATCAGACTTTTTTTTTCCTGCCTGAGGGGAAAAAAACCTCTTAATATTAAAAAAAAAAAACTTGCACAAACAAGCACATATTTATGTAGACAATCTGCAGACGGGGGATACGAGAGCGATCAACAATGTTCATAGATGCTCTCGAGGTCACTGTAAGAGTTCTAATAAGGATGGAATAATCACTCAATGTCTTCCGGTGAGATCCATAAACATTCTCGAGGTATACCATACCATACCATACCACTTTATTTATAAAGCACTTAAAACAGCTACAAGGCCAACCAAAGAGCTGTACAGACAAAACAACAGGTAACACACAAAGCAAAATACAAAATGAAGTAAATCAGAATATAGACATAAAAACGATGCAGATAATGACGACAAACCAGTGTTGAGCGTACAAGATCAAAACACAGATCATCTGGTGTTGAAAGCTACTGAATAGTAGTGAGTTTTTAAACGGGACTTGAAAACTGAG
>NC_056501.1:44885856-44890858 GCF_014905685.2 Nematolebias whitei | reverse complement strand
TTCACTTGAATCTTCAAGAAAGAAAGTCTCAGGATGGGTGAACCTGTATTTCTGGATTCAAATCAATAAAATGACAGTTCCTGTCCCACAAGGTTCTTAAGGTCAAGGGTTTTGACCTTAGGCTTAGTCGTGACACCAGATTAAGTTCACTACACATATAAACGGAAGGCTCAGAGGGAAACTCAGGGAGGACTCAGGAGAGCTCAGGAGAGCTCAGGGGAGACGCAGGAGAACGCAGGAGAACACAGAGACCCAACGAATACGACTCGACAAGGAACAAGACAGAAACAGACGGCTTAAATACATGGACAAGACGAGACGTGATTACAAACAGCTGTGACGAGACAAGGGTGGCAACAATTAAACTGAAGAGGAAAACACTAGGGAAACACAGACACAAACAGAGCCAGCAAATGGTACCATCCTTACACTACCATGCTTTTCACAACGTACCCAGACCAAAAGAGGCAGTGGATCCAAGCGATCAGAAGAGATGACGGTCCCGACCTCTGCTTAAAGCCACGGAGCACTTGTAGTCAGCATTTCACTCAGGAGGATTTTGGCTGCGGATCCACCACCAGCTGCTTTAAAAGTTGAGTTGTTCCTTCTCTCTTCACCTGGAATAATTCACCACACCAGCTAAGAGAGAGTCTGCTTTTAGAGGGCTCAGAAACAGCAGATTTTCCTCTCACAGAAAGCTAGCCAGGCTGAAGCTGCTACTGCTGCTGTCCAGGTAAAACTCACTTCACCTGGTGGCGCATCCAACCACATGTAAATATCAATTTAAGATGGTACATTATAAACTTGTCATGTAAGTCATGGAGAGATCAAGTCAATGGCTACATGCAACGACTCACAAAATGTATTGATCTTCATGGAAATAATGTCAACATTAATAATAATAATGTCAATAAGCTCAATAATTGAAACAATAATAATAATAATGTCAATAAGCTCAATAATTGAAACAATCTTGTTAATCGTATTTTATTTTGTGGTTTTACAGGTGCACTCCCAGCTGTCCTCATTCTGCTCAGTCCTGTGTTGGTGGACTCTCATAGCCTGCGTGAATCACCATAATTACGTAATTATTTCACCACTTGCTCTAGCTGAGATTGGATGCTTCTCCCCTCCCTCTCCGCTTTGCTTCGCTGCTCTGTCTGTCTGTGAAACTGCTTCTGAGCCTCTCTTGCATATCTTCCGAACCATAATTATGGACCTGTTTTGATCAGTTGGTCCCTCAACTCAATTTACAACATTTATTTGAAGAGAAGACAAGCTTTAGGTGAGTCGATTTGCATGTTGGTACGCACGCAGGTGGATATCTCATCGACTGGAAGACTTGATGATGTGTCTATCTCTGCTGCCATCTGTGGATTTTAATGATGCATATTTAATTGGATTTTTGATAACTGGTTCCTGCTTTTTGGATTTGGCTTGTTGCTGGTTTTATCTACAATCAAGGAAGTCATCGGCAGTACATTTGGACCTGATCACGCTGCTTGCCTTTATGATGGCTTGGTTTGTGTCTCGAGTACCAGGACTCAAATGCTTTGGGCTGAATGGATCAGATCTTGGGGATTTTATTCAGTCACGTTCCATTGGTGTGGCCATGTAATTTGGACATTTCAGAACCGAGTCGACTAACACAGACTCAAGGTAGATGTCATTAAGTTCTGCCTGTCCCCAACACAACTGTGTGTTTATCTGAATTTGGCTCCCTTGGCTGGCCTTAAAGGCCATCTTATCTGAATTCGCCTGGAGAATATGTGATCTGACGCTCACATCCCCGTCCCTGATGAATTTCCAACTGATAACCAGATGAAAACAGCTGAATAAACTTTGTGTCATCATTTCAGGACTCTTGGATTCTCATAGACGTTTTTCTTGGTCATTCCTCAACATACCTCTGGTATGGACTTCCGGTAAGATGGCGCCCGTGTACATGGCTTGCAATCCACCTCTGCTGATGGTGTTTGGATTATTTTTGTTTTTTGCATTTCACATCTGTGCCATCAACTCTCTGCTGGTGTATGACAGACAACAACTTTTGGATCTTTGTTTTTCTGTCACTGAAGTTGCTTATTTGGAACAATATGAGCGTACCTCTGGACCACTACCCCTCCTCCCCCTCTGCTGGCGGATGTGCCAGCTTACCTTCGCTGCGCTCCTCACCTTCCTGCCCAGAGATATCGCTTCAGACGCCGGGGAAAACATGCTGGTCAGCTGGTGAAGCTTAAAGCTCTGCGTGCTGCATCTTCCTCTCCAGCTGGTGGTCATGGTCTCCATCGCCGGCTTCCTATGTGCCCGGACCAGGTAACCAACGGCAGTTGTCAGCCGGTGCACCACTCGGACCAACCTGGAGGGGCTGTTTTTGAAAACTTGCGGCCATTAGCGTGCGCTAACTCCACCGCTGCTGGCTCCACTTCGGACAATATCCGGATGTGTTTGGTCAACGCAAGATCTGTTACCAACAAAACTTTTATCCTCAGGGATTACTTTCAAGAGCATGATTTGGACTTTCTGTGCATCTCAGAGAATTGGATGTCTCCGGGTGAGTCCAGCGCCTTGACGGAATTATAGCCACCGAACTGTCTGTATTTTAATGCCCCGCAGCCATCAGGCTGGCGCGGTGGTGGATTATTAACAATATTCATATCAACTTTTGACTGTAAACAACTGCCCATCCCAGTTTCCTGCACCAGCTTTGAGTTGAGCGTCTTTGAACTCGGACATTCACCTCCGACGTTATTTGCACTCGTCTACCACCCACCTCGATCTAAGGATTTCATAAAAGAGTTTTCTGACTTCTTGGCTGAAATCACACCAAAATATGAGTATGTTTTCATTATTGTGGACTTTAATTTGCATGTGTGCTGTCCTGAGAAGCCCTCGGTTAAGGACTTTTTAGATTTATTGGACTCATTTAATTTAACTCAACATGTAAACGATCCCACCCAAGAGTGTGGACATACACTGGACCTTGTTTTAACTCATGATGTGACTGTTAATAATCTTGTTATTGGTGATAATGTTTTTTCAAACCACAAGGCAGTCCGGTTTGAGGTCACCCTACCCCATCTAACTCCTAAGTCGTGCATTGCTGCATGTAGGACCCGGACCATTAACCACTTCACTTCCACACTTTTCACAGATGTTTATAACTCTGAAATGATCTTTTAGGCCCCGGTGTTTCTCACCACCACTGAGGAGCTGACATCCCAGTTCAACTCTGTCTGCTTAAAGACTCTGTATCATGTTGCGCCTGTTCAAACCAAAAAATCAAAACTAAGAGCAGAACCTTGGCTGAGTGACGTCACCAAGGCCATTAGGTAACAATGTAGGAGGGCGGAGCGAAAGTGGAGGAAAACAGACTGCAGTTTTTTTTTTCAAATACTTAAAGAGAGTTGGCGCCATTATCAGAAATCAATGAAAGCTGCTAAATCCAAATACTTCTCTGATATAATTACCTCAAACTCTCACAACCCACGTGTCCTCTTCTCCTCCCTAAACTCTGTTCTCCACTTCACTGAACCATCACCTCTGAAAGCCTCGACTGAGCTGTGCAACAACTTCTTACATTTCTTTTTGGAAAAAATTGCGACCACCCGGGCTCTCATTTCCCCTCCAACTCATGACCCATCCATCCCACCTCAATCTGTAGCTCTATTTGACCATTTTGAACCCATCACTCTATCTTCTCTAGAGCAGGTCATGTGCAGCTGGAAAGTGGGTGGGCTCCCCCTTTGATGTGGTCCCCCCTCGACTACTAAAGGAGGTTTTTCCAACTCTAGGTCCGTCCATTCTTGATATAGTAAACAGTAGTTTATCCACTGGCATGGTGCCAAAATCCTTTAAACATGCTGCTGTCCAGCCTCTCCTGAAAAATCAAACCTTGACCCCTCAGTCGTTTCCAACTACTGGCCTGTCTCCAAACTCCCATTTGTTTCTAGACTACTGGAGAAAATAGTCAAGTCCCAGTTGAAGTGCTTCCTGGAGGATCACGCCATTTTAGAGCTTTTCCAATCTGGCTTTAAACCTCTCCACAGCACTGAAACTGCCCTGCTGAAGGTCTTTAATGACATCTTCAGATCCACAGATACTGGTGATTCTGTGCTGCTTGTCCTGTTGGACTTCATGCCCGCCTTCGACACCATCGACCATGAGATCCTCATTGCTAGGTTGGAGCAGTGGGTGGGCGTCACAGGATCAGCCCTCAATTGGTTCAGATCTTACCTCGCTGACAGATCCTTTTGTGTCTCCATCAAGGATTTTAGTTACGCAGAGGCAGAGCTTAAATGGGGGTTCCACAGGGGTCCATCCTGGGTCCCCTCCTATCCTCTTTATACCTGCTGCCACTTGGTGCTATTTTCCAGAAACACAACATGCCCTTCCATTTCTATGCCGATGACTGTCAAATTTACTTCCCCCTAAGACACAATGGTACATGCTCAATTCAACCTCTGCTCGACTGCCTGGCTGACATCAGTGACTGGATGGTTTTAAATTTCTTGAGTTTCAATGAAAAGAAGTCTGAAGTTATGTTGTTCCCTCCCAACGACACAATCACAAACCACTGTATCGACCTCTTCGCTCTAACCCTGTCAGAAAAACAAAGAGTCACTAATCTGGGCGTGATAATGGACCCTTCCCTGAAACTTAACAATCATGTAAACATGATTGTTAAATCATGCTTCTTCCAACTTAGGCAGCTGTCTAAACTGAAGCCCATAATGTCCAAAAAGAACCTGGAGACAGTGATACGTGCATTCATTACATCTAGGCTTGATTAGTGCAATTCGCTCCTGTTTGGTATCAGTCAGACCTCCCTTGCACGACTACAACCGGTCCAGAATGCAGCAGCCCAATTTTTAACCAGTACAGGCAAAAGAGAGCACATTACACCAGTTTTGGCCTCACTGCACTGGTTACCGGTTCACTTCCGAATCTAGTTCAAAATACTCATGTATGTCTACAAATCACTGAATAGTCCCCCCCCCCC
>NC_056501.1:44883588-44885756 GCF_014905685.2 Nematolebias whitei | reverse complement strand
GTTTGTGCTGATGTTCAATGTTTTATGTTATGAGTGCTTAGTGTATAATTAGTTGATGTTTTTCTTAGTTCATATCTTAGATGTTATTACTGTTTTTCTTATACATTTTATTGTTGGATGTAACTGGGACCCCGTGTACATAATTTCGCTCCACCACATGTACCACATGAGGTGCGAATGACAATAAAGAAACTCTGACTCTGACACAAAATTCATTCTTGCTTGGGGTGTTCAGAAACAATACCAAAAACCAATTAAACGATGTCTCAACATCAACAAAAACAGTGACTAAGCAACCAGTAAAACAACGTTTCAACATTGACAAAAGCAGTGATTAAGCAACTAGAAAACGACGTTTCGGTGCGCCACTCACTCTGAATGTCAGGTTTGATCACGTTATCGCGTCTGGTAGCATTATCCTAACTGGCGTCACCCCCCTTCGGTCATGGGAGACCGCGAACACGGGTGAGGACGTCACTCCATGAGCTAAAGTTAGGCTGTCCTTGAGTAGTTTTAACTGTTTGCGCAGCTGAAAGAGGACTTTGAGGTCTGGATTGGAATCCAGTTCGACTTTCGATGGAGTGTATTTGTCTGGGTCAGTCAGATACAGGATCATCAAGTTAATTGCAGGATCATCCAACTTCTGAAGTTGGATGATGTCTGGGTCAGTTGAAAATGACTTTTCATATTTTAAAAGAACTTGGCGAAGTTTGTCTCTTTCTTCATCAGATGTCAGAGTGTCGGCTTGGGCGACCACCTGTTCAATCTGTGATGAGACTGATGAGGGTTCTTGCTCCATGGGGAGCTCCAACGAATCCTTTTCTGAGTCGTCGGACTTGTCTATGGGTAAGACACTGTAGATGAACAGATGCTCAGATATATTCATCAATTAACACGGATTCCTCATTTTTCTGAACTGAATAAAACGTGCATTGAATTTAATGAAATGCAAACGTGAGACGTCATTTATATTTGACCCATCAAAATGAATGCGGCCATTTATTTACAGAATCAAAGTTTAACATCAAACATTTACATTAATTTGGCAAATTATGAAAATAACAACATAAGCAATCAATCAGGAAAAATCATACGGCCATGATTTTTCCGTTGCTTCACCACAGACATTTATGAAAACTGTACAATTATGATCTTTTACCCACACGGCGGTGGATGAGCACTTACACAGACATTTCTAAATATCTGGAAGAATTTCTACTTGAGAGAGGAGTTTAAAGATGGGAAAGAAGTTTAAAGAAGAGTAAAAGATGGGGTTTGAGGGAGTGTGAACAGAACGGCACTCTCCGGGCTTTCTTCAGCTTCTCCTTACAGTACACTTAGGTGGTGAAAACGACTCTTTTACCTGGAGATGTCTCAGGCGAGATTCCGTTTAACGCACCCTTCAGCTTCTCCGTAGGATGCTGTTACTCGTCCGGAGTAATGGCGAGACTGTCCACCACAGCTCACCTCAGTGAAGATGTTATAATCCCATGAAACTCGGAAGAGCTCTGTTGTCATGTCAGGATCTTCCCGGCTCCCAGAACTGGGCTTCTCCGCACAGAACTGAACAGAACTGAACTCAACCGAACCGAGTAGAACCCTCACAGAACTGGTAGAACTTCACAGAACTGGGCTTCTGGAAGTACCGACATTTTAAAGAGCTCTTTTCCCGGTTCATCCTGGGAGTATTCCCATTGGCCAGAACCGACCAGACGGGGTGTGTTTTGTGACGTAAAAGGTTAGAATGCAGCAAGAATTGTTATGGAACAGATCAGAAATGTTCTCACAGACAGAGAGAGTTTTGTTTTGGCGAGTTTCAGAAACAGGTGCCAAAACCCCCTGTTGACGTCTGAGAGGATATAAACAAGTCAGTTGTTCCAACGCATGTCTGCTTCGACTCCTGACCCTGGAACGCACACTTTGCTCATTCACAGACAGAAATCAGAAAATGCATAATTACTCTGTAATAGCTTTAACATGAGTTCTAACTTTGCATGAGAATTAAAAATCATTACACAGTTAATAAAATTGATTAGTTCACTGCAACATCTAAAATGGTTTGAACTAAGACACTTTGATTATCAACATCTGTAAAATAGTAATGATAATAAAAAAGAGAGTGTTCTTTCACTTGATTATCAAGAAAGAGAGTCTCAGGATGGGTGAAC
>NC_056501.1:44876153-44883488 GCF_014905685.2 Nematolebias whitei | reverse complement strand
TATCTGTACTAAAAGTCCCTAAAACATTCCTGTTGTTTTCTTGACTTATAATGACCCTCTGACATCACTAGAACCACCCCCTGTTGGTTGTTTCAACCAATCAGGAAGTCCTGAAGTGACCGGAAGTGAGAACTCTTTAAGAGTCCACAGTTCCTGGAACTCGTCAGTCTGTCAGTCAGTCAGTCAGTCGGTCAAGTTCTCCTGAGTCTTCTGGAGGCTTCGAGTCTCTCAGGCTTCAAGTTCTCTGATGAAGTCTAGTCTTGAACTCTGTCTTCGGAGACTGTGATGGATTCTTCCACATCTGAGTGGAACCTCTGACGGACTCACAGCTTGCTGTGTATCCACCCGGGAGATGAGCGTGTTTGTTGAACGGAGTAAGCGGCACGACTCCTGATATGGCCAGCCGCTCTTACCGGAGACGCTGAAAGGTAGCGTTGAAATGGACCTCTGTACCGGAGTTGATTTATCTTCTGCAAAGGTAACGAGTCGTCACGCACCAAGTGTACCGGAGAGTTGGACTGGTGTTGAAAGAAGCGTGCTAATTCTGGTAAACAAAACACCTCCCCGTTAAGTGTTTAAACTCTTCATTTCCCATCTTTAAACTCTTCTATTTTGCCAGTAGTCTAGATGCCTTCTTCAAGTCCTGTTGTCTTATTAAGTAAAACGTGCCAAGTTTTATTAATCATAACCAGATCAGCTAATCAAGTGTACAATGTTTTGATGTTAAATTTTGATTCTGTTCAATAAATGACCACATTTATTCTGATGGGTCAAAGGAAATTAACGTCTCATGTCACTGATTAAACAATCATCACAGTTATCTCGGTCACATGGCAGTAATTTAACTCTAAAAAGAGAGAACCCGTTTATTTAAATACTTTAGTAGTCAAGGGCAGCTAACCTAGCCCTTAGCACACTACATATTGGTGGCCCGCACGGTCTCTAAAAGAGATAAATTATGCTTCATTGTCCTCTTTAAACACCACCTACGACATTTTGGTGGCCGAACAGATCTCTAAAGATATATAAATTCTATGTGACAGGAGTTTCTGTGCTGTTGAGATTAACACTGCTTGTTGGTGCATGGGAGTCCGAGTTTTGAGCTTGAAAGGACATGATAAGTCATGCTTGTGGTGTTCAGAAAGCTTCAATTACATAAATGTGTTCTTGTTAAAGTTGAAAAGTGTACATCTGTTTGTGTAACTAAGCTGGATGCTGTGGGAAAAACGCTTTATTCTGTTTGAAACTGTGGCATGACCAGGAGGTTCTGCTGTCCGACTCGGTTTTGTTTATTTGACTGAACGAGTTGTGTTTTAAATGGATGAAAAGCTGTTTTAAAGCTGGGCGCTGACTCAGACCGCTGTTTTATGCTGTTAGTTGCATTTTTAACAGTAAATAGTGCATTTTTGAAGTTTTAATGGGTGATAGTTTGACCGGACTGTTCATGCTAACTGCTAGTGTGAAGCAAGTAAACACGGGCTGTGATTGGTTGAAAGCCACTGTTTGGGTCGCTCTGATTCGCTGAGAAGCTGGTGACGTATCTTTGTGCATACACTCCCTCTGATGTCAGATTGTGAGGCCCACTTCCGATGTGCACGTGTCTGGAAAAGTCACGTGACCCCGGAAATGAAGCTCGTTTTAACCGAGTCCTACTTTGTGTTTAAAAACGCTAAATAAAGCCTGCCAATGTTCCTAAAACTCATGTTTTCATGCAGATAAAGCATGCTTGTGGACAACAGCCACGTTAAAAGCTTTAAACCGTCCATAAAAGGTTGATTTGAACCGTGTTCGACCATTGCTACATCATAGCTAACGGCTAACAGCTGGATGTCAACAGGACGGTTCACAGGAAGTTGTCATAGACTTCTGCCGGTAAAAGTAAGCTTACACTGCTAACTGCTGTTGAAAAAGGAGTATAACAGTTTTCCTGAAAGAAAGCTGATCACTCTGCCTTTCATTTAAAAAAAAAAATTGTTAATCCAGCCTGGTTTCTGTGTACTGTTTAAATAGCGAATTCTGGTAAATTTAAACTGCTTACAAAAGCGTTTGAAAACTAAAGTTGATGTCAGACTTTCAGAAAGATTGCAGGTTTATTAATTTTAAGTGCACTCGAGTTAAATTAACACTGAAAAGGCATGGTTCATTGTATCTGTTACAAAAATAAGCTCATAATTAAGTAACACTTCCAGAAGGAGGCATTTACTTACAATATTTATGGGGTAAGACCTTAACAGGGACCCATTTATTGAAAAGTTGGCTTTTAACAGTACTGTTGATTGAACCCAGAGCTAAAATAGCGTGTGAATCTCACTGCTCACTTTAAAAAATATATTTACCTGTTAAAAACTCTTAAGTTTGCAACTGTTTAACCAGATAGGTGCTGAACAGTGGATTACTATGGCAGATTTAACAAACACTGATTTTGTTCCATGTGAGGGGAAGGACTGGTTGGAAAGAGCGTTAACGCTGCTAACAGAATCCTTACATCCATATGGTGAACAGGTGGACAGCATGAACTCAAAAGAGTTATTGGACAAGCTGAAGGATGTTGCAGAAAGTGTGACCTCTGCAACCATAACAAAGTCAATCTATGGCCAACTAGCTAAATTGGCACTCTTACTGAAGGCTACATTTTATATTGAGGCCAACAGAGCTGAAGCCCTTGATAAAAGGTTAATGCACGAGACAGAGGTCCATGCGGCAGCACGTGGGGAGTACCTAAAACTCATGGCACAGTCTAAATTTGATCAGGAGACCTGGGAAAATGACTTAAAACGTGAGAGAGAGCTCTCACAAGCTCAGCTGTCGTTAAAAGCGGACTCATATGAGGTGAAGCTATGTGAAAGAGAGATTAAGTACCAAGCACTGTGTTCGGACAATGATGCGCTACAACGAGAGGTGCAGCTCACATCAAAAGCTCTGAACAAGTGCAGATTGGAAAAGGCGGCGTTAGTCCAACAAGGCGTGCGTTTACAAAGTTGATGTCATACATCACATGAACGCTTAAAAGCATGTGAGGCGAAACTGGCCGCAGCAACAAATGAGATTTCTGACGTGGGGCAAGGTTGTCTGGAACTCAAAGACGAACAAAGTCAGAGTCCAGGTCACCCACTACTACCTCAGAAGGATTTTGCTGTACCTCCTGCACTTAATCCCCTTCCGTCACCTCCAAGTGAGTCTAGTGACTCACCTCCACGTGCTATTTTGGTTCCTAAGACACCAATCACTCAGCCGTTGCTATCAATTTCGGATTTGCACAAAATTGTAAAATATGTCCAATGCTTTGAGCCAGGGCCGTTGGGTTCAACCGACACTAAGGCCTATCTGAACGACCTTGACTTCCAATTAAGAAGCTATCCCAATGCTACAGTTGAGGATAAAGTAGGTTTGATCAGGCTCACTTCAACCAGGACGGTGTTTTCCTTCATAGAGCGTCAACCTGATGCCACAAGAAAGGATTACCGCCTGTTATGTGCTGCTCTTATGAAAGAGTATTCCCCTTGCGCGGGACCTGACGGTTATCCAGCCGCCAACAAGGTCATGCAAGGTAAGAATGAGCACCCAAGGGCATATTATTCCAGGATTTTGCAGGCTTATTTTGGTTACAGGAACGAGTCCAGCATGGAGGAGGAGGAAAAGTTTAAGTACGTTTTCAGCAAAAATCTCCACCCTGACATAAGTGCAAATGTCAGTGCAAATGATGGCTAATTTCAAAGAGAAAGCCATCAGTGAGATAAAACGTTGTGCTGTGAATGTCTTTGAAGCCCGTTCACAGGCCAAAACACCCATTGAGGTGTTCCCAGGTGAGAGGTATCCTGCCCAGTCATTAGAATTGGAAGGGACGAGAGCTTCAACTCCCCCTCCCAAAAAAATCGAGAGGAAACGAGGTTTCCCAGCAGCCAAACCACAACAGGTGAGTGCCCCCTGGCCCAGATGAGATCCTAAATGGTTTCCCAAGAAACCAGAGGATGAACGAACGTACCAGAAGGGGGGCGAACACCCTAAGGGTAAAAAGTATGGCACCAAGAGTGGCCCATACAAACAGGGATCCCACTGGGAACCCCAGAGGGGGGGACCTGCTTCCCCACCACGTCGGCTTGAACAGCCTGAGACGAAAAAGAAACAGCAGCAGGTCCAGAAAGAGAGCCGCAGACCTCTGAGCTCGGATGAGACAGACAGGGTGCATCGGTTCTTGGAATTGTTGGAAGGTGTTGCCACGGACAAACAACCTAACGCGTTGTTTGGCAATATCATTGCTGATAAGTCAGAGCACACAGACAACACCATTACTGCTGTCACAGACAGTCACCATGACGCTGTTGTTGTAAACTCTGACACACCCTCACATGAAAAAGGGGGGATACAATCACACGTCACCAACGGTTAATCGTCACAAACTGAAACCTCAGAAACAGCAACAGCTGTGCTAACGGTTCAGTCCAAACAGGGTGACACACACAACAACGCTGCCGCTGTCATGGACAGCCACCAGAACCTTGTTGTTACAAACAATGAGAGCCCCTCAACACACGGTGAGTGGGTGATCTCATACATCAATGACGGAAGTCTGTCAAAAGCCAAACTCCCAGGAGCAGCAGCAACTGCACCAACGGTTCGGAAAAACCGGGACTACACAGGTAAAGGTAAACGTAAGAAGAAACGTCGGCCAAAACCTACAAGGTTCCTGTGTAACCTGATCAGAAAGGGGGTTGCTAAGAAAGCTTACCTGTCGATCACACTTGAAGAGGTCGTCACACATGAAGCCCTACTGGATGGTGGAGCCGACATAACTATTATGTCAGCCAAACTGTTCGAGGAGCTCAGGACTGCCGCTAATGGTGTTCACGGGGACATACCTTTCATAGAATGTGCTATAGGGCTGCAGGGCCTCGCAGAGACGAGGACAACCCTAACAGCTATAGCTATGGTTCACATGCAGGTTGGCGAGATGACACTATACCACCCAGTATATGTGTCTATGGTTGACTCATTCCCATTTTTGGTCGAACAGGATTTTATAAATCACTTTGACGCGATTATAGATTATGGTAAACAGACAATGTGGGCTAGAGTGAGCAAACTCTTGCCAATACCCATGCCTCCTGAGACAGTCACAGACTGCCCAACAGCAGGCACCACCGAAGGCACCGAGGACCTCTCGGCAGAGAATACAGTCTACATTACACAATAAGTATGCCTTCAAAAGCATGTGAGACCGAAGAGACCCAACCGGTGAACCCAACTCTGACTGAACAAGAAAGCCTCCTCTGCGAGCTGAGACAGTCAGGGCCCACTGGATACTACCTACCATTGGTAGTTAAAAGTGTAAAGATCCAAGGATCCCACACCAAAGATGTTGTACTGTCGCCGGGTCAGATAAACCAGCTATCAAGGACGGAGCCGTGGACGGCCCTCAGTGGTCCTCTGACCCCTACGGGCTGCTCGCAACTCTGCCAGTACAACCTACAGCCGAGGTAATGGCAGTCACACGTGCACAGGCTACAGCCAAGCCGGCTGACAACACAGTCTCTGTACAACCAGTGCTGACTGACCCTGACATCATCCAACTTCAGAAGTCGGATCCTGCAATAAACTCGATGATGCTGTACTTGACTGACCCAGAGAAAAACATTCCGTCCGAAGCTGACCTGGATTCCAATCCAGACCTTAAAGCCCTCTTTCAGCTGCGCAAACAGCTAAAACTATTCAAGGGCATCCTAAATTTTGCTCATGGAGCGACGCCCTCACCCGTGTTCGTGGTCCCCCATGACCACAGGGGGGTGACATTAGTTAGGGTGATGTTACCAGATGCAATAACGTGATCAAATCTGCCATTCAGAGTGAGTGACGCACCGAAATGTCGTTTTCTAGTTGTTTAATCACTACTTTTGTCAATATTGAAACAATGTTTTTCTGGTTGCTTAGTCACTATTTTTGTCGATGTTGAGACATCGTTTAATTGGTTTTTGGTATTGTTTCTGAACACCTCCAGCAAGAATGAATTGTGTGTGTACTTTAGTTAGAGACTAAAAACATGTAGTTAATTTGTTAAAATTCAAATCTTTGCGGAGTCAGTGTAGCTAAATCCTTCAGTTGAGTCTCGCCCTAGACTCCAAAAACATATAGGGGAAAACCAAAAAAACCAAACCTCAAGTCGTTCGTCTAAAAGGACAACAGACAATTGACCCAAACTATATTTTGCCATGTAAATCTAACTTAAACCAAGTTAGGAATGGAAAAATAGTTTGGAATGCCCTTCTATAGGTAAAAATCCCTATATAAAAAATTTCAGCATGACCCACCCTTTAAACTGGTAACTTTAGCTGATCTAAACCATGATAGCTTACACACCAGGTGCATATAGGTTAAGGTCTTATGTAAAATCCCACTCATAAGCCCAACTAAAACCACATAAATGCATAACACATAGAACCAGAATGGCACCCACTGGGAACCACCAGCAGCAAACTTCGCTGAAGGGACCTACAACTCCAACGTGGGTCTCCAATTTCCATCCAGTGGTCGCCTCTGCAGTTCAATCGAGGGAACCCCTCTGTATGCTGATTAATCAACACCTCCAATCGTTGTGGATTTATCGTTGTGGATTATATGACTTTTTCCAATGGATTGCAGACTTTGCTTCCAAGGGGTTAAAGCATTGCTACAATGGAATTACCAACAACATAATGGAATTACCAAAAACATTGTGGAATTACCTAAACCGTTGTGGGATTGCCTTCTTTGACTTTTGTTTTCCTCTTGCTGGATTACATCAAGCTCAAGGACATTTGGAGGCGTAAGTTCATGTTGGAATTCATCCCCATGGACAGGCGATGATTTCCAAAGGGGGGACTGTAGTGAACTCGGCCTCTGACCAAAACCTGCCTCTGAGGACCTTCATGGGACAGGAACTGTTATTTCATTGATTTGAATCCAGAAATACAAATTAGCTCATCCAGAGACTGTCTAATTGTATCCTGAAGTAATCAATTGAAAGAACACTCTTCTTTTATAATATCATTACTATTTTACAATATCTTAATAAATCAAAAGTGTGTTTAGTTCATACCATTTCTAAATGTTGAAGTGAACCACTCATTTTAAATCAACTGTGAAACAGTATTAATGATTTTTTTAATCCTCATTTAAATTAGAAATCAAGTTAAATGTCTATTTACAAAGTAATTATGCATTTTTGATCTTCTGTCTGAATGAGAAGTAGTGAAGTCAGTCGAAACTCAGAAAGGAGTTATTAGAACGAAGTGGACTGTTTTTAAAACTAGCAGACGGTAAATAAGAAGCTACTGGCACCTGCTTCCTCTCACTTTGCCATAA
>NC_056501.1:44867049-44876053 GCF_014905685.2 Nematolebias whitei | reverse complement strand
AACTACTCATTTTTAAATCAACTGTGAAACAGTAATAACGATTTTTAATCCTCATTCAAAGTGGAAATCAAGTTAGAATATGTTACAGAGTAATGATTCAATTTCTTGATTGTCTGTCTGAAATGAGCAAGTTGTGTAAGTTGGTCAAAGTTCAAGTTTCGGTCAACTGCAAGTTTACTGAAAAAGAAATGTCATGTTTAACTTTTACAGCAAGATACTAGAGAATTGACTCCACGAAGTCTGAGTTCTTCATAATATCTTCTGTCTGTTCTTAAACAATCTTAATCTTTTTCCTTGACTTTTAATAACCTCTTACATCACAAAACACACCTCTGTTTTGGTCCATCGACCAATCAGAAAGTTCTCAAATGAACCGGAAGTGAGCTTTTTTAAAAGGTGCAACACTTCCTAGTTCACAAGTTCTGCAAGAGGTTCCAGCTCCAGTCGAAGTCCTGGAGAGCTCAGTAGTTCTGAGAAGTTCTCGGCAGTTCTGGGAAGAACGCTGAGGAGAACGCTGAGAGAATGCTGTGAGTTGGTTCCGGCAGTTCCAGAGTTCAGAAGGCTGGAATTCAGGATGCTGGAGGAAGAAAATAAGCTGAACGAGAGAAGATCAGGGAATTATGAAATGTCTGTTCTGGATGATCTCACGACTCCCGAGGTTTAGCTGTTCTTACGGAGACGCTGGAAGAGTTGAAAGGAAAGCTCTACACCAACGCTGAAACTATCATCTGCAAAGGTAAAAAGTGGATCTCAACCAAAGTGTACCGTTGGGTCAAGCTGGTCCAAAGGAGCGTGTTGTTCTGGTTAAAACAGACAAATTCCCTCACACATCTCTCTCAAGATAAACTTCATTTCCCATCTTTAAAATTCTCCTATCTGCTAGCAAATTAATCCAGAAGCAAGGGAAACAATCGCCGTATTGTTTCCTCCTTGTAAAACTAGCCTAAATAAGCTGTTGTTATTTTCAATTTTTGCCAATTAATGTAAATGTGTGATGTGTTAAACTTGATTCTGTTAATAAATGACCCACTGTCGTTGGTGAGTCAAAGATAATTAACGTCTCACGTTACATTTTTAATTATTCAATGCACGATATTATCCAGTCCAGAAAAATGAAAGAATCCGTTTAATCTATGAATATATCACAGAATATGTTCATCTACACTTCTACAAAAATCAAACCAGATCCCTGGCTCAATGGTACCACTCGGACTTTTAGACAACGCTGCAGGAAAGCAGAACGCAGATGGAAGAAAGACAGGCTTCATGTGTCCCAGGACATACTGAGAGACTGTCTTCATGAATATCAAAAAGCTGTTCAGCAGGCCAAATCACAATATCTTTCTAATTTAATTTCTACCAGTTGTAACCGGCCAAGGGTTTTATTTAATACCATTCAGTCTGTCATTAATCCCTCCATCAATGTTCTGAAAACTGCTACACAGTCTACCTGTGATGGTTTTCTTGATTAATTTGTGAACAAAATAGACTCTATCAAGCAGAACATTGTCAAAACATATAATGCTGTTCAGTTATGTGCTCCCTCAATAACCTCTGCTGTGTTTGATCAGTTCGACCTGGTCTCACTACCTCACCTCGTTAAGGTGGTTCAGCAGATGAAACCTACAAACTGTACCCTGGACATCATTCCCTCTAAGATGTTCAAGCAGTCCTTGGGTGTTATTGGTCCTTGTCTTCTGACATTTATTAATAGCTGTCTAAGTTCAGGTTATGTCCCGTCTGTTTTCAAACATGCTGTGGTCAGGCCTCTTCTTAAAAAAAACGGGTTTAGATCCTACAGCTTTTTCTAATTTTAGGCCAATTTCACACTTGTCATTTTTATCCAAAGTTCTGGAAAAGGTTGTTTTCATTCAGTTGCAATCTTTTTTAGAACACAACAACTTGTTTGAAAAATTTCAATCTGGCTTCAGACACCATCATAGCACTGAATCTGCACTACTCAAAGTACAGAATGATATTCGTTTGTCCCTTGATGCCAAAAAACCTGTTCTGCTTGTGATGTTGGACCTCTCAGCAGCTTTTGATACTGTAGACCATCAGGTCCTAATCACTCGTTTGGCTCAGCAGGTTGGCCTTCAGGGTGTTGTGCTTGAGTGGTTTAAGTCCTATTTAACAGACAGAACTTTCTCTGTTATGATTGGTGATCTGTCCTCTTCTTCTGTCTCTTTGACCTCTGGCGTACCGCAGGGATCCATTCTGGGGCCTGTTCTCTTCTCACTTTACATGCTACCATTAGGACCCATCATTGCACGCCATAATCTGTCTTTTCATCTGTATGCAGATGATCTACAAATCTATCTGCCGGTCACTCCCAGTTCCTCACTCAGTTTCAACTCTATTGCCAGCTGCTTAAATGACATTAAGCACTGGCTGTCTCAGAATTTTCTCCACCTCAATAACGATAAAACTGAATGGATTTTATTTGGTGCTTCCAGTAATTCATGCAACATCTCTCCCAGTCTAACTGTTCAGCGATTTGTAGACATACAGGAGTATTTTGTACTGGATTAGAAGGTGAACCGGTAGCCAGTGCAGTGAGGCCAAAACTGGTGTAATGTGCTCTCTTTTGCCTGTACTGGTTAAAAATCGGGCTGCTGCATTCTGGACCAGTTGTAGTCGTGCAATGAAGGTCTGACTGATACCAAACAGGAGTGAATTGCAGCAATCAAGCCTAGATGTAATGAATGCATGTATTACTGTCTCCAGATTATTAATGGACAATATGGGCTTCAGTTTAGACAGCTGCCTCAGTTGGAAGAAACATGATTTAACAATCATGTTTACATGAATGTTAAGTTTCAGGGAAGGGTCCATTATCACACCCAGACTGACTCTTTGTTTTTTTGACAGGGTTAGAGTGGAAAGGTCGATGCAGTGTTTTGTGATCGTGTCATTGGGAGGGAACAACATGACTTCAGATTTCTTTTCATTGAAACTTAAGAAGTTTAAAGCCATCCAGTCCCTGATGTCAGCCAGGCAGTCGAGCAGAGGTTGAATAGAGCATGTACCATTGTGTCTTAGGGGGAAGTAAATTTGACAGTCGTCTGCATAGAATTGAAAAGGTATGTTGTGTTTCAGGAAAATAGCACCAAGTGGCAGCAGGTATAGAGAGAATAGGAGGGGACCCAGGATGGACCCCTGCGGAATCCCCCATTTAAGCTCTTTCGCTGCAGAACTAAAATCCTTGATGGAGACACAAAAGGATCTGTCAGTGAGGTAGGATCTGAACCAATTGAGGGCTGATCCTGTGATGCCCACCCACTGCTCCAATCTAGCAATGAGGGTCTCATGGTCGATGGTGTCAAAGGCGGCTGTGAGATCCAATAGGACAAGCTGCACAGAATCACCAGTATCTGTGGATCTGAAGACGTCATTAAAAACCTTCAATAGGGCAGTTTTAGAGCTGTAGAGAGGTTTAAAGCCAGATTGGAATAGCTCTATGATGGCGTGATCCTCTAGGAAGCACTTCAACTGGGACTCAACTATTTTCTCCAGTACTTTAGAAACAAATGCGAGTTTGGAGACAGGCCGCAAGTTGGAAACAACTGAGGGGTCAAGGTTTGGTTTTTTCAGGAGAGGCTGGATAGCAGCATGTTTAATGGTTTTTGGCACCATGCCAGTGGATAAACTACTGTTTAAGCTAGCAAGAATGGATGGACCTAGAGTAGGAAAAAACTCCTTTAGTCATCAAGGGGGGACCACATCAAAGGGGGAACCAAAAGGTTTCAAGCTGCACATGACCTGCTCTGGAGAAGATAGAGTGATGGGTTCAAAATTGTCAAATAGAGCTACAGCTTGAGGTGGGATGGTTGGGCCATGAGTTGGAGGGGAAATGAGAGCCCGGGTGGTCGCAATTTTTTCCAAAAAGAAATGTAAGAAGTTCTCGCACAGCTCAGTCGAGGCTTTCAGAGGTGATGGTTCAGTGAGGTGGAGAACAGAGTTTAGGGTAGAGAAGAGGATACGTGGGTTGCGAGAGTTTGAGGTAATTATATCAGAGAAGTATTTGAATTTAGCAGTGTAGTGAACTAAGCCTCAGGTCAAATCTTGACCTTGAGGGCCTTCCTGGGACAAGAACTGTATTTCATTGATTTGAGTCCAGAAACACAAAATTAAGTTCATCCAGAGACTTTCTAAGTGTGTCCTGCACTGATCAATTGAAAGAACACTCTCTTTTTTATTATCATTACTATTTTACAAATGTCGTGATAATCAAAAGTGTGTTTAGTTCAAACCATTTTTAAATGTTGAAGTGAACTACTCATTTTAAATCAACTGTGAAACAGTATTAATAATTTTTAATCCTCATTCAAAGTAGAAATCAAGTTAAAATGTGTTACAGAGTAATTATTCATTTTTTTGATCTTCTGTCTGAAATGAGCAAGTTGTGATGTTGGTCAAAGTTCGGAGACAAACGCAAACAAGTTTGTTGGAACGAACTGTCATGTTTTTAAATCCTCTCAGACGCAAATAGAGAAGCTGGCACCTGTTTCCTCCCAACTCGCCTAAACATTTCTCTTGTCTGTCTCAAAAACATTTTCTGTCTGTTCCAAAACATTTGTTCTGTTTTTCTGACTTCTAGTGACCACTTACGTCACAAAAACACACCCCTGATTAGCTATTTCAGCCAATCAGGACTTCCCAAATGAACCGGAAACAGAACTCTTTAAAAGGTTCAACACTTCCTAGTTCTAAGGAGAATGCTAGTTCCAACCAGAGTGCGGTGGGAGAGCAGTTCAGTTCGGAGGGCAGAACCGAGCAGAAAAGTGCTGGAGAGAACAGGAGGTTCCAGACATGATCCGAAGTTCTTCCGAGTCTTGTGGGAATTATGCAATCTTCCACATCTGAGTGGAACTCTGACGGACTCACAACTCATGTGAGCCCACCCGGGAGGTGAATGTGTGTCGAACGAAATACCGTCACTACTCCGGACGTTTTCCAACCATCCTACGGAGACGCTGGAAAAGCGTTGAAAGGCAACTCTACACCGAAGTCGGAATTATCCTCTGCCAAGGTAAAGAGTCGATCTTAAACGGCAAGTGTACCGAGATGAAACTGGGTTCGAATGGAGAGTGCCGTTCTTATACCGACACATTTTCCCTCACACATTTTCTCTCTACTTAAACTCCATCAATTTCCCATCTTTAAAACTCTTCTATCTTGCCAGTAATTCATCCAGATATTTTCAGAAATGTCTGTTGGTTTAAAAGCTGCAAGGGAAACCATGGCCGTATGGTTTCCTAATTGTAAAGCTTGCTAATTAAGCTATGTGTTATTGTAATCAATTTGCCAAATTAATGTAAATTTTTGATGTTAAACTTTGATTCTGTTAATAAATGACCGCATTCATTTGATGGGTCAAAGAAAATTAACGTCTCAAGTCACATTTAATTTCAATGCACGATATTATTCAGTCCAGAAAAATGAATGAATCCGTTTAATTTATGAATATATCACAGGTATATGTTCATCTACAGCAGCTTTTACTGCTTTCTGATAACGGCGCCAACTCTCTTTAAGTATTTGAAAAGAGACATGCAGCCTGTCTTGCCTCCATTTGCGCTCCGCCCTCCTACATTGCTGCCTAACGGCCTTGGTGACATCACTCAGCCACAGTTCTGCTCTGAGTTTTGATTTTCTAGTTTTAACCGGAGCGACAGGATCCAGAGTCTTTAAGCAGACAGAGTTTAACTGGGATGTCAGCACCTCCGTGGTGGTGAGAAACACTGGGGGCTGAATGATCATATCAGAGTTATAAATATCTGTGAAACGTGCGGCAGTGAGGTGGTTAATGGTCCGGCTGTGACGTGCAGGAATGCATGGCTTAGGAGTTAGACGGGGGAGGTTGAACTAAAACTGGACTGGCCTTTAGTCTGAAAAAACATTATCACCGATTTCAAGATTACTAACAGTCACATCACATGTTAAAACAAGGTCTAGTCTATGTCTGCGCTCTTGGTGGGGACCGTTTATATGCTGAATTGGGTTAAATGAGTCCAATAAATCTAAAATGTCCTTAACCAAGGGCTTCTCCTGACAGCACAAATGCAAATTAAAGTCCCCAATAATGAAAACATGATTATATTTTGGTGTGATTTCAGCCAAGAAATCAGAAAACTCATTTATGAAATCCTTAGACCGAGGTGGGCGGTAGACGAGCGTACATAAAGTCGAAGGCGAATTGCCGAGTTCAAAGACGCTCAGCTCAAAGCTGGCGCAGGAAACTGGGATGGGCAGTTGTTTACAGTCAAAAGTTGATTTGAATATTGTTAATAATCAAGTCTCTGTGATGCAGAAAAAGTCCAAATCATGCTCTTGAAAGTAGTCCCTGAGGATAAAAGTTTTGTTGGTAATAGATCTTGCGTTGACAAATACATCCGGATACTGTACAAAGTGGAGCTAGCAGCGGTGGAGTTTGCGCGTGCCAATGGCCGCAGGTTTTCAATAACAGCCCCTCCGGGTCGGTCCGTGCGTCGTACCGGCCGATAACTCCCGTTGTTTACCTGGTCCGGGCATGCGGGAAGCTGGCGATGGAAACCATGACCACCAGCTGAAGAGGAACATGCAGCACGCAGGGCTTTAAGCTTTACCAGCCGCCCAGCACGTTTTCCCCGGCATCTGTAGCGATGTCTCTGGGCAGGCAGGTGAGGAGCGCAGCAGAGATAAACAGGCATGTTCGCCAGCGGGGGGTGGGTGGGGGGTCCAGAGGTACGCTCATATTGGTCCAAATAAGCGACATCGGCAGCAGAAAAACGAAGATCCAGAAGCTGTTGTTGGTCATACACCAGCAGCGAGTTTATGTCCCAGATAAAAAACAAACAAAACACAAATAATCCGAACACCATCAGCAGAGGTGGATTGCAAGCCATGTACACGGGCGCCATCTTACCGGAAGTGTAGGGTTTCTGGGGTACTGTAATACAAGTTGTGTTTTTCCTCACGTTTGCCTGTCACCCCTCAGCATTTCTCCTCCTGTGTTCCAGCACTGTTGCACCTGTGTCTGATCCTAATCACCGCAGGTGCCTTTCATTTTCACCTTGTTAGTGTCTGTATATATTCAGCCCCATAGTGTCTTGTCAGTGTCTCTGGATTGTCCTTGTCGGGTCAAGTTTTCTGCATCCCTCCATGTCTCTCCTTTAAACTAAGTCTGCTGCCCTGACAGCTTTTTGTTTTGTTTATTCATATTAAACATTTTTACTTATTTTACTGGAGTCTCCTCGTCTTCCAGCACTTTGGGTTCTACACACGGAAGCCGATCATGATAATATGACTCCTATCTTATCCATGATTGGTATTAGTGGTGTTACAACTCTCCCCATGTTACAACCATACCCAATCTCCCCTACATGAACTGCTTTCAAGATGGCGGCCACAACTAATTAACACTAGGAACAAAAAATATTCCAAGCTTAAGCCATAAAAAAAGAACTATTGTAACTGATGTGAATATCTAACCCTGCCTCTGAGAGATTCCATCATTCAGCAGTTTGATCAACACAAGTTCTGGCTGCATAAAGTGAGCGATTGTGAAGATTTTTTCATAGCATCACATTTTAATAAAAAAAAAGAAAAGAATCTTATTGTTAGATTGTGGATTCAGGCGGTCAAAATGACGTTCCTCCAGGGAAGCTGAACTCTCCCTTAGAGAAAGGGTGAAAAGTTCAGTTATCATGTTAACAGCTTCTTCTGGATGTCAACAACAAATTGGTTCACCCATTATGAGAAAGTGCTATTTAAATGACTGAGTTTATTGCAGCTCCTCAGACTAAACAAGTCTTTTGGATAAAGGACAAAATATTTCAACAAGATGAATATGTCCAGGGGACCTGATTTTATTAGATTTTTCTACCTGGATTATTGAGCATGCATCAGGATACGGTGAGAAGTTCAGATATAGGGGAACAACTCGGCATAAAGCCACTGCTCTCCTCATCGAGAGGTGACAGTTGAGGTGGTTCAGACATCTGGTAAGGATGCTTCCTGTGTACCTTCTTAGAGAGGTGGTTCAGGGATGTCCAACTGGGTGGAGATCCCAGAGAAGACCCAGGACATGTTGGAAAGACTATGTAGTGTGCTAAGGGCTAGGTTAGCTGCCCTTGACTACTAATATATTTAAATAAACGGGTTCTCTCTTTTTCAAGTTAAATTACTGCCATGTGACCAAGATAACTGTGATGATTGTTTAATCAGTGGCATGAGACGTTAATTGCCTTTGACCCATCAGAATAAATGTGGTCATTTATTGAACAGAATCAAAATTTAACATCAAAACATTGTACACTTGATTAGCTGATCTGGTTCTGATTAATAAAACTTGGCACATTTTAATTAATAAGACAACAGGACTTGAAGAAGTCATCTAGACTACTGGCAAAATAGAAGAGTTTAAAGATGGGAAATGAAGAGTTTAAACGCTTAAAGGGGAGGTGTTTTGTTTACCAGAATTAGCACGCTTCTTTCAACACCAGTCCAACTCTCCGGTACACTTGGTGCGTGATGACTCGTTACCTTTGCAGAAGATAAATCAACTCCGGTACAGAGGTCCATTTCAACGCTACCTTTCAGCGTCTCCGGTAAGAGCGGCTGGCCATATCAGGAGTCGTGCCGCTTACTCTGTTCAACAAACACGCTCATTTCCCGGGTGGATACACAGCAAGCTGTGAGTCCATCAGAGGTTCCACTCAGATGTGGAAGAATCCATCACAGACTCCGAAGACAGAGTTCAAGACTAGACTTCATCAGAGAACTTGAAGCCTGAGAGACTCGAAGCCTCCAGAAGACTCAGGAGAACTTGACCGACTGACTGACTGACTGACAGACTGACGAGTTCCAGGAACTGTGGACTCTTAAAGAGTTCTCACTTCCGGTCACTTCAGGACTTCCTGATTGGTTGAAACAACCAACAGGGAGTGGTTCTAGTGATGTCAGAGGGTCATTACAAGTCAAGAAAACAACAGGAATGTTTTAGGGACTTTTAGTACAGATA
>NC_056501.1:44833346-44867039 GCF_014905685.2 Nematolebias whitei | reverse complement strand
TTATGGCAAAGTGAGAGGAAGCAGGTGCCAGTAGCTTCTTATTTACCTTCTGCTAGGTTTAAAAACAATCCACTTCGTTCTAATAACTCCTTTATGACTTTCGACCGACTTCACTACTTCTCATTCAGACAGAAGATAAAAAATGCATAATTACTTTGTAAATAGACATTTAACTTGATTTCTAATTTAAATGAGGATTAAAAAAATCATTAATACTGTTTCACAGTTGATTTAACATGAGTGGTTCACTTCAACATTTAGAAATGGTATGAACTAAACACACTTTTGATTTATCAAGATATTGTTATATAGTAATGATAATATAAAAGAAGAGTGTTCTTTCAACTGATTACTTCAGGATACAATTAGACAGTCTCTGGATGAGCTAATTTGTATTTCTGGATTCAAATCAATGAAATAACAGTTCCTGTCCCATGAAGGTCCTCAGAGGCAGGTTTTGGTCAGAGGCCGAGTTCACTACAACTATGTCTCTCAGTTGGCCTGGAGATGTCTTGGAATCCTCACAGAAGAGCTGGAAGTGGTGGCTGTGGAAAGAGATGTGTGGATAAATGGACTGTACTCTACTTATATAGCGCCTTTCTATCTGATGAAGATACTCAAAGCGCTTTACACTACAATCTGCCTCATTTACCCATTCATACAGCACTCTACTAGATCTCTACAAAGCTAATTGAACAAATCATTATAAAGAGCCTAATCAGAGCTTTATCACATTCATACACTGATGGGACACAAATCGGAGGCAATGAGGGGTTCAGTGTCTTGCCCAGGGACACTTCAGCATGTGACTGCTGGTGGATTTGAACCCCCAACTCTTGCATTGGAGGACAACTGCTCTAACCACTCAGCCACAGCCATCCCTGTGGACCTTCCTGTTCAAGCTTCTGCCCCTACAACCTTACTCTACCCTAACCTGACGGATGGATTATTAACCATAAGTAAAATAATAAAGCAATGGGCATTTTATCTATTCTGTGGCAAAGGTTTATACTGCTATTTAGATAATAATATATATAATAGATAATAATGAAGATAATGGATGGATGGATGGATGGATTAAAATATCTAGAGATACAGATACTCTTTATTGTCGTTCGCACCACATGTACCACATGTGGTGGAACAAAATTGTGTACACAGGGTCCTAGTTACAATAAAATATAAAATAAAAACAGTAATAAGATCTAAGATATGAACTAAGAAAAAAATAAGCACAAAATACGCTAAGCACTAATAGCACAAAAACAATAAACACAGTACATCGAACAGCAGCAGGAACATGAGTCTGTGTGAACAGATGAGTACAAATGAACACAGCAGCATGAAACAGATCAGCAGCAACATGATGTGATTTTTTCAGTGATTATCGTGATTAGAGATTCATGAGTCTGACAGTCTCAGGGTAGAAGCTGTTCCTCAGTCTAGTTGCTCTACACTTAATGCTCCTCAACCTCCTTCCTGAGGGGAACGGGGCAAAAAGTGTGTGTGCTGGGTGAGTGGGGTCCTTCATGATGCAGGTGGCCCTCTTCCTGCATCTAGAGGTGTAGCTATCTGTGATGGTGGGGAGGCTGACTCCAACAGACTTCTGTGCAGCCTTCACCACATTCTGCAAAGCTTTTCTTTCTGCAGCTGTGCAGCCCCCATGCCACATGTTGGTGCTAGAGCACAGGATGCTCTCCACTGCACACCTGTAGAAGGAGGTGAGGACTGAGCTTCCCAAACTGGCTTACCTCAGCCGTCTGAGGAAGTAGTCTTTGATGAGCTTTCTTGATCAGGCTGGTAGTGTTGTTACCCCAGCTGAGGTTGTTGTTCAAGTGCACACCCAAATACTTATAGCTGGAGACCGCTTCCACTGCAGATCCTCCTCTGTTCGGGGGTGGGTGGTGGGTGGGTATGTGTGTTTGTTCCTTCTGAAGTCCATGACCATCTTCTTTGTCTCCTTCACATTGATGTAAAGGTTATTCTCTTTGCACCAGCTCTCCAGGTGTTCCACCTTGTGCCTGTAGCTGGACTCATCATTGTTTGTGATACATCCCAACCAGCATCTAAATAACTGCTTTAGAGGAAAACATTAAGGGGATCACCACTGAAGATCAAATATTAGTTGAAAAGTTTGTATCTAATTGCTATAATTGTAACTATAATTAAAAGAAAAAAGCAATGAGTATTTTATCTGTTCTGTGACAAAGGTTTCTACTGCTATCTAACTTGTAGTGATGATAACGTTCCAATAAAATACACTTTTTGTTATCTTAACTAAAAACCAGGAACAATAAGGGCCACATGTTAAAATAAACAAGCAATGTCCCTCCTAGATCCTAGCAAGAGGAGGGTGGAGTTTTATCCATGAACAGGTGCAAATGGGGGACTAGGGCATCACAAATGGTGGTTTTGGCCAACACAGATTAATCTTCATCCACCCCAATCATTAGAGGAAACTATAGTTTTAAGGAGTCTATAAACTACTGTTCAAACTTTGACAACAATTTATTGTTATTTAGCTCATTCAATTCGATTAATTCAAAAATACTATATTAACCCCAGAGGGAAATTATATAATGACAACCAAAACCAGCTGCTCACATGTTGTCAGCAGCAAACTGGTTGATCCACTCTGAGAAGGCGCTATTTAAGAGACTGAGCTGAATACAGCAACTCAGACTGAGGAAGTCTTTCGGACGAAAGACGAAACATATCTACATTTTTTTGCTTTGTTTTGTTTTTTTTAATGTCCGGAGGACCAGATTGAACTTTTTTGGATTTATTCTACCTGGATTATTGAGCATGCATCAGGATATTCTGTGCATACATGTTTTCTCCAGTGTTCTCCCACAGACCAAAAAATGCATGTTCTGTTAATTTGTAACTCTAAAGTGTCTTTAGATGAGTGTGAAAGGTTGTCTCATTTGTGTCTATGTGTTGCTGTGATGGACTGGAGACCTTTCCAGGGTGTTCCCCGCTTCTCGCACCATGACTGCTGGATAAGGGCACCAGTGACCCCCCCCCCACCCCATTATTCAGAAAGGAAATAACAGGTAAAAGATAATGGATGGATGTATCAAGTCCTTCAACTCATGAAAGAGCTTTAGGTGAAATCTGATGTCCTTTAACGGTAGGTGCAAAATAATCTGCATCTAATTGTTCATTTAAACTGGCTTGAAAAAGGAAAGCACATTTGCCTAATGTATTATGCTAAAGTATTTTTTGCCTCAAAAAAGTTCAAACCATTGTAGTGAACTAAGCCTCAGGTCAAATCTGGCCCTGAGGGCCTTTCTGGGACAAGAACTGTTATTTCATTGATTTGAGTCCAGAAACACAAAATTAAGTTCATCCAGAGACTTTCTAAGTGTGTCCTACACTGATCAATTGAAAGAACACTCTCTTTTTATTATCATTACTATTTTCTTGATAATCAAAGTGTGTTTAGTTCAAACCATTTTAAATGTTGAAGTGAACTACTCATTTTAAATCAACTGTGAAACAGTATAAATGATATTTAATCCTCATTCAAAGTAGAAATCATGTTAAAATGTGTTACAGAGTAATTATGCATTTTCTGATTTTCTGTCTGAAATGAGCAGGTTGTAAGTCGGTCCAAGGTCGGAGACAAACGCAAACAAGTTTGTTGGAACGAACTGTCATGTTTTTAAATCCTCTCAGACGTAAATAGAGAAGCTGGCACCTGTTTCCTCCCAACTCGCCTAAACATTTCTCTTGTCTGTCTCAAAAACATTTTCTGTCTGTTCCAAAACATTTTTTCTGTTTTTCTGACTTCTAGTGACCTCTTACGTCACAAAAACACACCCCTTGTTGGCTCTTTCAGCCAATCAAGACTTCCCAAATGAACCGGAAACAGAACTCTTTAAATGTCGACACTTCCTAGTTCCAGCCAGCGCGGTGGGAGAGCAGTTCAGTTCGGAGAGCAGAACCGAACAGAAAAGTTGCTGGAGAGAACAGGAGGTTCCAGACATGATCCGAAGTTCTTCCGAGTCTCGTGGGAATTATGAAATCTTCCACATCTGAGTGGAACTCTGACGGGCTCACAGCTCATGCGAGTCCAACCGAGAGGTGAACGTGTGTCGAACGAAGTACCGTCACTACTCCGGACGTTTTCCAACCATCCTACGGAGACGCTAGAAAAGCGTTGAAAGGCAACTCTACACCGAAGTCGGAATTATCCTCTGCCAAGGTAAAGAGTCGATCTTCAACGGCAAGCGTACCGAGAGGGAAGCTGGGATCTAATGGAGAGTGCCGTTCTTATACCGACACATATTCCCTCATCCATCTTCTCTCTCTACTTAAACTCCCTCAATTTCCCATCTTTAAAACTCTTCTATCTTGCCAGTAATTCATCCAGATATTTTCAGAAATGTCTGTTGGTTTAAAGTTGCAAGGGAAACCATGGCCGTGTGGTTTTCTAATTGTAAAGCTTGCTAACTAAGCTATGTTGTTGTTGAAATCAATTTGCCAAATTAATGTAAATGTTTGATGTTAAACTTTGATTCTGTTAATAAATGACCGCATTCATTTGATGGGTCAAAGAAAATTAACGTCTCACGTCACATTTAATTTCAATGCACGATATTATTCAGTCCAGAAAAATGAAAGAATCCGTTTAATTTATGGATAATATATCACAGATATATGTTCCTCTACACCATGAGACAGTTTGAAACATTTCTAAGGTTGTGAGAAAGATCTGTTAGTTGTCCTAATGACTTGATTTTTATGTTTGCTGAACTCGTGCTCAGCTCACCTATCAACAGGAAGTACTGTGCCAGTAAAGATGATCTTTTTATCATGAGTTATAGCCAGAAGAAAAGCAGAGCAACAGACACTATGAGCCTGGTGTGAGCTAGTGAGTGAAGTCATTCAAGATGCCCTTGACAGTAAAAAAGCACTGCGCTACTTGACAAATGATTGTTTTACTCTCAGTTCAGCACAGTTAACATCCCATCTAATCTTATGTGAATGAAGAGATCTATAAGAACAAAGAAAGTACAACTTTTCAAAACATCACGTCATAAAAATATTCAGTCGCTTAAAATTTTATCATTTCAACTTCATATGAATAGCAAGAGCAGGGGTTCAGAAAATATATTCAATATTTTTCCTAAAAAAAGATGATGCCTGGATGGGAACGTTATAAAACCTATATGTTCTTTAATGCACTTGTAGATGAACAGATGCTGAGATATATTCATCAATTAAAACGGATTCTTCATTTTTCTGGACTGAATATAAACGTGCATTGAAGATATAAGTCAACTTATTCAACTGTGGGCACCTATTTGTAGGTTTTACCCCAATTCATGAATATCCTTAAGTAAATGCTTCTCTGGCAGTGTTACTTAACGTGCTTATTTCTTAACAGATACTAGATTACCAAGCTCTTTTTTAGTGTATTTTACTCTAAAGCACTGAATTTTTAATAAACCTGCAATTTTCTAAAAAGTCTCACAGCACATCAGTTTAAAGACACTTTTTAAACCGTTCTGTTCCAGAAATTTGCTATTTTACAGTTACTCATAGAACCAAGTGGTGAACAGAAAAAGAAAAATTGATGATGTGTCAGGATTAATTAGTCTTTCTTCAGAAAAACTGTTATTACTCCTGTCCTCCTGTCAGTTTTTGCTATTTAAAAATTTAAATAGGAAGATGTATTTTTTAGGTGGTAACTTAAACAGAAAAGTTTCTTTTTCCTGATATATTTACTCTTATTTAGTGATCTAGCAATTAAACGTGTATTATATTTCCAGCAAATGAGCAACTTATCAACTCTGTGAATATCTGAACCGTATCTTGTAAAAAGTTTCTAATTTTTCATTTTGTACCTCCTGTTTGAAGAATTCAGTGAATGAAAAATGTCCTAGTAAATGCATTTCTGCATAAATACCTTAATTACTTTTTAAATGCAAGATAACAGTGAATATTCAGCTGTGAGGAACGTTTATTAACTCAAAAATGCCTTACAGAAAGAAAATACGTTTAATTCCACTCAAAAATAACCTAAAACTGAAGTGAAACTGTGATCTCAAGTTTCCCAGGAGGGGGCAGTGTTTAGCTTTCTACCAGCAGGAGTCTATGACGACTTCCTGTGACGTTCGGTTGACATCCTGTTGTTAGCCGCTTAGCTTAAAGTTAGCTTCGGCTAAACTCGGTCAAAATCAACATTTCTGAACGGTTTTAAAGCTTAAACGTGGCGTTGTTTCAACAAGCACGACATTTTTGCATGAACAATGAGTTTTAGGGGCATGTGGCAAGTTACATTTAGTGATTTTAGGCACAGCAAAGCTTCGGTTCAACCGAACTTTACAATCTGACATGGAGGAAGTGACGTAGCCACGTCACTCATCCGGTCGTTAGCTGTTAGCTTAAAATTAGCATCGCCTAGACACGGTTAAAACCAACATTTCTGAACGGATTTTTTACTCAAACGTGGCAAACTTTTAGCGATTAGACTTCGAAGAACTAGCAGCTGATCAGAATACAGCTTTTAAAGCGTTTTTGAACTCTAAAAAGCAGATTTTATTCCCTATGAAAAACGAGTTTTCATTTCCGGGTCACGTGACTGAATCCGCCAATGACAGAGCAGCACGGGGTGGGCTTTACGACCTGACACGTCAGAGGCTCACGACTGACACGTCTCTCAGCCAATGAAAGCGTTCCACGGCAGCTAATTCAACCAATCACGCAGCGTTTTCCCAACTAGCATGTTAGATTTATCTGAACATGTCCGTCAACTTTTCTGTCTTTTAAACTGTCAAAATGCACTTTTTTCTGTTAAAAAATGTAACGAATCAACTCTGAGCTTAGCTGAGACTTCGTCCAGTCTTTAAAATGTTTCTCCATCTATTTAAAACAACTCGTTCGATCTTTCTCAGAACCGAGCCGGAACCAACAGAACCTCTGTCCGTTTGGACCAGTTTAAACAGAATAAAGCGTTTTAACTCAAACCCAGCTTATGTTACACAACAGATGTACAATTTCAGCTTTCATAAAGAGCATATCGACTGAATTTCAGCTTCAAAACATCACTAGCTCAACACAGCGTTTTCTCCAAGAGTCGCAGCTCAAACATGCAGTGTTTTGACTTCAAGCGTTGAGTTTCAGCACGCTGCGTTCAACACAGCTACACTCTGCTATTTCTTCATGCCAACACGTAAAATCAATTATTACACGCATACACAGTCCATTTATGAACACGTCACGGGCCACCAATATGTAGATGAACAGATGCTGAGATATATTCATCAATTAAAACGGATTCTTCATTTTTCTGGACTGAATATAAACGTGCATTGAATTTAATGAAATGTAACGTGAGACGTTATTTATCTTTGACCCATCAAAATGAATGTGGCCATTTATTTACAGAATCAAAGTTTAACATCAACATTTACATTAATTTGGCAAAATATGAAAATAACAACATAATTAATCAGCGAGCTGTACAATTATGATCAATTATCCACACGGCGGTGGAATGAGCACTTTACACAGACATTTCTAAAATATCTGGAATGATTTCTACTTGAGAGAAGAATTTAAAGATGGAAAGATGGAGTTTAAAGGAGTGAAAGATGGATGAGGGAGAATGTTTATGTCGGCACTCAGAAACAGCACTCTCCATTCGAACCCAGCTTTTCCCCGGTACGCTCGGTAGTAAACTTGACTCGTTACCTCTCTGAAGATGAATCAGCGGATACGGAGTTCCAGTTAACGCTACCTTTCAGCGTCTCCGTAGGATGGCTGTGAATCGTCCGAAGCAGTGAAGATATTCCGTCCAACACAAGCTCACCTTAGCAAGTGGACTTCACATGAGTGGAGTCCTTCAAAAGTTCCACTCAGAGGTGGAAGATGTTATAATCCCATAAAACTCGGAGGAGCCTTATCATGGCCCGACTCCAACGGCAACTCACAGAACAACGACTTCACAGAACTGCCACTTCACCCAACTGGGAGAACTAGGAAGTACCGACATTTTGAAGAGGCTCTATTCCCGGTTCATTTGGGGAGTCCCTGATTGGTCAATGTCAACCAGACAGGGGTGTGGTTTGTGACGTAAGAGGTTACTAGAAGTCAGAAAACAGCAAGAATTGTTATGGAACAGATTAAAAATGTTCTCAGAGACAGAGAGAGAAATGTTTTGGCGAGTTTGGAGAAACAGGTGCCAACTCCTCTGTTTACGTCTGAGAGGATTTAAAACAGGACAGTTGTTCCATCAACTTGTCTGCTTCGACTCCTGACCTTGGAAAACGTACACTGCTCATTCAAAGACAGAAATCAGAAAATGCATAATTACTCTGTAACAGGCCTTAACATGAATTCTACTTTGCATAAGCAACTAAAAAATCATTGTTACTGTTTTACAGTTAATAAAATTGATTAGTTCACTGTAACATCTAAAATGTTTGAACTAAAACACTTTGTTCTATTTCATATAGGCTTCGCCCTTTAAGGCTGTCGCTGATGGGTTTATCCCGTTATGCAGAGCATAAGCACTGAAAAAATTAGTCCACGCCCACCTGCTGTGTGGGCCCCACCCGGTCCGTATAAATTACGTTAAGAGCGGGAAATCGGCTCCCATTTTTTCTTCAGCGAGCTAATATAGCACTGTCAGAAGAACAAAGAAGATAAATTGTGTAAATGACCAACCTTTGTGAAGGATGCTTGGCCCGGCAGTCGACCTCCGGTCGTCCGATGAGTTCTCCTCCCCGAGGAGAAGATGACAGCAGTCTTATTCCAAGGTAAGCGTCGGGGAACATTTCCCAGTGACAGGTCACTACACGCTGGACAACGCCATCTTGTGTTTTTTCCTCTTATCGCCGACCCTCGGGGCGAACCGGATGGTTCCTCCGGGGCAAGGCGTGCTCAGCTGCAGCCCCCGCTGCTCATTCCCTCCTGGGGAGCGTAGTGTAGGTGGAGGAGGGCTGAGTGAATGCTCACCCCATCCCACCTCGTTTCGCATCGGCGATCACACCGCTCCCGGCCGACAGCGCCCTCAGGGGTTGCCCGGCGGAACCCGGGAGGAGGCTGACATGAAGGGACCCCCTTTTTTCTACGTCCCTCGCCTTTTCCCGCCAGTTCGGATGATCGGCGGAAAGGTTGTTTTTCACTGGGCTCCACTATGGCTCACCGTCTTGATCCATACGGCCTCACGTTCCAACAGGACGTTCGACGGGCGAGGCCGCAGACGGTTCTTTCCTGGTAGATTAGAGGAGTCGGTCCCCAGTCCGCTCCCATCACCAGAGTTGAGGGATTCACCGAGCGGGGCTATTCCTCGGTAATTCCCCCTGGAGCCAAGCCTCGCGGAAGCTTCCGGAGCGAAGCTGCCCAGGTCGGAGCAGCGTCCCGTCCCTCCGGAGGAACCAGACGGCGACCACGCTCTCCAATCGAGCCCACCGACGTGTTTTCAGGCAGCCGCAGTTAGCAACAACGTGCGCTGCTAGCATATAGCATGTCCAAGGGACTGAAGGCCGCAGACCTGCCTTGGAGACGAAGAACTCCCTCTGTAAGGCAGCTGACGCCAGCTCAACATGTGTGCCTCTCCCACGGTTTGCCTGTCGAGGACTGCAGCGCGGATGACAATGATCCAACGATCCACCTGGCTTCGTTACTCCCCTCGCTGCCGGAGAAACTGCACAAGACCTGATGAAGCCATCGCGGACGCGCTGTTCAGAGCAGCTTCAAACCATGCTGGCGAAGTGAAACAGTCGGAGGAGGTGCCAGAAGCTGTGCGCCACCTCATCAAGCCGCGCGGCCCACCCCGTCCCGCTGGAGGGACCGTCGCGAGCAAGCTTCGACTTTTCCACGGCCGCGGCTCTCGCTGAGTTCCACCACCAGCCCCGCCCGTCAGAATCCAGCCCTCTTCACTCCGGCAGCCTTGCAGCTCAGCGTTTCCCCAGAGTTCGCCTGCAAGACAGCGCTCTGGGCAAACAATCGCAGAGCTCATGAGAAAGTAGTTTCTCAAAATGACGGTCTCCGGAGGGTGTGTGTAAAAGTGACATGAAAGTTGAAATAAATCATCATTAATGATCAAAGTGTCTGTTTTTTAGCCAGTCTGTAAGCTCGGATGAGCTCACAGCGGCCGCACACATAAGAGCCGGTGTCCTTAATAAGGGTTTTTAAACTCACCGCCGCTCCAAGACATTACTAGTCGCTTACAGGGCACGATGGTGAGTGAAAATAACTCGTTATAATCCCGGGCTGCACGTTTTTCACCCAAGCGATGTCAACTCGCACTCGTGGGATGAAACAGCCCCACACACGAGCCGGTGTCCTTAAATAAAGGTTTTTAAACTCACCGTCGCTCTAAGACATGATGAGTCGATCACACAACAGCCTCCACACATGAGCCGGTGTCCTTAATTAAAGGTTTTTAAACTCACCGTCGCTCTAGACATGACGAGTCGATCACGGCACAACGGTAAGCGAAAATAACTCGTTACCAACTAGAACTGCACGATCCTCACTCAAGCGGTGTCAACTCGCACTCGTGGGATGGAACAGCCTCCACATGAGCCGGTGTCCTTAAATAGGGTTTTAACTCACCGCCGCTCTAGACATGACGAGTCGACCACTAAAATGAACAGCCTCCATCCAACGGCGCTGCGTTGATGCTGGCGCACACACACAGCTGCCGGCGCTAACCAGCTCACATCGGTATAAATGTGGTCCGCAGGCTGGTTCGGGTGGAGGTCCTTCTCTCTCACAAGAAATGACACCCGTCTCAACGAATCAAACGCGGGCAGCCGTCACCCACCGCGTCTCAGCTTTCGGCAGCTCACCGCAGCTTAAACGTGAAGCAGCTGAAGAACCCGGTAATGAGTCCCGCCTCCCTCCAGCGCGCGCCCCTCCAGCGAGAGCGGCGCGCGTCCCTCCAGAGAACAACGTGTGCTCCCGCGGGGCTAGCAGCCTTCACTCCAACAGCACGGCGTAAATGAAGTCACGCCCTCCGCCTTTTCAACGTTCGCACAGCGACGTCAAACGCGCAGCCCCACCGCATCATCAGCTGTCACACGCTTCGCCTCAGCTCAAGTCTCGCCCGGGATCACACAGAAAACATTCCCGCGACGCATGACGGCGGTTGAGGGGCGGACGGCTGACAGCCGTACAAAACATGACACATCACTTAACGCACGTTCACCCTACGAACGTTACGTAGAGTGGCTAAAACATGCTCGCCGTTTTTCAGATGGATGGACAAGGTTTTATGCAAATGGTACAAGTTACAGTTTGCAACCCGAACCCCTCTATTCAGAGGAGTTATAAAAAACGGTCCCGTCATCATCAGACTGATTCTCATCCCTAAATGCAGAAATCCAAGTGTTTTCTGATAAAAGTAATCTACAGAGTCCCCCAACGGAGAGGAAACACAAGGTTTTTACTCACGGATCGGAGGGGTGAGACCGTTTTTGGATCTGTTGTTAACATCCAGAGAACGCATACCGATCATCCTAACACAGAGACGAGAGCTTTTTGTTTTACCTGGATGATCTGCTGCTCCTGTCACTTCAGACAGGAGGCGCTGATGCAGGATCAGGTGTTGACATCACACCTGTTAAATCTGGGCTTCGCCATAATTGGAAGGAAGCTCGATTTTCCCGGCCCAGACATTTGTTTCTGGGAGTGGAATTAAATTCAACCACCATGAAAGCTCGTTTATCACAAACTAGATTCGACACTTTTTTTTTTTTTTTTTTTAAAGTCAACTCAGCCACGTAAGACCTGGCAAGTGATAACAGCTGTCTCCGTCATGAAGCTGTTGGAAATGATGTCACTCACACAGTGGTTCCGCTGGTTTGTTTCACATGAGACGCCTCCAGAGGTGGTTCTGCACGTCTGCATGTGGATCCAGTAAAACAAAACGACGGATGATCATTGTCCCTTCCTCTGTGAGAGCAGACCTCCGACTCTGGGGAAACACCTTGTTTTCTGTCAGAGGGAGTCCCCCTCAGCAGACCCACGTCACGGGTCAGTCTTCACGGACACGTTGCTGTCAGGCTGGGGGGGGGGGGGACATGCCTATCTCAAGCAGTAGGGGCGCTGTGGCCCCACTACACATCAGCCCACATCAATGTTTTGGAGTGTCGCACAGCACTGAATATGATTCAACACTTTGCTCCCGTGCTACAGAATCAACACGTGTTGATTCACACAGACAACATGGTGACTGCTGCGTACATAATCATCAAGGGTGTGCGTTCAGCCCAGATGTTACACATTGCACGAAAGCTACTGTGTTGGGCTCATCAAACCTGCTCTCTATTAGAGCGGTTTTACATATCCGGTGTTCTGAACAGAAGGGCAGATGTGACGTCCAGGGGCGGCCCACGTCACGTGGACCGGACCCTCCATCCAGATCTGATGTTTTCAGACGCAGCAGAAGTTGGCAAAGCAGCTGTGGACCTGTTTGCGACGCGAGAAGAACGCTCAGTGTCAACTATGGTTTTCCCTGAGCCCGCGAGACGATCCATCGCTGGGGGGGGACGCATTTTCTTACAGCCCGTGGCCCAAAACGCTTTTATACGCGTTTCTTTTTCCCCACCTCCTCTGTTTTTTACAGTCCCTGAACCGAGTTCAGGAGGAGGGATTGACAGCTCTCCTGGTGGCTCCCGGCGTGTGAACGCACCATGGTTCCCAGGCCTGCAACGTCTGTTGTCGGGTCGCCGTGGAACTGTCGTGGAGGGAGGATGCTCTCCTTCAGGCAGGAGGAGCGACCAAGAGTTACCCAGAAATAGGTCAACACCTGTGGGTCTGACCACTGAGCGGTCCCACTTAGAGGATGGGTCTCCCTCAGGATTCAGTGTGCACAATTCAAGATTCACGTGCTGCATCTACCACAGCTCTGTACACATCAAAGGGGACGGCTTTTCAGCGCTGGTGTACGGAGAAGGTTTAGAGGCCACCTCATGCCTTTTAGGCGGCGTGTTGTTTTTTTTCTACAACAGCTGATGGATAGGGAGTTGGCTTTCAGTACGCTTTAACGTACGTTGCAGTCATCTATTCCTGCCACGAAGGTTTCGGAGACAGAACAGCTTTTATTCACCCGCTGATGAAGCGTTGTTCTAAAAGATGTTCAGAGACACAGGCCTGCTTCACGTCCACTTGCTCCACAGTGGGATTTAACGCTGGTCCTGCGAGCCCTGATCAAAGCGCCGATTGAGCCTCTGGATCAGGTTTTCACTTAAATTCTTGTCTCTTTAAACAGCCCTGCTGCTGGCTTTAACACCCGCTAAGAGGGTAAGTAATTATCTGCCCTCTCTGTTGCTTCGTCATGCCTTAGAAATTAGGCTGACGGGCAGCTCAGCTGATTTAAGACCAACCCAGCTTTTATGCCTAAACCATCACGAGCTCTTTTAAATCAAGAGTGATATCGTTGGAGGGGTCTTCCCCCCCCCCCCCCCACAGATCAGAAGAGGAAGCATCTTTTCATCTTCTCTGTCCGGTGCGGGCGTTGACGTGTTACATAACGCGCACAGCTGCAATGCGTTTCAAACTCAACAATTGTTTGTGCATTATAGAGATGCTTCTGCAGGTCGCCGTTATCCATCCAGCGCTTGTCACACTGGCTGTGTGAGGCCTTTTCTGAAGCCTACAGAGCATCAGATTTAGGGCCTCCTGTCAACCTCTAAGCACACTCGACCAGGGGTATCGCATCTTCGACTGCTCTGTATAATGGTATGTCAATGCAGGACATTTGCACTGCGGCTGCATAGTCAACACCCTGCTCATTTATTCGCTTTTACCTACGTGATGTAACGGTTCGTTCCATGACACATTCTGTCCTTGGTGCTCTAACAGAATGAATATTGTTGTTCTCATGGAACTCTGTTTAAGCTCACTTCTGTCTGCATGCATTACAGTGTGAGATGTTGTTTTCAGTCACAAGTCGTGTCTGTGATTTTGGTTCTATTGTCACTAATCAGTTCATGATTATTGTTACCAATCAGTTCATTTGATTAATAATCAATTTATGGACATTAATCTGTTTATACTGTTCAGCCATGAACCAGTTGGTTCATGCCCCCCCCCCCCCCCCTCTTTTCAACTTCTTCTTCCCGTTGAAAGTTTTCCGGGGTATTCATGCTTTGTCAGAACGCATAGCTACACAACATGCGTCTGTGCATGGCACATAATTACGCGATGCGTAGTTATGCACACGGGGAGCTGAGTGACAAGACGTTTTTTGGGCAAGCTTCCGCTTCTTACTGTGTTCGAATGGACCCAGTGAGGCGAGGACCACATCCGCTTCGCCCTTAACCCATCAGCGACAGCCTTAAAGGGCGAAGCCTATATGAAATAGAACGTTGGTTACGTACTGTAACCCCAGATTCTATGAATATAGGCATAGCCCTTTAAGCGTCGGGCCTCACTGGCTCCTAAATGGCTGAAGAAAAAAGCTATTTTGGGAGCCGATTTCCCGCTCTTAACGTAATTTATACGGACCGGGTGGGGCCCACACAGCAGGTGGGCGTGGACTAATTTTTTCAGTGCTTATGCTCTGCATAACGGGATAAACCCATCAGCGACAGCCTTAAAGGGCTACGCCTATATTCATAGAATCTGGGGTTACAGTACGTAACCAACGATTATCAAACATTTGTTAAACAGGAATGATAATAGAAAAGAGAGTGTTCTTTCACTTGAATTTTCAAGAAAGAAAGTCTCAGGATGGGTGAACCTGTATTTCTGGATTCAAATCAATGAAATGACAGTTTCTGTCCTCAACTCCCCAAATCAACAACTTCTGAATGGTGAGGTACCTCCACCCTCATTTGCCCCACTCTGGGCCCTTGAGCAAGGCCCTTAACCCCACCAACTGCTCCCCGGGTGCCCTAGATAGCAGCTCTCTGCTCCAAACAAAAGGCTGTGGTAGTTAGGTGGTTTGTGGTTGTGTCTGAAAGGGCATCCAGCAGAAAAAAAAACATTGCCAAGTGTTTGTGCAAGTTAGTTTGCTGTGGCGACCCCTGAAGAAGGGAACAGCTGAAATAAAAAAAAAAACAGGAAAAAAAATGTGTGTGTGTGTGGCAAAGGCCACGATTGGCAACACACTGGCACTGCTGTTGCACCTGGTTGTTGATAAAACGTCTCCCTCCCCTTGTCAAGATCCGTTACTCTGTGCTGCCTTGAAGAAGTCATCCATCCATCCATCTATCCATCCATCCATTATCCTCCACTTGTTCCAAAGTCAGGTAGACGGGGCAGCAGCTTGATCAGGGAGGTCCAGACTCTCTTTCTACAGTCACCTCTTCCAGCTCTTCTGGGAGGATTTCAAGGTGTTCCCATGCCAACCAAAATACATGGTATCTCCTGGGTCTTCCCCGGGGTCTCATTCCAGGCGGACATGGCCGAAGCACCTCCTTAGGGAGGCGCCCAGGGAGCATCTTTACCAGATGCCCACACCACCTCAACTGGCTCCTCTGGATGTGGAGGAGCAGCAGTTCTATTCAGAGTCTCTCCCAGATAACTGAACCTCTCACTTGGTCTCTAAGGGAGAGTCCAGCTACCCTGCAGAGGAAACTCATTTCAACCACCTTTGTCTGCAAACTCATTATTTCAGTCATTACCCAGAGCTTGTGACCATAGGTGAGGGTAGGAATGTAGACTGACATGTAAACAGAGAGCTTCGCCTTACAGCTCAGCTCCCTCTTCACCACAATGGACCAGTACAGTCTGCAATACTGCAGTCGCTGCACCAACCTGTCTGTCAGTCTCACACTTCATTCTTCCCTCACACATGAACAAAACCCCAAGATAGTTGAACTCCTCCATTTGAGGCAGAACCTCACCCTCGATGCGAATAGAGCAATGCACCCTTTCTGGCTGATAACCATAGCCTCAGATTTGGAAGTGCTGATTCTCATCACACCTGCTTCACACTCTGCTGCAAACTGCTCCAGTGAGAGCTAGAGATCATGGGATTCAGTTAAATTCAATTCAGTTTATTTATATAGTGCCAAATCACAACAAAGTTGTCTCAGGACACTTTACAAGAACATTCACATGCATAGAAAAGCCAATTAGTAAACTTCTCTATTTAAGGAAGCCAGCAGAGTCATTGAATCTTCACTTCGTCGCAGTCCCCCATCCTATGTAAGCACAATGGCAACAGTGGAAAAGAAAAAATCATTTTTTGAAAGGAAGAAACCTCCAGCAAATGATGGATGATGACCCCAACAGGACCACATCATCTGCAAAGAGCAGAGATGGAATCCTGAGGCCTCCAAACTGGAATTCCTCCATCCCCTGGCTGCACCAAGATATTCTGTCCATGAAAGTAATGAACAGAATTGGTGACAACTGGCAGCCCTGGCAGAGTCCAACTCCCACCCTGAAGGGGTCCAACTTACTACCGGCAATGTGAACCAAACTCTCACACTGATTGTTTAGGGACTGAACATCCCGTAGCAATGGGCCCCCAATCCCATACTCACAGTGCACCCCCTACAGTGTACCTCAAGGAATATGTTCGAAAGCCTTCTTCAAGTCCACAAAACACATGTAGACTGGATGGGCAAATTCCCATGACACCTCGAGGACCCTATTGAGGGTAAAGAGCTGGTCCAGTGTTCCACAGCCAGGACAAAACCCACATTTTTCCTCCTGAATCTGAGGTTCGACCAACAATTGGAGTCGCTTCTCCAGTACCCTTGAATAGACATTACCAGGGAGGCTAAGCAAGTGAAGCCCCTATAATTGGAGCACACCCTCCGATCCCCATTTTTGAAGAGGGGAACCACCACCCCAGTTTGCCAATTTAGTGGCACTGCCCCTGATGTTCACACAATGTTGCAAAGGCATGCCAACCAAAACAGTCCCACATCATCCAGCACCTTAAGGAAATCAGGATGAATCTCATCCAATCCCAGAGCCCTGTTGCTGCGTAGCTTTTTAACCACCTCGGTGACCTCAGCCACATTTATGGACAGACCGACACTGAAGTCCCCTGACTCAGCTTCATCCATGGAAGATGTGCAGGACTGAGAAGGTCCAAGAAGTATTCCTTCCACGTTTTAAAATGTTTATTTTTAAACCGGTGGCGTCTGGCAGGAGGTTCTGGTACTGGTACCGGACCGCTCTGGGGGAGACAGACAGATTAGTGGTTGTAAGCAGACTAGACTGAACAGAGTAAACAAGAATAAAGCCACTAACCTTCTGTCTCTGGAACCAGTCTGAGATGTAGGCCAGGTGGGTCCCGGAACCGGTCACAATCTCAGGAGCCGGTAACATGCGCAAGGGTGCACGGAGCAGCAGCGCACAGCATGAGCACGAACAGGTAGTGAGGCTGGATGAGTGAGCTGTGACTCTTGAGGGGTTTAGGCAGCAGAACTTTATCCAGGGGCAGGCAAGGGTCAAAACCAGAGATGAATGCAGCCAGGCAGAAGAACCAAAAGGGGAATCCAAAAATGGTGGTCAAGGAGGAAAAGTAGTCGTCAATATGGTCAGATATAGGTGAGGAATCCAGTCCGGGGACAAAAGCGAGAACGAGAGGTTGTGGGCAAAGCTATGGTCGAAAACTGTGATACAAAGAGGGAAAGCTGGATATCTACAAGAAGAACCTATAATTATCTGGCACTGACTGAGGGGAAACAGGGAGCTTAAATAGTGGACTGAACAGGTGTTGCTTGTGAACGTAGATTGCAGTAGATAGTAGAGGGGGCGTGGCGCAGGGTGACGGGAGCTGAATGAATGAGAGGGGAACTCAAAACTGAAGCAGGAAAAAACGTGAATGATCTTAAAACAGGGGCTGTGGTATGAGGAGCAGAGGCTTGAACAGATGGGGGTGCAGCGTGGGCTGCTGAGTGTGACAGCTTTCCCCTCCTCAGCTGCCTGATGCTTTGCCAGAATCTCCTCAGAGCTGCCCAAGAGTCTTTGCCTTGGACAAGCCAATTTTTTTTTAAACCTTAAAAAAAAAAATGCTTGGCAGTGGGGGACATCAGCTAGCATTTGTTAGTATGAAGGACATGGTGTTTGTAATTTCTACAAACAATTTCACATTTGGATTTGTCTGACCACAGAATTATTCTCCACTTTGCCTCAGTTTATCTTAAATGAGATCTAGCTCAGAGAAGATCAAGGTCAAGGTTTCTTTATTGTCAGTTGCATCATATGTAGTACATGAGGTGGAACGAAATGATGTACACAGGGTCCCGGTTACATCCAACAACGTATAAATTGTAAGGAAAACCAGTAATAAGATCTAAGATATGAACAAATGAATACACTAAACTAAGAATATGCTACATCCTAATGGTACAAAAACAATACACTGATCAACAGCAGCATGAACATGAGTCTATGTGTAGGGATGTACCGATCCACTTTTTTTTACTTCCGATCCGATCCCTCTACCTAAGTCTTAATATCGGCCGATACTGATCCATTTCCGATATCATGATCATCATTGATTTTATATGAGGCTGTAATAATTTCTTCTCAAGTACAATTTGTACAAATATATGCATGCGTGTCCAAAAAGGCAACTTGATGTAAGTTGTATTAATGTTGGATAAGTTTTAAAGTTAGAATTAAATTCTAACACAACACATATTTTTTACAAATTCCTAGCTTTAAAGTGGATATTAAAGTGATTAATTTAAGTGATAGTTTAAAGTTGTTTTATATTTTTTTTAAAAGGGGCAGATATAAGAATTTTTTTTTCTGCTTTCTGCACTCTTTTCATTCAGTGTTTTCTTTTTGATGTTTTTTTTGTTTCTTTTAAATGAATGAATAAATGAATTAAATAAAATGTTAAATGCCCTAAAATATCTGCTAAGTTCATGACATAAACCAACAGACATGTTCCTGTCTTTAGTATTTTACTTCACTTTATAATGTAGCTGTTTTTGTTTTTAATATATATAAATTTCAAATATGTTTTTTATGATTGTTTACTGTTGTACTGATAAATATCTCTGGAGGGTAAACTATGTAGTGAGATAGGTCGGTTAGCTTCGTTTAGCTTCGGGGCTCCACTACACGTTATAATATCTGGACTAGTTCAAGTACCTGATATTATACTTTATTTAAATCTCTTTTTCGAGCTACTTGACATATATGTGACAGAGATACTGTGTGGGAGATGGTTTAATCAGTGACGTGAGACGTTAATTATCTTTGACCCATCAAAATGAATGTGGTCATTTATTAACAGAATCAAAATTTAACATCAAACATTGTACACGTGATTATTCTGATTGAAGCAATAACACAGCTTAACTAATTACAACAGACATTTATGAAAATATCTGGATGATTTACTGGCAAGGTAGAAGAGTTTTAAAGATGGGAAATGAGGGAGTTTAAATGGAGAGAAAAGATGCGTGAGGGAAAATGTGTCGACGAAGAACGACACCCTCCATTCGAACCCAGCTTAACCCACGGTACGCTTCGCAGTTGAAGATCGACTTTTTACCTTTCTGAAGATATGTCAGTTCTGGCGTAAAGTTCCACTTCAAGCCACCTTTCAGCGTCTCCGTAAGGATAGCAGAGAACCGTACGGAGTAGTGACGGTACTTCGTTCAACAGCAGCTCACCTCTCGGGTGGGCTCGCATGAGCTGTGAGCCCGTCAGAGGTTCCACTCAGATGTGGAAGATTCCATAATCCCCACGAGACTCGGAAGAACTTCGGATCATGTCTGGAACTTCTTGTTCTCTCCAGCAACTTTTCTGTTCGGTTCTGCTCTCCGAACTGAACTGCTCTCCTTGGAACTAGGAAGTGTCGACATTTAAAGAGTTCTGTTTCCGGTTCATTTGGGAAGTCCTGATTGGCTGAAAGAGCCAATCAGGGGTGTGGTTTTAGTGACGTAAGAGGTCACTAGAAGTCAGAAAAACAGAAAAATGTTTTGGAACAGACAGAAAAATGTTTTTGAAACAGACAGAGAAATGTTTAGGCGAGATGGGAGGAAACAGGTGCCAGCTTCTCTATTTACGTCTGAGAGGATTTAAAAACATGACAGTTCGTTCTAACAAACTTGTTTGCGTTTGTCTCCGACTTTTGACCGACATCACAACCTGCTCATTCCAGACAGAAGATCAAGAAAATGAATAATTACTCTGTAACAGACATTAACTAGATTTCTACTTTGAATGAGGATTAAAGATCATTAATACTGTTTCACAGTTGATTTAAAATAAGTAGTTCACTTCAACATTTAAAAATGATTTGAACTAAACACACTTTTGATTATCAAGATATTGTAAAATAGTAATGATAATAAAAAAAGAGAGTGTTCTTTCAATTGATCAGTGCAGGACACACTTAGAAAGTCTCTGGATTAACTTAATTTTGTGTTTCTGGACTCAAATCAATGAAATAACAGTTCTTGTCCCAGGAAGGCCCTCAGGGCCAGATTTGACCTGAGGCTTAGTTCACTACAACTATATCTTGGCTGCAAGTATCAAGCTGTGAAATCCTTTTTTTTCTACAACTGATAGTGGTTGTTCATTAATTATAAAGAAGTTTAGCAATATCTCTGTAAACATTTGAGCTCCGTGGTTTCAGAGATGTCTTCTTCTTATTCAATCCGAAGCAGACAGCCTGATTTGGGGCAGCCGCGTTCAGTCTGTCCCTCCTCAGAGACGGGCAGATTGAACGGGGCAGAATGGACGTGGCTGGCCGGGGTCGAGTTGGCTGTTGTGGGTTGAGCAAAGAGCAGCGCCCCGCTGAAGCCACGGAGCTCGAATGTCCATCGTAAAACTAACTTTATTGCGGTTTAATGTGGCACTACGGCTCTGCAGACATTGCACGTTGCTGCATTGCTTTGTGGTGTTTTTAGTGTAAAAATACTTCCACACAGCAGACATGTTTAGATTTAAAGTTTGTTAGCTGTTAGCCACAGTGCTGCTAACTCAGCCCTCACGTTGTAGTTGGCTGCAAACTATGAAATGGATTTCCTGAATGTGAGGCGGGTCTTATTACTCTGGGCGCATGAGACACGCCGCCGTTCAGGAAATCCATTCCGTAGTTTGAAGCCAATGTGCATCATGGATCGGAAATATCGGCAGGAGGATCGGAAAATCCAATACGTAAATTATGCTGGTATTGGAGGCCGATACCGATACTGGATCGGATCGACCCCATCCCTATCTATGTGAGCAGATGAGTATGAATGAACACAGCAGCATGAAATAATTCAACAGCATAAAATCAGCAGCATGGATAGTCAGCAGCACATATCAACAATCAAGTGGCACTACAATGATTTTTTTTTTCTTTTTCCACAATGATTATCCTGATTATCATGAGGCAGAGCTTTCAGTTATCTGGCTCATCTCTTGTGGAACCAACTTCCAATCTCTGTCCGTGAGGCTGACACATTATCCAGTTTTAAAACTAGGCTTAAGACTCTCCTTTTTGCTAATTCCTATAGTTAGGGTCAGCTTGAGTTTCCTGAACTGTCCCTTAGTTGTGCTACTATAGGCTTAGACTGCTGGAGGACAAACTGACCACACTTTTTCACTCTGCTACTGTCTTTACTTACTCTGCACAACCTGTTTTGTGTTTGTGATTTTTTTTCTATCCTTAACATGTGTTTTTTTTGTCTTTCAGGTACACCTGGACCTATATCTGGACCTACCATTCTGTGTTCGTTTGTCTCTCCTTTCTGTCCTCTCAAACCAGCCGGTCAAAGCAGATGGCCACTTGTCCCGAGCCTGGTTCTGCTGGAGGTTTCTTCTTTTTAAAAGAGAGTTTTTCCTTTCCACTGTTGCCACTGTGCTTGCTCAGGATGGGAGACTGCAACAAAGCCAATATTCATCTTGTCTGCTGGCTTCTTTAGATAGATAACTTTACTAATTGGCTTTTTTATGTACTGCATGTGAATTTAAAAAAATTAATTATTTAAACATTTTTTTTTTAATGTATGTGAATCCCCTTCCTGGGCTGCCACCTTACTGTAGCGGAGGTGTTTGAGTGTCCCAAAGATCCTAGGAGCTATGCTGTCAGGGGCTTCACACCCCTAGTAGGGTCACCCAAGGCAGGCAGGTCCTAAGTGAGGGACTAGACAAACTGCAGCCCAAACACTCATATGATGAGAAAAATAAATGGACTCAATGTTCCCTTGCTCGGACGTGGGTCACCGGGGCGCCACTCTGGAGCCAGGCCTGGAGGTGGGGCACGCTGGTGAGTGCCTGGTGGCCGGCCTTTTACCCATGGAGGTTGGCTAGGCACAGCCCAAAGAGGAGACGTGGGTCCCCCTTCCCATGGGCTCACCACCTGTGGGAGGGACCAAAGGGGTTGGGTGCAATGTGGGATGGGTGGTGGCCGAGGGCGGGGACCCTGGCGGTCTGATCCTCGGCTACAGAAGCTGGCTATTGGGACGTGGAATGTCACCTCACTGGTGGGGAAGGAGCCTGAGCTGGTGTGTGAGGTTGAGAGGTTCCGGCTAGAAATAGTCAGACTCACCTCTACGCATGGCTCTGGAACCAGTTTCCTTGAGAGGGGTTGGACACTTGTTGATATTTTCTGGGTTGTTAATATAAAAGTTTGATATGTTTACTCAATTTAAAGTTTACTTTATAATGATAATTAAAATATTTGCCTGCAGTTTTAGCTCTGAGTCTCAGAAAGGATCAGTACTTTGTGGAAATGTAAAACACTGATACCAGTTTATTTTGCTCATGAAGTTTATCATCACACTTATTAGTCATTTACTTTATATCACACTCTGTTAAATCGTATCAGCTAAATCCCTTCAGCATCAGTGTGTGAAGCTTTGTAACTTCCATTTCTCAAACCCAGCTCCAGAACCAGTCACTGACCACAAACGTACTGTCTGTTTTTTTCTCTGATAAGATTTCAAATGAGGTAATGGCTGATGTATCAAAGCAAGATCTGTTACATGTGAAGATGTATAAATAAGTGGCATTGCTCATGTTTTTTTAGAGAACACACAGGCATTCTTGGGCTGCGTTTCCATTCCATGTGTTCTCTCCTTCTGCAGAAGAAATCAATAAATCTTACTATTTTATTTTTATGAAGTTCTCAGTCTCAAAATTTATTAAGCAATAGGTTAAAAAAACTCCACACACTCTTCCACTCTGGAGTTGCCCCTGGTGAGAGGCACCAAGCAGGAGTGGGCATACTTATTGTCCCCCATCTTGGTGCCTGTGTGTTGGGGTTCACCCCAGTAAATGAGAGGGTAGCCTCCCTCCGCCTACGTGTGGGGGGACAGGTTCTGACTGTCATTTGTGCTTAAACGGCAGGAATGGCCCCCCTGACCTGAACCCGAGGGGTGCTCTGTTGTTGGATTTCTGTGCTCATCATGGATTGTCCATAACAAATACCATGTTCAAGCATAAGGGTGTCCATATGTGCTCTTGGCACCAGGACACCCTAGGCCACAGTTCAATGATCAACTTTGTTGTCATCTCTTCTGATCTGCGGCCACATGTCTTGGACACTCGTGTGAAGAGAGGGGCAGAGCTGTCCACTGATCACTACCTGGTGGTGAGTTGGCTCAGATGGTAGGGGAGGATGCCGGTCAGACCTGGCAGACCCAAACGTATTGTGAAGGTTTGCTGGGAATGTCTGGCAGAGTCTCCTGTGAGACGGAGCTTTAACTCCCACCTCTGGGAGAATTTCAAACATGTTCCGGGGGAGGTAGGGGACATTGAGTCCGAGTGGGCCATGTTCCATGCCCCTATTGTCGAGGCAGCTTACTGGAGCTGCGGCCGCAAGGTTGTCGGTGCCTGTCACAGCAGCAACCCTTGAGCCCGGTGGTGGACACCGGCGGTGAGAGATGCTGTCAGGCTGAAGAAGGAATCCTATCAGGCCTTTTTGGCCTGTGGGACCCCAGAAGCAGCTGATGGGTACTGGCATTCCAAGTAACATGCGACTCAGGTGGTCGCTGAGGCAAAAACTCGGGCATGGGAGGAGTTCGAAGACGTCATGGAGAATGACTTCCGTACGGCTTTGAGGCGATTCTGGTCCACCATCCGGAATCTCGGGGGGGGAAGTGGTACACCACCAACACTCTATAGTGGGGTGGTGTGCTGCTGACTTCATCTCGGGTTGTTGTGGGTTGGTGGGAGGAATACTTTGAAGACCTCCTCAATCCCACCGGCATGTCTTTCACTGAGGAAGCGGAGCCTGGGGACTCTGGGTCGGGCCCTCCAATCTCTGGTGCTGAGGTCACCAAGGTGGTTAAAAAGCTGCTCGGTGGCAGGGCTCCAGGGATGGATGAGATTCGCCCTTAGTTCCTTAAGGCTCTGAATGTTGTAGGGTTGTATTGGCTTACGCGACTCTGCAATATTGCGTGGGCATCGGGGGAAGTTCCCCTGGATTGGCAGACCGGGGTGGTGGTCCACCTATTCAAAAAGGGGGACTGTAGAGTGTGTTCCAACTACAAGGGGATCACGCTCTTAAGCATCCCTGGTAAGGTCTATTCGGGGGTTCTGGAGAGGAGGGTCCATCAGATAGTCGAACCTCATATTCAGGAGGAGCAGTGCGGTTTTCGTCCTAGTCATGGAACATTCTACCAGCTATACACTCTAAGCACGGTCCTGGAGGGTGCGTGGGAGTTTGCCCAACCAGTCTACATGTGCTTTGTGGACTTGGAGAAGGTGTTCGACCACGTTCCTCGGGGAACCCTGTCGGGGGTACTCTGGGAGTATGGGGTACCAGGCCCTTTGATAAGGGCTGTTAGGTCCCCGTATGACCATGACCATGTCAGAGTCTGGTCCGTTTTGCCGACAGTAAATCAGGCTCGTTCCCGGGGAGAGTTAGACTCCGCCAAGGTTGCCCTTTGTCACCTACAGGTCCTTCTAAAAAAATTAGCATATTGTGATAAAGGTCATTATTTTCCATAATGTAATGATAAAAATGAAACTTTCATATATTTCAGATTCATTGCACACCAACTGAAATATTTCAGGTCTTTAATTGTTTAATACTGATGATTATGGCATACAGCTCATGAAAACCCAAAATGCCTGTCTCAAAAAATTAGCATATTTCATCCCACCAATGAAAGACAAGTGTTTTTAATACAAAAAACGCCAACCTTCAAATAATCATGTTCAGTTATGCACTCAATACTTGGTCGGGAATCCTTTTGCATGAATGACTGCTTAAATGCGGCGTGGCATGGAGGCAATCAGCCTGTGGCACTGCTGAGGTGTTATGGAGGCCCAGGATGCTTCGATAGCGGCCTTAAGCTCATCCAGAGTGTTGGGTCTTGCATCTCTCAACTTTCTCTTCACAATATCCCACACGTTCTCTATGGGGTTCAGGTCAGGAGAGTTGGCAGGCCAATTGAGCACAGTAATACCATGGTCAGTAAACCATTTACCAGTGGTTTTGGCACTGTGGGCAGGTGCCAGGTCATGCTGAAAAATGAAATCTTCATCTCCATAAAGGCATGCAGTGCTCCAAAATCTCCTGATAGCTAGCTGCATTGACACTGCGCTTGATAAAACACAGTGGACCAACACCAGCAGATGAAATGACACCCCAGTGACTGTGGAAACTTGACACTGGACCTCAAGCAATGTGAATTCTGTGTCTCCTCTCTTCCTCCAGACTCTGGGAACTTGATTTCCAAAGGAAATGCAAAATTTACTGTAATCAGAGAACATAACTTTGGACCATTCAGCAGCAGTCCCAGGCGAGATGCTTCTGACGCGGTCTCTTGTTCAAGAGTGGCTTGACCTGGGGAATGCGGCACCTGTAGCCCATTTTCTGCACATGCCTGTGCACGGTGGCTCTGGATGTTTCTACTCCAGACTCAGTCCACTGCTTCCGCAGGTCCCCCAAGGTCTGGAATCGGCCCTTCTCCACAATCTCCTCAGGGTCCAGTCACCTCTTCTCGTTGTGCAGCGTTTTCTGCCACACTTTTCCCTTCCCACAGACTTCCCACTGAGGTGCCTTGATACAGCACTCTGGGAACAGCCTATTCGTTCAGCAATTTCTTTCTGTGTCTTACCCTCTTGCTTGAGGGTGTCAATGATGGCCTTCTGGACAGCAGTCAGGTCGGCAGTCTTACCCATGATTGCGGTTTTGAGTAATGAACAAGGCTGGGAGGTTTGTCGTGGTGAAGAGAGAGCTGAGTCAAAAGGCGAAGCTCTCAATTTTTCGATCGATCTACGTTCCTACCCTCATCTATGGTCATGAGCTTTGGGTTGTGACCGAAAGAATGAGATCTCAGATACAAGCGGCCGAAATGAGTTTTCTCCGCAGGGTGTCTGGGCTCTCCCTTAGAGATAGGGTGAAAAGCTCGATCATCCGGGAGGGTCTCAGAGTAGAGCCGCTGCTTCTCCACATCGAGAGGAGCCAGTTGAGGTAGCTCGGGCATCTGGTTAGGATGCCTCATGGATGCCTCCCTGGTGAGGTGTTCCGGACACGTTCCACTGGGAGGAGACCCAGAGGAAGACCCAGGACATGCTGGAGGGTTTCTCGGCTGGCCTGGGAACGCCTCGTAATTCCCCCGGAGGAGCTGGCCCAAGTAGCTGGGGAGCGGAAAGTCTGGGCCTCCCTACTTAAGCTGCTACCCCCGCGACCCGACCCCAGATAAGCGGAAGAAAATGGATGGATATATGTGAATGCTCCTGTAAAGTGCCCTGAGACAACTTTGTTGTGATTTGGAGCTATATAAATAAACTGAATTGAATTGAATTAGGGATTTATGAGTCTAACAGCTTCAGGTAGAAGCTGCTCCTCAGTCTAGTGGATCTACACTTAATGCTCCTTAACCTCCTGCCTGAGGGGGAGCAGGGCTAAAAGTGAGTGTGCTGGGTGAGTGGGGTCGTTCATGATGCAGGTGGCCCTCTTCTTGCATCTGGAGGTGTAGATGTCTGTGATGTTGGGGAGGCTGACTCCAACAGACTTCTATACAGCCTTCACCACTCTTTGCAAAGTTTTTCTTTCTGCAGATGTGCAGCCTCCATGCCACATGTTGATGCTGGAGCACAGGATGCTCTCCACTGCACACCTGTAGAAGGAGGTGAGGACTGAGCTTCCCAGACCAGTTCGCCTCAGCCGCCCGAAGAAGTAGATTATCTGATGTGCTTTCTTTATTAGGCTGGTAGTGTTGTTGCCCCAGCTGAGGTTGTCATTCAGGTGCACACTCAAGTACTTGTATTTGGAGACCATTTCCACTGCAGATACTTCTATATCTTGGGGGTGGAGGAAGGGGGCGTTGTTCGCGTCTGAACCCCATGAGTTGCAGTTCACAAGAAGTCTCAAGTCCACAAGATGCAGCTTTTCTTGATGGTGTTCACATATGAGTGCATTTGTGGATGACACACAGTCATCTGTGCGTACAGACAATGATCTGTGGAAGTTTTTGGAGCCAATACACTGATGTTCAGAACATAATCAGACCTACTTTTAGTGCAGTGGCCCGCGACGGCCAACAATCAGTTATTCAATATTGACTTACAGCCTCTTTCTTTGAGCTCGGAGTTTTTCAAATTCTTTAAATCTTTTGATGACTTTATAAACTGTAGATGAGGGCATATTCAAAGTATATCCATATTTTAATTTGAGGGATATTATTTTTAAATTGTTCCACTACTTTTTGATATTTTTTCACATAATGGCAAACCTCTGCTCATGTTTAATACTTCATATCACATAATATTAATGACTTTTACTATGCTGGTCCCAACTTTTTGAAATGTGTTGCCCCCATCAAATTCACAACTTTTTTATTTTTAGAAAGTACTTAAAAAAATTGATATGCACAGTTGGTAAAGCTACTACCTGGCAGTGAGAAGGCCACTAGATCGAATCCCGGTTGGGAACCCTTCTGGATGGAGTTTGCATGTTCTCTCCGTGCATGTGTGGATTTTCTCTGGGTTCTCCGGTTTCCTACCACAGATCAAAAACATGCATGTTAGGCTGATAGGTAACTGTAAATTGTCTCCAGGTGGGAGTGAGAGGCTGAATGGTTGTTTTTCTTATTTGTCTCTATGTGTCCCTGTGATGGACTCGAGACCTGTCCAGGATGTCCCCCGCCTCTCGCACAGTTACTGCTTGATATGGGCACCAGTGACACCCGTGACCTGAAAAGGAAGAAGCGGGTACAGATAATGGGTGGATGGATGGCTGGCTACTGGATGGTTTTATTCTGATAATTAATAAAGTATTAGTATTATGTTGTTTGTAACTTTTTTGTTTTTATTATTTTTATTACATTTTACGTAATCTTTTAGAGAATTGTCGTTGTAGATTAGATTAGTTTGCTTTGAAAATAAAATTGTTTTCATTAATTACAAATTTACATTACAAATTTATATTTCGTAGCATCATAATTATTAAAAACCAGGGACATTTGTAGGATTTTTTTCTTTTACTTTTGCACAATATTTCTAATTTAACCAAAGCTCACAATTTCTATTAAAGGAGGAAACATGATGCACAGAACCTTGCTGTTTCTGGTCTCTGGGGTTAAAATGTACAATATCCCTGCTTTTGAACATTTCTTTTGTCCTATTTTTCTCTCTCTGTACATTAAAGCTTCTCCTGTAGCCCCTGGTGTTTTGTTCTTCCAGCTCTAGATGTGTCAGACACGTGGAAATGTTTGATGTTTACAGGCAACAAAACAGCTACTATTAGATCTTAGTGTTTAACATAAGCCCTGGATTCTGTTGACTGTTGTCGGTCTGTAGCCCTTGGGGGTCTGACAACGCTAGCTTGGACATCAGCTCATTTCTGCAAAGGTCTGAGACAAACTCTCTTTAAACCAGGCTAGCCTCCAGGGCTGGAGAGAAAAAAAAAAAAAAAACCGAACAAACAGAAGCTTATTCATTTCTCTCTCACTCACTCTCTATCCTGTTTGGTGGGCATGAAGTGGTGGGAAGCTTGGAGATGTGTGTTGTGTAGAAAAGTCAATGCATTAAAAAAAATCACATCCATGCAAGATGAATGCATGCAATATGCAGGCCCATATGGTGCAATCCCATTAGCCTCAGCAGCGTTCCATGTTGAGATTTGTCACAAACAGACAGCATCAAATAAATGTTTACGGAAGAAACAAGGTTTCAGTTTGCTTCGAGAGACAAATCCGAGTTGTAGACTGACTGATGTGAGTTCCTGAAAGCTGGTGGTATCAGTGATGTGCACAGGTGTGTTCATTTGCGTAGCATTCATACTTTTTGTGTACTTTGACTTTAACTGTTTTTAGATTATGAACTACAAACAAATGTGACAATTTGGCGGTATTAAACCAGTAAAATAGATTATTAACAATACTCCAAATAAGAAATAATCTCATGCTAACCAGCTAACACTAACTTACCTTCTGTCCTGTTTCTCACCAGGATATAGGACCACTTTCCCTGTCCCCTACGGTGTTGAAACCACTTTTATCAGTCATGCAAAGCTTTCACATAAACTTCTAGTAATCCTTCTTCTCAAAATGATTTGTGTTTTAAAATGTGACTTTAAATAAAAATTATTGAATGTTTGTGAAGGAGCCTAAACACCTTTCTGTTTCTTTAATAAAGTTTGAAGACTTTGTAAGAAATATTGCTATTGATGCAATTATATTGTTAATATTTGTGTGTTCTGAATTATTTTTGATAAGTATTTTATGAGACGGTTATGTTATATACAGGATGGCACGGTGGCACAGTTGGTAGAGCTGCAGTTGGTAGAGTTCAGCTAGAAGGTTGCTGGTTCAAATCCCAGCCGGAGGCATTTTTGGGAGGCAATTGCATGTTCTTTCTTTGCATTCATGGGTTTCTCCAGGTACTCCGGTTTCCTCCAGTGACCAAAAACATGCATGTTAGGCTGATTTGTAACTCTAATTTTTCCCTAGGTGAGAGGGAGAGACTGGATGGTTTTTTTTTTTGCCTTGTATGTCTCTGTGATGGACTAGAGACCTGTCCAGGGTGTCCCTGTGATGGACTGGAAACCTGTTCAGGGTGTCCCCCATCTCTCACACATTGACTGCTGTATATGGGCACCAGTGACCCGGTTTACCAGTCGATCTACGTTCCTACCCTCATTTATGGTCATGAGCTTTGGGTTGTGACTAGGGGTGCGAATCTCTCAGTGTCTGGCGATCCAATTCCGATTTTTGGTGTCACGATACATTTTAAAATCGATTTTTCGATTCAGAAACAATTTTCAATTCAGAAACAATTTTCGATTCAGAAACAATTTTCTATTGAAATGGTCATAAATTTTGTTTCAATTATGTAACTGACAAGCTGAAAAGATTAAACAACAATGTAAACAAATAGAACATTTACAAACTGTATTCCAAAAAAGTTGGGACACTAAACAAATTGTGAATAAAAACTGAATGCGATGATGTGGAGGTGCCAACATCTAATATTTTATTCAGAATATAACACAAATCACAGATCAAAAGTTTAAACTGAGAGAATGTATCATTTTAATGGAAAAATCTGTTATTTCCAAATTGCATGGCGTCGACAAATCCCAAAAAAGTTGGGACAAGTCCACTTTTACCACTGTGTGGCATCCCCCTTTCTTCTTACAACACTCAACAGACGTCTGGGGACAGAGGAGACCAGTTTCTGAAGTTTAGAAATAGGAATGCTCTCCCATTCATGTCTAATACAGGCCTCTAACTGTTCAATCGTCTTGGGCCTTCTTTGTCGCACCTTCCTCTTTATGATGCGCCAAATGTTCTCTATAGGTGAAAGATCTGGACTGCAGGCTGACCATTTAAAAAAAATAATAATAATTCAAAAAATTATTAATCCCAAAGGGAAATTATTTTTAGTTGTTGTAACTCGTTATCCTCATTTCATTAAGAGATGTTATAGATACTGATGACTGTAGGCAGGAAGGATCTTTTGTAAAGGACCATCCCACAGCGGATCCTAAGAAACTGGCTGCAGATGCCGTCCGATTCATCCACCCAGACTCAGCTGGCCTCTCAGTTCCTCCGGGCTGTAGGACCACCCGAATGCTGGGCTGAACTCCTCCCAGAGAGATGGCCACTCCTCCCAGCAGTCTGCCGAGCTCCTCGTCACTGCGGACAGACAACGGTAGGTGCCGAGGGACGATCCTGTCCTTCCACTGTCATGAGCCATGTTTCCTGCTAGTTCCAGGATCTCAGTGGTCAGGCACTTGAGCACAGCTGGCAGGTAGATGGGAATGCATCCACAGAACATCCTTTTCAACTCATTTGAGATTTGGGGCTGTAGTTGAGATATTATTTGAGCTTTTGAGATGTTAATCAGCTGCTGGTTGTAGAAAACTGCCTTGTTGCCATGATTACGCATCATAACAAATGTCCAAAACTAAAAAAGTTTCAGTAAAAATCCTTCCAGCTGCACAGCATCTGATACCAGAGGAAACAATCATCCAAAAATGTGATTCACATCCAGAAAAAGAGGAATTAAAGTTTCCAAAAGCAAAATCTCAGAATGAAAGTAACAGAGCTGCTCCAACATGCAGCCACCTTGAGCGGCGCAATTCTAGAACCTTCAGTACCCGGATCCTTCTCCTACATAGCCATGATGTTGTGATTGCTGCAGAATGTAGTCTGGCATTATCATGTTGAAAAATGCAGGGTCTTCCCTGAAAGAGATGACGTATAGATGGGAGCATATGTTGTTCTAGAACCTGAACGTAGTTCTCTGCATTAATGGTACCTTTCCAGACATGCAAGCTGCCCATGCCACAAGCGCTCATGCAACCCCATACAATCAGTGATGCAGGCTTCTGAACGGATCGTTGATAACAACTTGGACTATCCTTGTCCTCTCTGGTCCGGATGACATGGCATCCCAGTTTTCCATAAAGAACTTCAAATCGTGACGCATCTGACCACAGAACAGTCTTCCATTTTGCCACACCCCATTTTAAATGATTCCTGGCCCAGTGCAAAGGTCTGAGCTTGTGGAGCTTGCTTAGACATGGCTTCCTTTTTGCACTGTAGAGTTTCAGCTGGCAACGGCGGATGACACAGTGGATTGTGTTCACTGACAATGCTTTCTGGAAGTATTCCTGAGCCCATTCTGTTATTTCCTTGACAGTGGCAATCCTGTTTGAGGTGCAGTGACGTTTAAGGGCCCGGAAATCACGAGCATCCAGTAGAGTTTTACGGCCTTGACTCTTACGCACAGCGATTGTTCCAGATTCTCTGAAACTTTTGATGATGTTATGCATGGTTGATGATGATAACTTAAAAGTCTTTGCTATTTTATGCTGGGTAACACCATTCTGGTATTGCTGCACTATCTTTCTGCACAACAATGGTGGAATTGGTGATCCTCTTACCATCTTGGCTTCTGAGAAACACTGACACTCTGATATCCTGATGCATGCTCAATAATCCAGGTAGAAAAATCCAAAAAAGTTCAATCTGGTCCTCTGGACATTCAAAAAAACAAAAAACAAAACAAAGCAAAAAAATCTAGAAACGTTTCGTCTCTCATCCAAGAGACTTCCTCAGTCTGAGGTGCTGTTTTCAGCTCAGTCTCTTAAATAGTACCTTCTCAGGGTGAATCAACCAGTTTTGCTGCTGACAACCAAAACCAGCTGATCACATGCTCAAGAAGGACCATCAGCCTAACAATGGGTCATTAGCACACTGATGGCTGTTTACTACTCACAGAGGGCTGAGTGATACTAGCAATCACAGCATTGTAAGAGGGGGACAGTTGAACCCGGAGGCCTCCACCCCTGTTTAATGATGGACGATTTCTTTTCACAAAGATAGCCTCCTTTACTCCTCTCTCAAACCATCGTTCCTCTCTGTCCAGGATGTGAACATCTTCATCCTTGAAAGAGTGACCGCTGGCCTGGAGATGAGTGTAGACCGCAGAATCCTGGCCTGATGATGTTGATCTTCTGTGCTGGGCCATCCTTTTGGCCCGTGGCTGTTTTGTTTCCCCGATGTAAGACTGATCACAGCCCTCCTGACACTGAACAGCATACACAATATTACTCTGTTTGTGCCGGGGGACTGGATCTTTGGGATGAACCAGTCTTTGCCGTAATGTATTTTGGGGTTTAAAAGCCACTGGGACGTTATGTTTAGAAAACAAACGTCTCAGTTTCTCTGATACCCCCTCAACATACGGAATGACCACTGGTCTGGGTCTGGGTTCCTCCTTTTCACCTGATGGCTGACTGGAGTCCTGTTTGGGTTTCTTCTCTGCTTTCAGGAAGGCCCAGTTAGGATATCCACATTGCTCTAGAGCCTGTTTTGTGTAGGATTTCTCCTTCTGCCTGGCTCCCGAGCTAGTGGGGATGCTGTCTGCTCTGTGATACAGAGTCCTGATGACTCCTAACTTGTGCTCCAAAGGGTGATGGGAGTCAAACTGCAAATACTGGTCTGTGTGGGTGGGTTTGCGGTACACCTCGGTTTGCAAATGTCCTCTATCGGAGACTGAGACCTCACAGTCCAAGAAAGCCAACTTGCCATTTTTTACATCTTCTCGTGTGAACTTGATGTATTTATCCACAGAGTTGATGTGGTCAGTAAAATGTTAGACTTCCTGAGATTTAATTTTAACCCAGGTGTCGTCAACATACCTGAACCAATGACTTGGTGGTGTCCCTGAAAAGGACGTCAAGGCTCTCTTTTCTACCTCCTCCATGTACAGGTTGGCAACAATAGGAGAAACTGGAGACCCCATAGCACACCCATGTTTCTGCCTATAATATTGCTCCCCATATGTGAAGTAGGTTGACTGCAGGCACAGTTTCAAGAGTTGACACAGTTGTTCTGTGGAAAG
>NC_056501.1:44815879-44832946 GCF_014905685.2 Nematolebias whitei | reverse complement strand
GGCCAAAAGGATGGCCCAGCACAGAAGATCAACATCATCAGGCCAGGATTCTGCGGTCTACACTCATCTCCAGGCCAGCGGTCACTCTTTCAAGGATGAAGATGTTCACATCCTGGACAGAGAGGAACGATGGTTTGAGAGAGGAGTAAAGGAGGCCATCTTTGTGAAAAGAAATCGTCCATCATTAAACAGGGGTGGAGGCCTCCGGGTTCAACTGTCCCCCTCTTACAATGCTGTGATTGCTAGTATCACTCAGCCCTCTGTGAGTAGTAAACAGCCATCAGTGTGATAATGATCCATTGTTAGGCTGATGGTCCTTCTTGAGCATGTGATCAGCTGGTTTTGGTTGTCAGCAGCAAAACTGGTTGATCCACCCTGAGAAGGTACTATTTAAGAGACTGAGCTGAAAACAGCACCTCAGACTGAGGAAGTCTCTTGGATGAGAGACGAAACGTTTCTAGATTTTTTTGCTTTGTTTTGTTTTTTGTTTTTTTGAACGTCCAGAGGACCAGATTGAACTTTTTTGGACTGACACTCTGAGAAGCTCTTTTTATACCCAATCATGTTGTCAATGACCTAGTTAGTGTTAATTGGTCTTCCAGCTGTTCGTTATATGCTCAATTTCCTTTTTCCAGCCACTTATTGCTACTTGTCCCAACTTTTTTGGGATTTGTTGACACTGTGAAATTTTGAATCAACATATTTTTGCTTTAAAATGTTACATTTACTCAGATTAAACTTTTGATCTGTCATCTATGTTATATTACGAATACAATATTGACATTTGCCATATCCACATCATTGTGTTCAGTTTTTATTCACAATTTGTTTAGTGTCCCAACTTTTTTGGAATCCGGTTTGTATTTAAAACAATCATTTTAGTTCCTTAATGTATCAAACATTTTTTATTCATTTTATACTTGTACGAAATATAGGAAAAAATATAGGAGTGCATAACATTCTGTAACTTAAATTACCAGTATTTGGTTAGCTTAGTTGCCTGAATTTTTCAAAACAAACAAAAAAATAAAATAAAATAAAATAAAAATCTACGAACAAATAATTCATCCATCCATCATCTTTACCCACATCTTCCTTTTGAAGTCACGGGTGTCACTGGTGCCCACATCCAGCCATCACTGTGTGAGAAGCGGGCGACACCTGGACAGGTCTCCAGTCAATCACAGACAAATAATTCAAAATATATAAATACAAAAGTAAACAGATGTAGTGGACTAGGCCTATGTCAAAACTGACCAGATGGACAGAAACTGTCATTTCATTGATTTGAATCCAGAAATACAGTTTAGACCCATCCTGAGACTTTCTTTCTTGAATTAATCAAGTGGAAAAAGACAATTCTCTATGATCATTACTATTTTACAAATGTTTTGATAATCAAATTGTGTTAGTTCAAACAATGTTTACATGTTGAAGTGAACTACTCATTTTTATTTACTTAAACAGTAGTAATGATTTTTATTCCTCAATTCAAAGTGAAATCAAGTTAGAGTACATTACAGAGTAATGATTCAATTTCTTGATCGTCTGCTTTGAAAGTGAACAAATTTGTAAGTGTGTTAGAGTTCAGGTTTCGGTCAACTAAGAAGTTTACTGAAAAGAAATGTCATGTTTAACTTTTACAGCAAGATACTGAGTAGAGACGCCACTAAGACTGGTTTTCTCCAACAATCTTTCTGTCTGTTCTTAAACAATCTTAATCTCTATCCTTGACTTTCCATAACACCTTACATCACAAACCACACCTCTGTTCTGGTCCATCTACCAATCAAAAAGCTCTCAAATGAACCGGAAGTATAGCCCGTTTAAATGTGGCAACTTCCCAGTTCAACATTAGAGTTCTCAAAGAGTTTCAGAGTTCACAAAGAGTTGAGAAGAGTTCAAGTGGAATCCAGAGTGCAGGGAGTTTGGGAGTCCGTGAATGCAACCGCAGGCATTCATGGATGCTGCTAAACCAAACAAGCTGAACCAGAGACGATTTTGGGAATTATAACTTCTGTTTGGATAACCTCACACGACTCCCAAGGTTTTAGCTGTCCTCACGGAGACGCTGAAAGAGTCAAAAGGAGAGCCCTACACCGACGCTGAAGCTATCGTCTGCAAGGTAAAAGTTCTATTTCGACCAAGCGTACCGTTGGCCAAGCTGATTTCAATGGAGCGTGCTGTTCTGGTTAAAACAGATAAATTCCCTCACACATCTCTCTGTAAGATAAATCTCAATTTTCCATCTTAAACTCTCCTTCTGCTAGAAAATCAATCACCGCCGTGTGAATTGATGTCTGCTGTTCTGCTGAAAAGTGAAAACAATCGCCGTATTGTTCTCACTTCCTGTAAAGCTGATTATGTTGTTGTTTTCATATTCTGCCAAATTAATGTAAATGTGTGATGTGTTAAACTTGATTCTGTTAATAAATGACCCACTCGCTTGGTGAGTCAAAGATAATTAACGTCTCACGTCTACATTTCATTAAATTCAATGCACGTTTTATCCAGTCCAGAAAGATGAGTGAACCCGTTAAATGTATGAATATATCTCAGGATATGTCATACTACACAGACTTAAGCCTACCATAGTATATTAATCTTTAACTCTGCATAAAATACAGACTTCACAGTTATTTTTAACCATATTGCTCTAACATTTGTTATATTTTCAAAACTTAACCTAATATGAAATATACAGACTTCATTAATCATATTGATTCATATTTAGTAAATATTTAACAAAATTTCAAAACCAGTACAAGTTTGCACAAAAAAACCTCTTCTGAACTGTAATTTATAAACCATAAATTGTATAATTTAGAACTGGTTCCTGGTGATGTGTCTCATCTGTCCTCTTCAACCTGTTAAAAGACAAATTACATAAAGTTTGTTGTACAACTTGTCTAGATAAGTCTTAGTATATGAGAAAAAACAGTTACCTTTGAGCTGCATCTGCATCAGAGCTTCTTCCATTTGTTGTTTCATGGTGAAATTGTGGTGCTGCTTTATTATAAAAAAAATGTTACATGAAGGAATAACGTACATTGGATCCAACGTATTAAAATAAACCTAAACCTCAAACCTTTCACTGAGATGTCTGCTCGTAAATCCTTTGTGATATAGCAGGAGATGGAGAGGGAAATCTTTGCAGCCTTTTGGGAAGCCTGAAAGTTTGTTTCAGAGTTCGCTGGTCGGTTGCTTCGCTTTCAGCTGTCGTACATTTTGTCATATTTCCAAAATACTGTACCGCAATTTTTATTTTACACTTCTTGTAAACAACTGTGCTCTTGTTAAGCTCTGTCTTCCCCAGAACATGGTAGGATCTGAAATTATTTTGAAAGACAAATAGGCGGGTTGAAACGCACTGTCTCCCTCCTCCATGCTAGCAGCCCTCCATTCAGATAAAAGGAGCTGGCTAACTAGCTTGCTGTACAGTGGCCTACATGGCTCAAATCTACGGCGGCTGAACGGGAAGTAGGAGCAGAAAAAAAAGCATTTTAAAATCGATTTATGGGCCTTTAGAAACGATTCAGAATTGCCAGGACTAAGAATCTAGATTCTTTAAAAAAACAAGTTTTTTTCTGCACCCCAGTTGTGACCAAAAGAACGAGATCTTGGATACAAGTGGCCAAAATGAGTTTTCTCCTCAGGGTGTCTGGGCTCTCCCTTAGAGATAAGGTGAGAAGTTCGGTCATCCGGGAGGGATGCAGAGTAGAGCCGCTGCTTCTCCACATCGAGAGGAGCAAGTTGAGGTGGCTCGGGCATCTGGTTAGGATGCTTCTTGGATGCCTCCCTGGTGAGATGTTCAAGACACGTCCCACCGTCTTTAGTCCGGAAGCCTTCCGGACCGAAGGTGAAACATTTCAGCACAAAAAAAAGAAAATGTCCAGATGACCTGACTGAAAAATGTTGAATTGTATACCTGGATTATTGAGCATGGACTTTGTTGTTATGGTAGGCCATGTTATTATATAATTGGATCGCGGTTGATCCTGACCTAATTAAAAGCCCAACACTGACCTGGCCCACCCATCCAGCACATTATCATGGCCTGGCTTGCCCCGAATTTGGGTCGGGTGGGGCTGGGCTGGGCTGGGCGGGGCCAGGCTTAGGGCTCAGGATAGAAATGACAGCTCTACCACAATGTTCCTCCTGGATCTGAGGTTCGACCAACAATCTGACTCGCTTCTCCAGTACCCATGAATAAACCTTACAAGGGAGGCTAAGGAAAGTGATGCTTCTATAATTGGAGCACACCCTTAGGTCCCACTTTTTGAAGAAGGGAACCACCACCCCAGTCTGCCAATCCAATGGCACTGCCCCGATGTCCACACAACATTGCAAAGGCATTGTAGGAGCCATTTATCTTGTTTTTCTGTGTTTATCTCCACTAGAGGGTGTATTTCATTTTGTGTACTGAATATGTCAGCAGAAGAAGGTGGTTACTTAAGGCCAGGTGTGATTCTGTTCAGATGTTACTAATGAGAAGGGGCAAACAGTTTTCTACTGTGCTTAGTTTAGAATCAAGGCAGATTTATTTGTTTTCTAAATGGAAATGGAAATGGACATTGTGAGGGAAATAAATTATTTTATGATTTATAAGTCGAAATGAAGATCTGCATAGTGAATCTTGATTGAGCACACATAAAACCAAAGCCTACCAGGAACAACAACAGCCAGTAGCCTAAAATATAGGATTTTAGCTGCTACAGGCATGTCAACCAAGGCAGCCCCACAACATCCAGAGCCTTAAGGAAATTAATTAATAATGTTTAATTTTAATTAAATTTTAATTTTATTTTAGCTGTTTTTATATAAAAGTCCAATTAAGGACTGGACTTGCAAATTAGCCTGTGGCTAGAAAACCTTTGTACTGTCCTTGTTCAAATAAACTTCATCCATCCATCCATCCATCCATTTTCTTTACCCGCTTATTCCATTTTGGGTCACGGGGGTCGCTGGTGCCCATGTCCAGCAATCACTGTGCGAGGGGCGGGGTACACCCTGGGCGGGGTACACCCTGGACGGGTCGCAAGTCCATCACAGGGCCACACAGAGACAAACGAGACAAACAACCATTCACTCTCTCACTCACACCTAGGGACAATTTAGAGTTACCAATCAGCCTAACATGCATGTTTTTGGACTGTGGGAGGAAACCGGAGTACCCGGAGAAAACCCACGCATGCACGGAGAGAACATACAAACTCCACCCAGAAGGCCCCTGGACCGGGGTTTGAATCAGGGACCTGCTCGCTGAGAGGCAGCAGCTCTACCAGTTGCGCCACCGTGCTGCCCTCAAATAAACTTGAATGAAAAAAATAAATCAGGGTGAATCTCATCGTCAACCGGAGCCCTGCTGCAGCAGAGCTTTATAACTACCTCAGCAACCTCAGCCTCGGTTATGGACAGACTAACACCAAAGTCCCCCGACTCAGCTTCATCCAATGAAGATGTGCTGGTGGGATTGAGAAGGTCTAAGAAGTATTCCTTCCACCTTTCAGGAACATCAGTGGCTGAGGTCAACATCACCCCACCTTCACTGAATACAGTGTTAGTAAAGTGCTGCTTTCCCCTCCTCAGACACCTGATGGTTTGCCAGAATCTCCTTGGAGCCAACTGAGAGTCTCTATCCAAGGCCTCACTGAATTCCTCCTACATCCAAGCTTTTGCCACAGTAATAGCCAAGACTGTGGACCGCTTGGCCCTCCAATACTCCTCAGATGCCTCCAGAGTCCCACTGGACAACAAGGCCCAATAGGACTCCTTCTTCAGCTTGACAACCTTCCTAACCTGGGGTGTCCACCACCGAGTTTGTGGATGGCCACTGAGAGAAACACTGACAACCATGTGGCCACAGCTCAAGCCAGCTACCTCAACAAGTGAGGCGTGGAACATGGTCCACTCTGACTCAATGTCCCCGGCCTCAGCTTGGATCTGGTTAAAACTTTCCCGGAGGTGTGAGATGAAGATCTCTCTGACAGGTTTTGCTGCCAGGCGTACCCAGCAAACTCTCACTACATGTTTGGGTCTCCCGGGTCTGTCCAGCATCTTCTCCCGCCATCTGATCTAACTCACTAACAGGTGGTGATCAGTTGACAGTTCAGCTCCTCTTGTCACCTGAGTGTTCAAAACAAATGGCTGTAAATCAGATGACACAACAATGAAATAAATCATTGATTCATGTCCTAGAGTGTCCTGGTGCCAAGTGCACTTATGGACACCCTTATAACATGGTGTTCATGATAGACAAACTATGACTAGCACAGTGTCTTTGTCTCAGGGTTTAGCACCCTTCCAGCTCTCGTCTAACCAGTAATTGGAGCCCCCTAAACTCCTGAGTATTACCCAAATAATACTACGGTCAGGCCCTCTTAGGCTGGATTTGAGAACAATTCGACCAGGCACTAACAACCTTCATCTGCAGGATGCACCCCTATTTCACCTCACAGCTCTTAGAGTCAAGTAGCAGTGACCCCAAAGTTTACCATAAGGTATCCGGTATTATGGCTGCTCTTCGTCAGAGGTGGGTAGGAATCATAGGCGTCGCAACCATTATATGTGAAGGGGACAAGTCCCCCCCCACATTAAAAAAACGTTCATTTGGACCCCCCCACTTTTACTATGAAACATTAGTTCAGGCGACGCAGTTTCTCTTTCTTCGTGAACGAATCCATTCCACTTGATTAATAGGAGAATACTCAATCTAATAAAACTCCACTCCAGGTTTTCCTGGTTACCTCCAGGTTACCTCCACCTCTACACACACAGAGCAGAAACTGTGCAGGCAGCCGCTGCTGAGTCTCCTGCTTCGGTAGAAAATGTGCATAGGTGTAGGAGATGTAGACACCTCTGTGTTGCTCACTCGCCAGTTTAGCGAGCTTAGTGCGGGCAGTTGCTGACCAGGGGGTTGATCATCAACATATATTCATGTTAGGAGGATGCTTGAGTGCAGCGCTACGTCTATAGCATGTTCTCTTAGCAGTAACTGTGACGCTGTCAGACGCTGTAGGTGTAAGAGACGCTGTGTGTTCAGGTGCATTAAAGTTGAAATGTCTTTAAAATCCCACACCTTACTGTCCTCAAGCTTTGTGAGAAACATCATTTAGATGAGTAGTGTTGAACACAATTAAAAATGTCTAGTGGTGATGCTTTTTATTTCTCTATAAAGACAAATAGTGCAGATCTGACGCTCTGTATTAAAGTTAAAATGTCTCTAAAACCCACAGCTGAATTTACACAAACTTGGTGAGAAACATGCTTTAAATGTGTGGAATTAAAGCAAATCTAGGTGAAATGTTGCTTTTTTTGTACATTAGTGTACATTTCTTTTGCGCACACGCGCGCACACACCTACACACATTGTTGTGTCTCCCCCACATTACGGATGCTTCTGACGCCCTTGGTAGGAATGCGTTACATTTACTCTGTTACATTTACTTAAGTAGCTTTTTGGGAAAATTGTACTTGTGAGAGTAGTTTAAATGTGAAAAACTTATATACTTGTGTGAATTTTAGGGGAGAAAACCGCAACTTTTACTCCGTTACTATGGGCTTTGTGCCGATCGCTACTGTTACTTTTGTTTTAAGTATGTAAAAACATTTGCGGCAAAATTATTTTGTAACTTATTGTCACCTGACATGTAACCAATCAAATGCCAGCCAGTCACGTGACCACACACAACAAACTCTCCATGCGGGCCATGTTGAGTCGGAAATTCTGGACCCGGTTGATGAGTGAAAGAAAGACAGACGGTACCTAAAAGAATGGCGACAGAAGAAGCTGGCGAAGAGGAGTCAGAGCACCCCTGGCCTCACATACAAGCAACGTTCACCTTACGGTCTTCTAAAGAGAACAGGTACATCATGCGCTGTCAGCTGTGTCTGCCAAAACTTGTAGATATTTCAGCCTACAAGAACTCGACGTCTAATTTGAGAAAACACGTTGCAGTAAGTTTGCCATTTATTTTTTACTTCTTTTGTGTAATAATGTCAGCTCTATTACAACAGCATGCATACTGTAACTTTAAAACTGTGTATGACGTGACCATTAAATGTTACGCGGTGTATTACTAAAATCGTGTTCACACTCTGTGTGAGCACACATTAGCAATATGCTAATTTAGCTAAAACAAATGGTTTGCTACAAATAGGGACAGTTGGTGGCAAGATGTAGCTACACACACTGACAGTCCCCTCAAATTTTTAAAGTCACAAACCTCCAATAAGTCTGTCTTAGTGGAACACAATAGGTTCATACAGGCCAAGTAGGAAACAAACAAACATACATAAATGTCACAGTATTATACTATTACTCCCAAAAGCTCTTTTCCTTTTACAATGTGCTATTCTAAACTCTCTGGGTTAACCAGTCATTGAATTCAAGAGGGTAAATCATTAAACTAGATAATCATAAAAAAATAATAATTATTATTAACTCAATGATTTGGCATGTCTGTGAAAATGTAATTGGTTTATCTGAAATGTTTGATATGGATTATATATTCTTATTTGTTTTATTAAGATTATTATCTGATAAGGATAAAATGGCCGCTCTTCCTACAGTTGCAGCTTCGTGCACTCCGCCCATCTTTCGGACGACTCTACGTACATATTCGTGTTGTACCTCGGTGCAATTCCAATAAAGTTTATTCTGATTCTGATTATTATTTTTTGTGAACAGAGGATCCACCAAAACAGCTTGATGAAACATACTGAGTTGGTAGATTCCAACAAGAAGCGAAAATCCTCTTCTGACAAGCCACTGATGAAGAGTGTGAAAATCACAGATTCCCTCATCTCTCCACGGTGAGGAACACAGGCAAAGCTTGATAGGCTCATTGTAAATTTATTCTGTGAAGCTAGCCAACCATTTTCTGTGGTTGAGGCGCCATCCTTTAAGAACATGATTGATTCTCTTCATCCTCAGTGCACTTTAATGACAATAAAAACATTATGCTGTAGAATACAGGAAGCTGCGAAGAACTTGAAGAGCATAATCATTAAAAAGTTGAGTGCTGTGAACCATGCTGCCACCACAACAGACTGCTGGACTGCCAGACAGCGTAGTTATTTAGGTGTCACCTGTCACTGGATAGAATCTACCACACTGCAGAGGCAATCTGCTGCTTTGGCTTGTCAACGTGTTAAAGGCTCACACACATTTGATATTCTTGCTGCTGCATTAGAAGAAATACATTCTGTATATCAGATCAGGGAAAAGGTGACCAGAACTGCAACTGACAGTGGCTCTAACTTCTTGAAAGCCTTTCGTTTGTATGGTGTGGATGAAAAAGAACATAAAGATGTCAATAGACAAGAGGAGAAAGACTCCATCATGGATGAAGCATCAGACGATGAAAGTGAGTCAGAGATGGATTATCATGATGTAGCTGCCATTCTGGATGATGACCGGCCTTGAGTACCAACTTCCAAAACGGCAAAAATGTGCATGCCATCTGCTGAATCTCAGCCACTTGTGTAGAAGTGGGTCATGAAACCTATAGAAGACTATCTCGATGTGCTTTTGCTCAATGTACTGCTCACTGCTCTGTGGAATAAAATGAGCAGGTCAAGCGAGGGGTTTGAAACTGTTGAACATGAATGCAAACTGCAGTTCCTCCGACCTAATCAAACCCATTGGAACTCTGTGTTCCTAGATGTTGAGGTGCGCGTTCACAAAGAACAGGGAGAATCTGCATTTCGCAATGTATGCACGACATCACAGATCCAGATGCAAGTTGGCAGATTTCATGTTAATAAATAATACATAATATTATTAAAATGTTTATCAACTTTTAAATTGTACGTATGTGTTAGAAAAACATGCACTGTGCACATTTAACGTATCATCAAAAACTACAATTCAGTTTTCATTTAAAGGTTGAATCCAGTTGAAATGGGATTTTTGGCTGAGTATGTTGAAACCTGTTGCCATGACCCTCAACATTCTTCAAGGGGAATCATCTGTGCACATGGGCTTCCTCCTGCCAACACTACACCAGTTGCAAGACAAGCTGAAGAAGCTGGTATCATCTTGCAAAGTGTGTGCACCTCTCATCGATGCCCTGCAGGATGGGATTCAGAAACGTTTTGCTGAGATAATGAAAGAACCTGAGCTCATTGCTGCAGCTATACTCCTACCTAAAGTCAAAACAAACTGGACTACAGATGAGAACATCTTAAAATCTGGTAAATATACAAACATCAGTGTGTGTGTGTGTGCACACATGTGCATGCTCACAAAACATTACATACATGTACTATAAATAATGCATAAGTGTACAGAAGTAATTATTTGCAAAAAATGTTTTTACAGGACTCAACTACATCAAGGATCACTTGGACATTAACGCTGATGATGACAACGGCACAAACAGCAGCCACTCTGATGAGGAAGACTTCTTTGGATCTACTAAGACCAGAAAATCCCAACTAGGAGAGTTGGAGAGGTATCGTTCATGTCCATCTACTGGAGGTATGGATCTGTTACACTCTTTTCCTCAAATCAAGTGGTTGTCACTCAAAGTCAACACAAGTCTTCCAGCATCTGCAGCTTGTGAGAGACTATTTAGTCATGCAGGACTCCTTTTTACTGCTAAGAGATCACAGCTTCACTGCAAAAACCTTGAGAGCCAGCTACTCTTAAAGCTTAGCAGTCACATTACTGAGTAATGTTTCAAAAACCAAGACATATTTTCTTCTCGTCACTCAATGAGTTTATGTTGTCAGTTACTGATTAAGTTCAGGAATATGCAGCCCTTTGCTTGATGTGTAGGACTGTGTTTCATGTCATACTTAAACAGTTAGTGCTGTTTATAGGATGTAAAAATGTAAGAGAATGAGTTCCAACATTTACTGGTAGAAACAAAGTTTTGCAAAAAGCCAAGTTTATTATTATTTATCTGAATTATTTTGGCTACAGTTGCCTTTGTGTTTTTTTTTTTTAATTTATTTTTAACAATGTAAAAGATAAGTGGTTTATTTCTAAATCCTTTTGGCTGGTATTGCCTTTGTGTTTTTATTTATAACACTGTATGTTCAGTCTCATTAAAAGTTATTTTGTTTCCTTGTAAATCCATTTTCATGTTATAATTTAATGAGACGAGAGGGTACTCAGCAGTTACTCACTACTTGAGTAGGTTAAAACCAAAGTACGTTATTACTCAAGTAAATTTTTGGATGCACACTCACTACTTTTACTTGAGTAATATTTGGTTCAAGTAACAATACTTTTACTTGAGTAAAAAAAATTGAATGATCTACCCACCTCTGCTCTTCGTTTATTTGACGTTTTGCAATTGGTACAAGACCTGGTAATTTTCCTAGGCCAGGACAGTTTTCCTACTCTGAATCTCTCCCAGATGACTGAACTTCTCAACCCTTTATCTATGGAAGAGTCCAGCTACCCAGCAGATGAAACTCATTTCAAGAGCCTGTATCCACAATCTCCTTTTTTCGGTCACTACCCAGTTTTCATGACCATAGGTGATGGGAGGAACGTGGCTTGACCGGTAAACAGAGAGCTTTGCCTTACAGCTCAGCTCCCTCTTCACCACAGTGGACCGGTACAGAGTCTGCAGTAAATGGTAAATGGACTGTACTTATATAGCACCTTTCTGTCTTATTTCAAGATACTCAAAGCGCTTTACACTACAATCTGTGTCCTCCATTTACCCATTCATACAACACTCTACTAGATCTCTACAAAGCTAATTGAACAAATCATTCTAAAGAGACTAATCAGAGCTTTAGATCACATTCATACACTGATGGGACACACATCAGAGGCTATGAGGGGTTCAGTGTCTTGCCCAGGGACACTTCAGCATGTGACTGCTGGTGGATTCGAACCCCCAATTCTCACATTGGAAGACGACTGCTCTAACCACTCAGCCACAGCCGCCCACTGCAGATTGTTGCATCAATCCGTCTGTCAATCTCACGCTCCATTCTTCCCTCACTCGTGAACAAAACCCCAAGATACTTGAACTCCTCCACTTGATGCAGAACCTCACCCTCGACCCAAAGACAGCAATCCATTATTTTTCAATTGAGGACCATGGCCTCAGATTTGGAGGTGATGATTTTGATCCCAGCCACTTCACACTCGATTGCGAAACACTCCAGTGAGAGCTGAAGATCATGGCATGATGACGCCAACAGGAGCACATCATCTGCAAATAGCAAAGAAGGAAACCTGAGGCCACCGAACCGGAATCCCTCCACCCCCTGGCTGCATCAAGAAATTCTGTCCATAAAAGTTATGAACAGAATTAGTGACAATGTGCAGCCCTGGCGAAGTCTAACTTCCACCCTGAAGGGGTCTGACTTACTACCGGCAATGCGAACCAAACTCTTGCACCACTTGTATAGGGAGAACAGGAGGAGTATTTTGATATTCATAATTGGCAATAACTTGTTATCATATTTATTTTGTAATTATTGTAACTGCCTTTTGTAACTGTTTCTGTTAAAATAAACTCTTTGTGTTCTTTTTGCTGTTTCTTCAAAAAAAAGAGAACTGAAAAAATTTATATAAATTTACAGATTTATAATTTTCCTTCTTTTGAAGGTGGTGCCCTAAGGCTAGATAATTGATCAATTATAAAAAAAAAATCACAATTAATCAATAATATCATGTCCCTTACACCAAACTGTATGACAAAAATAAGCAAGACATAAACTCAATGAGTCACCTAAACAAGATATACAGTACAATGACACTAAAACATAATTTGGACTTAATAAATGGCCAAATGGTACATAAGAGGGTCAAAATTATTATAACTGAATTGGGCTGAACTACCTGAAGGAAACACTGCAAATGACCAGAACAGCTACAAATACATGTACCTTGGAATGTTCTGTCTGTTACATTTAGCTTCATAGAGCCATACAGAGTACATGTGTGCGAATGAGAGGGAGGCTGGTGGAACAGTGAGGCTACAAGGATGTAACAAATGTGCAGATCTTCAAGTACTTGGGTTCCACTGTCCAGGGAAATGGGAGTGTGATAAAGAGGTGAAAATGAGAGTCCAGGCAGGATGGGTAGATGGAGAAAATTTCAGGAGTGATTTGCAACAAAAGGGTGTCAGCAAAGGTCAAAGTAAAAGTTTACAAGACAGTGGTGAGACAAGCTGTATTGTGTGTTCTGGAGACAGAGACATGGACAAAAAGACAGGCGAAAGAACTGGAAGTGGCAGAAATGAAGATGTTGAGTTTATCCTTAGGAATGACAAGGCTGGATAAGATTAGGAATGAGATCATCAGAGGTACAGCACAGGTTGAACAACTTGGAGATAACGTTAGGGAGGCCAGACTGAGTTGGTTTGGACATGTCCAGAGGAGGGACAGTGGGTATTATATTGGTAAAAGAATGTTAGAAATGCAGCTGCCAGGAAAAAGACAAAGAGGAAGAACAAAGAGAAGATATATGGATGCAGTTAGAGAGGACAGGAAGGTAGTTGGAATGAGGACAGACGATGCAGAGGACAGAGTGAGATGGAGGAGGATGACTCGCTGTGGCGACCCCTGAAGAGGGAAAAGCTGAAAGAAGAAGAAAAAGCTTCACCGAGCCCATAAAAGCTTTATCCCAGAATGAACTCACTGACTAGGTAAAGTTAAGAAATGGTGATTGTAAGATTCAGATAGCAGGATTTATCCTGTGAACAAGGAAGGGGAACAGGTTAGGACTTGGTAGTGTCTGTGATGGAGAGTTGTCCTCATATGGTCCTTTGATGGTTCCAGACTTTGAGAAGGAGGTGAGGTGTCTGATTTTCCAGTAGATTAGTACAAGTAAATAGCCTGAAAAAAAAAAAAAAAAAACTTAAATCCTTATTTAAACTATAAACATTTTTGATCATCTGATACTGAAAAATAAAATTTAATGTAATCAATAAATAATAATAAATTAAAACTTTCAGCAATATTTTAACTCGTGAGTGTTATATAAAACACTTTGGCCTAAAAAAAAACCCCAAATGAATAAAAACAATTTGTGTTGATTTTTTAAAATCAGAATACGGAAGTCAGAATCAATGAGCACACTCATCGATAAAACTAAAACATTTTGGCAACGTGAAAGAGATGGCAGGTAATCCTCTTGCTTTGAGTTTACTCTTTGCTGCAAGCGAGTTGTGGGTGACTTGCGTCCAAAGCGTGGCAGACACAAATGTTTATACTGTATTTCACGTCAGGATGTGCTCTTATTCTGAAAGGGACAGATTATAAAAAGAGCAGATCAAAGGTTGTAAATCATTCGTTTTTCTGAGTTTGATGTTGGAAGATGTAGAGAATAAATCAAGACTCAAAATATTTTTCGTGTCTTTCTGCCAACTTCCAGCATCATAAAACAGCAGCTTAACTGAGGAAGTGAATATATTTTGTCAGCAAAGAACAGAGTCCTAACATTTATTAAACATTACTTCTGTAAATTGTGCTTTGCCAAATTCATCAGTAAAAATAAATATTTTGTCAACGTGAAAGAGGAAAGAGGGGGCAGGTGTCGCTCTTGCTTTGAGCTTACTCTTTGTTGCATGTGTGCTGTGAGTGACGTCCAGAGCGCATGGACATAAAACACATGCAGCAGAGGTGTCGGAGTTTATGTCTCAGCCACAGAGGGGAGCGACATGGTTCATGCATGGCTCTCAAAAAGACAGTTATTTGTTCATAACTTTATTATTTGTAAGTCTGAGAGATACGAGCAAACAGCTGCCGGAATGCATGCGACAAAATGAGAATGGTGAGAAAAAACAAACAAACTACTCCCTTCGGCAAAAAAATCATGTTCCCCGAGTTACATGACCCCCCCCCCCCCCCCCGCCCTGCCCCCCCCCCCCCCCCCCCCGGGGGGGGCCCCCCCACTATTTGAGAAGGACTGCATCGGACCAGTGAAGAATAGTGCCTCAGTGCCGCTTTAAGGTTGTTTTCACACCAGATAGTCCGGTAGACTCGGTTCGGTTGGGGACCAAGATTCATGACCTTTTATTTACATTTGAGCTGGTGCGTTTGCATTCACACTGCACTGTACAGTCGAGCCAACCTGTTGAACCAACCAATTTCCCCGCTCCCCTGTGGGGGCGCTGCACCAAGAACTGAAAGAAACGACACAAAAACCTCTGAAGACACTTCTTCTTCTTCTGGAAATAAAAATAAAAACGGAGTGGCATCAAGTTTTAGCAGTTTTAGGAGTTATATTTTGTCATTTTTCAAAAATAAACTCAGCATGAGCAGAAGATGAGAGAGAAGACCATGGAGAATATTGCTTTTCACACAAGGCAGCTGACGGCTCCATATGAGGTAAGAGAAATGCGTGTTTGTTTGCCCTGTGCTGTACTCCACTTCTTGCTTGTGGAGCGGGGCCCGGTCTGTTTACATTCACACTGCACTCGAACCGCGCTGGAGTTCTCTTCTACCGGACCGAGGTCTAGATTTTAGCCCGGGCCAGAGTTCGCCTTTTTGTTCCGTGACAGAGTTTGCTGGCGCATTCACACCTCCCCAAACGAACCGGACTTTCTAGGAAAACAAGCTAGAGTTCGATTAAAGCGGACTAAACAGGGCTGGTGTGAATGCACCCAAAAAATGCCCAGAGCACAATTAGCTCTACGGTGAACAGCAGCTAGCTGTTACTGGCAATGAAGGTAGCCCCACCCAGCATAAACACGGACACTTTCCACAGTGCCCGCAAAACAAAAGAGGAAAACTAAACAGCAGACTCTTCATATGGAATCCCACAGGCAAACAGTAACTAAGATAAGGTCTCAGGAGGGAAGTTGTTAGGTCTGTCTTGAGTGTTAGTTTTTTGTGATTTGGTTGTACATGTGGTTCAGCCTCCCTCTGATTTTTCCCTCATATATTTCAGCTTCTGCCCCTCCCACTCTCACCTGATCCTCAATGTTTTCCCCGTGTGTGTGTTTGTGTGTGCGTGTCACTGTCTCTCATTAGTTTCATTGTAGAGCTTGTCATTTGTCTCATTTGTTGCCCGTGCATTATGCTGTTAAGCTCTTCTTGTTTGGTCTCCTTTGAGTTTTACTGCGTTTCCAACTGTGAGTATTTTGCTGCCACATCAGATTTTGTTTTGTTTATTTAATTGATCAATATTTTAGCTTAACCGCTGAGCTTCTTGTGTTTGTCTGCACCCTGAGTTCTACTTTCAACAAATATGATAAAAGTTAGTCACAACCATCTACAAAGATTAAGGCAGGTCCTGAAAAGCCTGCTGAATAATAACCATCTGGAAGAAATAGAAGTTACTAGCAATAAGGCATGCAAGCTCCTCACAATGCACGTTTGAATCACCCACAGGTCTCCAACAATTAAAAAAAAAACATACCAAACTCCCACAGAATAACTCAAGATTTTGAACCTAATAGCTTCCTGTTGTGAAGTAACAAAAAAAAAAACAAAAAAAAAAACACTGCACTGAAACATTGTCCTCCTTTTGAACATTTCAAATTAAAATGCTTTGCTTTCTTTTTATATACAATTAAAACCAATTCCAAGAACATACAAGATGATGATGCAATACACTAAACTTAAGGCTGTAAGAGGTGTATTTACCGTCCAATATTGTGTGCGGCTCTGGCTGAGTGGTTAGAGCAGTCGTCCTCCAATGCGAGAGTTGGGGTTCGAATCCACCAGCAGTCACATGTCGAAGTGTCCCTGGGCAAGACACTGAACCCCTCATTGCCTCTGATGTGTGTCCCATCAGTGTATGAATGTGATCTAAAGCACTGATTAGTCTCTTTAGAATGATTTGTTCAATTAGCTTTGTAGAGATCTAGTAGAGTGCTGTATGAATGGGTAAATGAGGACACAGATTGTAGTGTAAATAGCTTTGAGTATCTTGAAATAAGATAGAAAGGCGCATAAATAGGTAGAGTCCATTTTCCATTTATTTAATGGCTTTACTCATTATTTATAGTCTGTCTTTGTCAGTGTCTGCATGCACTGTTCAAAGACTGAAAGCAAGCTTCTCCCTAAACAGGTCTCTCTTGAAAATGAGTTCTCGTGGCTGTAGTGAACTTAATCTGGTGTCACGGCTAAGCCTAAGGTCAAAAT
>NC_056501.1:44814323-44815779 GCF_014905685.2 Nematolebias whitei | reverse complement strand
CTGTAGTGAACTTAATCTGGTGTCACGGCTAAGCCTAAGGTCAAAATCCTTGACCTTAAGAACCTTGTGGGACAGAAACTGTAATTTCATTGATTTGAATCCAGAGATGCAGGTTCACCCATCCTGAGACTCTCTTTCTTGAGTATCAAGTGAAAGAACACTCTCTTTTTTATTATCATTACTATTTTACAAATGTTGATAATCAAAGTGTCTTAGTTCAAACCATTTTAGATGTTGCAGTGAACTAATCAATTTTATTAACTGTGTAATGATTTTTTATTCTCATGCAAAGTTAGAACTCATGTTAAAGCTGTTACAGAGTAATTATGCATTTTCTGATTTTCTGTCTTTGAATGAGCAAGTGTAAGTTGGTCCAAGGTTGGAGTCAAACGCAAAACAAGTTGTTGGAACGAACTGTCATGTTTTTAGAATCCTCTCAGACGTAAATATAGAGGTTTCGGCACCTGTTTCTGAAACGCGCCAAAACAAAACTCTCTCTGTCTGTGAGAACATTTCTGATCTGTTCCATAACAATTCTTGCTGCATTCTAACCTTTTACGTCACAAGACACACCCCGTCTGGTCGGTTCTGGCCAATGGGAGACTCCCGTATGAACCGGGAAAAGGGCTCTTTAAATTGTCGGTACTTCCTGGTCTACTCAGTTCCGTGAGGGTTCTGTGGAAGTTTCTACTCAGTTCTGCTGGAGTGCTGTTGGAGGCTCTGTTGGATACACAGTTCTGTTCAGTTCTGTGAGAGAAGCCCAGTTCTGGGAGCCGGGAAGATCCTGACATGACAACAGAGCTCTTCTGAGGTTCATGGGATTATAACATTTTCCACTGAGGTGAGCTTGTGTCGGACAGTCTCGCCGCTACTCCGGAGGAGTAAGAGCATCCTACGGAGACGCTGAAGGGTGCGTTAAACGGAATCTCGCCTGAGACATCTCCAGGTAAAAGAGTCGATTTCACCACCGAAGTGTACCGTAAGAAAAGCTGAAGAAAGCCCAGAGAGTGCCGTTCTGTTAACACACTCCCTCAAACCCCATCTTTTACTCTTCTTTAAACTTCTTTCCCATCTTTAAACTCCTCTCTCAAGTAGAAATTCTTCCAGATATTTAGAAATGTCTGTGTAAAGTGCTCATCCACATCCGTGTGGGTAAAAGATCATAATTGTACAGTTTTCATAAATGTCTGTGGTGAAGCAACGGAAAAATCATGGCCGTATGATTTTTCCTGATTGATTGCTTATGTTGTTATTTTCATAATTTGCCAAATTAATGTAAATGTTGATGTTAAACTTTGATTCTGTAAATAAATGACCGCATTCATTTTGATGGGTCAAATATAAATGACGTCTCACGTTTGCATTTCATTAAATTCAATGCACGTTTTATTCAGTTCAGAAAAATGAGGAATCCGCGTTAATTGATGAATATATCTGAGCATCTGTTCATCTACAT
>NC_056501.1:44808064-44814223 GCF_014905685.2 Nematolebias whitei | reverse complement strand
AATCCGCGTTAATTGATGAATATATCTGAGCATCTGTTCATCTACATGGCTCAGTGATAATACCTGTATAAATATAGGGTAAATTTAAAAAAAAGAAGCAACTTTACATTTACTATTTGTCTAACTGGATAGCACAAGGGAAGCTTGTTGGGCTATCACCTGGACCTATAGAGGTGGGGCAGCAAACTTGAGACCAGAAAGTTGCAGGCACAACTCTCCGCCATGACCACATGTCATGGTATCCTTGAGCAAGACACCCAATGCCTACTTGCTCCCTGGGTGCTTACATAGATAAGACAGAAATGTATTGATCCTGCAGGAAATTGTTGTGTCAGAGTTTCAATACAAAGGAACATGCACAAGGATTTACACAAGATAAAATATAACAGATAATTTGATAAATAAATAAATAAAAATGATAACAGAAAAGTGTAAAAAAAACAACCAACTATTAAGTTCCAAAACATGTTGGGTGCAGACATCCATCCATCCATCCACTATCTTTACCCACTTCTTTGTTTTCGGGTCATGGGTCACTGGTGCTCATGTCCAGCTATCACTGTGCAAGAAGCGGGGTACACTCTGGACAGGTCGCAAGTCCATCACATGTCCATAAAGAGACAAACGAGACAAAAAAAAAAACCATTCAATGTCTCATTCACACCTAGGGACAATTTAGAGTTACCAATCAGCGTAACATGTATGTTTTAGGTATGTGGGAGGAAACCGGAGTACCCAGAGAAAACCCACACATTCACGGAGAGAACTTGCAAACTCCACCCAGAAAGGTCCCCAGCCGAGATTTGAACCAAGATAACCTGCTCGCTCAGAGACAGCAGTTCTACTAACTGCTCCACCGTGTTGCATCAGGTGCAGACAGAAACATTAAAGTATTTATTATGGTACAGGATTCATTTTATTGTCCTATGTGTCGAAAGGGGAAGGAGTTGAAAAGTTTGATAGCCACAGGGAGGAAGGACTTCCTGGAGGTCTCAGTCTACGACTGAAGGTGCTGCGGTAAGAGTCCAGTGTGGCATACAGGGGGTGTGACGTGTTGTTCAGGATCTGGAGCAGTTCCCTCAGCATCCTCTGCTCAGACACTTCTGTCAGAGACGACAGTTCCACTCCCAGAACAGAGCCAGCTCTGTTGATGAGTTTATCGAGTCTGTTGGCATCATCTTTCTTCACCCTGCTGCCCCAGCACATCACAGCATAGAAGAAGTCCTGCAAATGTTAAAGGACCTGAGTTTCCTCAGAAGAAAAAAGGCAACTCTGCCCTTTCTTGTAGAAGGCATTGGTGTTAGCTGTCCAGTCCAGGTGTTAGCTGTCCAGTCCAGTTTATTGTCTAGGTGGACCCCCAGGTACTTGTAGCAGTCCACAATGTCCACCATAGCACTCTTGATGTTGATAGGGTTGGGTGATGGGGGGCTGATCTTCTTCCTGTAGTTTCCTGTAGTTTCTTCCACATTTAGTTTTTCCAATGTTGAGTTGCAGGTGGTTCTCTCCCACTCCACAAAGCTGTCCACCACACCTCTATATAAATCTTCCTGGTCACCAGTTAGCAGCCCACAATGGCAAAGTCATCCGAGAACTTCTACAGATGGCAGAATTGTGAGTTGTAACTGAAGACCGATGTATAGAGTATGAACAGAAATTATGAGAGGGCCCTCCCCATGTGCTGCTCAGTATGGTGTCAGAGGTGGTGGTCTGCAGTCTGACAAACTATGGCAGATGTGTGAGGTAGACTCCAATCCAGGTAATCAGCTGCCCACTGTGCCACCTGGGAATGTCTCATGTCTGATGGGTTAACTGCAGAGAACTTATTTTGTCATTGCATAGAAACGTACAATGACAATACATAGAACTTATTTTTGTCTACAACTATTTATGAACATTAAAATCTACAACAGACATTGAAATTATTTTTTTTCTTTGAGAAACCTTGAGTCCTGGCTTCCATGTGAAAGATCAGATGCTTCATAGTTGAAAATACAATAAAAAGCTTTTGAGCCTTACTAGGATGCATATGAAGTGGTGCTTTGTGAGGGGTCACAGTAGTACCATTCATTTGATTTAACTGGTATAAGGAAACCCCTAAATAATTCCAGCAATTGTAAAATTAGAGTCTTGGTCCATATTCCCTTCCATCCAACAATCACAGTGCTGTTTTCAGTCAGCATTATGCAAAGAAAAAAAAAACAACATACAAGCTTCTGAAGATAGTGAGCTTAGTTATTAGTGGAGCACATCTGACAGAATGCATCACATGACTTGCAAGCATAACACTAATAGGGGAAAACAAACTCTAGGCAATGATTGGCATTGCTTGGTGATTTAAAAAAAAAAAAAACATCAGCTTCAAGTAAATCAACAGCAGCAATTGTTTCAGTTGCTACATGATATTTAAGTTTTGTGATGTTTTTCAAAATAAAAAATCGTATTCATTAGACATTTCTCTGCTGAAGCCTAGCTCAAAGCTGATTATTTGTTTTGAACTCAGCTTCACTTAAACATGCATGAGCATTGCTAAACTGTTGTATTGTGGTTGTATGCCTGTGTGGGATTCTCAGTTTTTCCACCTTAACCACCTTCATCCACAGCAACCAGTCATCTGGTTTGCTATACCTGCATCTGTTTCAAGACCAGCACCTCCTGCACTATTTAAGTCTTGGCCAGACGTTCAGTCTACACAATAATTGTCTTTGGTATTCTAGCAACAACCAGAAACCTGTACTGTTTGAATATTGACTAACTTGTTGATGTATTTACCCATCTGGCCAGTTCTGCCTGTCATGTCTGCTCAACTTCTTTCGGGATCCGTGGCTTCTGGATCGTCAATCATCCACACCATTACTCTGTTCAAAACTCAACTCTGGATAACAACCTCAACAATCTGCCTCGTACTTAACTCACTGGCTTTTGCCACCTCTGTCGAACTCTGAACATCCTCCTCTCCAACGTGACTTGTAACACAATTCACTGTAAGATAACTTTGCCATCTTCTGAAACAGTCTGTGTTTGTCCATACTCACCCTGTCTCCTGTTTTCCTCCACAACCAAGCACCTGCAAACTCACACTGTAAATAAACAAAGGTCATTAAACTGACAGTCATGTTAGAATACTACAAGCAAAATCTTCTGAAATGTTCTGACCGTCATCCTGATAATATTTTTGTTCATGTAAACTTGACCTGTTTCCATGCTCCATTTTTCACAATAAATACCAGACTCACCCAGTAAAACGACGGAGTTCACCCTAAATGCAGTGACTCCCGCTTTGCAAAGGTATTGAGCGCTAAAAACTCACTCTCCGTGTTGTGTGAAATTATTATCTTTAAAGGTTAAACAGAAAATACCTAATGCACAGAAGTGCAGAAATCATGAAACAGTTTAAAATGATAATGTAATGAAAACTCTTACAAAAGCCAACTAGTAGAGTTCTCTATCTAAGGAATCCAGCAGACAAGTTGAATCTTGGCTTCATTGCAGTCTCCCATCCTGAGCAAGCACAGTGGCAACAGTGGAAAGGAAAAACTCCCTTTTAAAAGGAAGAAACCTCCAGCAGAACCAGGCTCAGGACAAGCGGCCATCTGCTTTGACCGGCTGGTTGAGAGGACAGGAAGGAGAGACAGACAAACACAGAACGGTAGGTCATGGTATAGGTCCAGGTGTATCTGAAAGAAAAAAAAAACCCCACATGTTAAGGATAGAAAAAATAATTACAAATACAAAACAGGTTGAGCAGAGTAAGTAAAGACAGTAGCAGAGTGAAAATTGTGGTCAGTTTGTCCTCCAGCAGTCCAAGCCTATAGCAGCATAACTAAGGGACAGCTCAGGAAACCCAAACCAACCCTAACTATAGGATTTAGCAAAAAGGAACGTCTTAAGCCTAGTTTTAAAACTGGATAATGTGTCAGCCTCACGGACAGAGATTGGAAGTTGTTTCCACAAGAGAGGAGCCTGATAACTGAATGATCTGCCTCCCATTCTGTTTTTGTAAATTCTAGGAACCACAAGTAAACCTGCAGCCTGAGAGCGAAGTACAAAACCAGTACATACATATCAAATTTATGAACTTCAATATGTTATGAATTTTCTTTTCACAGGGGTACACTTTCACAAGAGAGCTTTATGTTTGAAAACATCATGGAAACACATTTCCACATGTCCAGTGTGTGATGCTGCAGCCATGTTACTGAGCTCCCACTGATGGGCTAACCTGCTGCAGAATATCAAACTAAATTATTATTATTATTATAAAAAAGAACAATTTGTACAATCCAGTCCTGATTAGCAGCAGGTACAGTATAAAATCAGAAACTGTTCTAGTTGAGGAAAATGATCATATCTGCTTCTCAGGCAGTATGCGTAAGTGTTCTGGACAGTGTCTCCTGCAGTGGAGAACACACGTTTGCTGGGTGTGGAAGAAGATTGAACACATAAATATGAGAAAGCAAGATCTGACAGCAAATGATAAGACTTGTGTTGGTTCCACCACCACCAGCAGCAGGTCCTCAGACAGAACGGCTGGTGGAATTTCCTGGTACATCTGCAGCCCTCTCTCCACTTGTTTCTTCATGAACATGGAGCTGTGACGTTATGTTCTGTGCCTCTTCCTCAGCAAAAAGCTCCTCCAGTGGGGACTTTCTGGACAGACTGCAGGGAGGCAGTTCCTTAACAAACAACAGGTTCATAAGTATCATCACCTACCATGGACCACTTGTCAAATAAGTTAATTCCATTTTGTTATAAGGTGGAGAAAGCTGCTCTGCGCTTTAAACAGAAGATGGATGACATGTCTGGGAGCAGGTCCAGAGAAAGCTGAATGAACAGGTGAAATGTCATTCATGTACAACTTGCCTTTTCTGCTTTAAAATCTGAAATCTAAATACTAGTTATGTTCTTTGTGGTCAACAGAGGAAGACTGTGGACATGATGGGGTCACCATGCAGTCTGAGGAAAGACCTGAGAATGAGGGAGTGGAGGATGAGGAGGAGAGTGTAAGTGTAGGATAGTTGAAATTAAGTAGATTCTCAATCTTTATAATGATCATGCCTTTAATAATCCCTTTTTAGTGGTGTGTACCTGGGTTGATGGTTTTCATCATGTCCCTGCAAACATAAACAAACATGTCTCTGTTACTGTTACATTAGCTTAGGATGGACAATTAATTAGATTAGCTCTATTGTTATTTCCTAACTAACCTAAATGTTGGTGATTCCACATCTGAAAAGGGATCCAACCTTTTCACAATATATGCTGTAAACGTTCTGTGGCACTCTTCATTCAGTTAGTTGCACTAACGCATTTCCCTTGGAGAACTCCTTGGTGAACGGAGGAGCACATCGTGGAGCCTGGCTAATATTATTAGCCATTTCAGGTTGTTTGTCTAAGAAAAAATTTGAGCTTACATTAGCATGGTGTTTGTATTTGAGTTGACCTACCGCTTTAAGTCTAGTATAACTTGTTATCAGCCTTAATGTTGGCATGAGACGTAGTTTATAGTTTTATTTACCTGATGGAACTGGAGAATGAGGCAGCAAAAACACTCGCGTCAAAGACAGGCCACTATTTTACTTCTACACCCTGTTTTGCACGATATAAAATTATTGCAAATGCTGCACTGAGCAGACGGGTCATCTTATTAAAGTTAAGTCACGCTTTTGCCCGCGGCTGCTCAATCTCCATGTATGGGAAGACTTCAGGTGCACTCTTCTTCGTTGGTTTTCGGCGGGCGGCCTCTCATTCCGGTTGGCGGACTAGGAATCGAAAATAAATATTTCGAAAGATTCCGGGAAAACAAGACAGTTAGTCCCGGTTTCAAATCATTCTCGATTATTGGTGTCCAACCCTAGATAGGACACACATCAGAAGCAGTAAGGGATTTGGTGCTCAATGACACTTCAACATGTGATTTCTGGTGGAATCAAACCCCCAACTCTCCCATTGGAGGGCAACTGCTCTAGCCACTCAGCCACAGCTGCCATACATTGGCATCTATCTATCTATCTATCTATCTATCTATCTATCTATCTATCTATCTATCTATCTATCTATCTATCTATCTATCTATCTATCTATCTATCTATCTATCTATCTGTCTGTCTGTCTGTCTGTCTGTCTGTCTGTCTGTCTGTCTGTCTGTCTGTCTGTCTCATA
>NC_056501.1:44801232-44807964 GCF_014905685.2 Nematolebias whitei | reverse complement strand
ACCCCTTTAAATAGGCGCTCAACTGGCAGGAAACAACCTTCTTCAGGATCTTGGATATCACGGGGAGCATAGAAAAAGGTCTAAACTGTGAAGGTTCAGAGGGGTCCAGGCCAGATTTTATTAATCAGTGGCATCACCTCCATAAAATAAAAGGTAACCATTCACTAAGCACCATTTTTCTGTAAAACCCTGTGATAAACCACATTTCACATCTTTGGTTCCAGCCAGCTGCTTTCTGGTAGCATGACAGTCATTGGATAAGAGGACAGCTGTGTTGTGTCCCAGCTGTTACCTTTTTGCTTTAGTTCATTTAACACTGCAGCGTACATCCTCGTATATTCTCTGTGTGTTACAGAAATGAATGCAGAGCCATGTCTAGCAGAGCTTCAAGGTTACGGTTAGCATTCATTAGAATAAATTGGTTAATTGTTTTTTTGTGCACATTTTTGACTAAATTCTAATTATACTGGAAAGACCACTGCTTTACATTATAGTATATTGAAAAGAGTAATACTTCTTTGATCGCCTTTTTTAATTTGTTTTCTTTTTCTCTCCTGCTTGTTTCAGCAGTAACAGAGAAAACATAACCAGTAAAAAAGCCACTGGCCACTGATTTGACAATTTGCACTCTCAGTTTTATGTTATGTAGCCAATAACTAATGACAAAAGATTTAATCAACACGTGTCACATTAGAAATATTAAATAAATGCTTTGACATTGGTTGAATATACAAAGTTTTATATTCTTCCCTCTTATTCAATAAAGTGTATGTTAAGTTTTTAATATCGGACATAATTGTTTCGTCCTGCGGTTACATCTGAGTTTGGTCTTTCTGGCTACTCCAACACAGCATTGTATTTCTGGAATGGGAGCGACAAACTGAAAGTTTAAACAAATTCAAGTATCAATCCCATCATGTTAGTATCAATACATTCCAACACCAACATTAGTACCATATGCTGCTGTAGATTTTCAGTCATTCAGGACATAGTAAATTAAAAGGAAAATACAAACCAACTGTCCTGATGCATGCTCAATAACCCAGGTACAAACCAACTGATTTTCTGTTCTGAAGCTAAAGATGTGTCTTGTGTCAAGATTTAAACTGGACAAAGTTGCTATCAATATTATCAATACTTATCCACATACCCCTATCTCACTGACAAAAAGTCAGATTAAAGATGATATATTCCAAGATGGACGCGCTTAGCTGAGTCGCAGCTTCACAGGCTCCAGGTGAACTTGATCTTTTTTATTTCGTTGTTTTTGTTTTAACCTTTTTTTGTACATACAATGTACATCCATGGTGTGTAGTGAGAGAGCCGAGAGATGGATTTAGCTCAGGGGTGCTCTCTTACATTTTATAATATCTGGACTAGTTCAAGTACATGATATTATACTTAATTTAAACAGATTCTTTCATTTTTCTGGACTAAGTGATCTTGTGCTTAGAAGTACTGTGTCGGAGATGGTCTAATCAGTGACGTGAGACGTTAACTTTCTTTGACCCATCAAAATGAATGTGGTCATTTATTAACAGAATCAAAATTTAACATCAAACATTGTACACTTGATTATTCTGATTGAATGCAATAACACAGCTTAATTAATGAGCTTTACAATGAGAAATCATACGGCCATGATTTCTCACTTGCAACTAAAATACACCAGACATTTCTGAAGATATCTTAAATTAATATCTGCAGACTTTAGCTTATCTTTTACTGGCGAGATAGAAGAGTTGGAGTAAAGTTTAAGGAGGGAAAGTGGATACTTAGGGTTAACTAAGATAATAAAGAAAAGATGGGGAGTTATCTTGTTTGAAACCAGATAGCACGTTTCCCAGTGATTTCGGCTAGATGTACCCGAGCGTCGACTCTTTACCTTGGTGGGGTTTCAGAGAGGTCTTCTCCTGGCGTCCAGCAAGGCTGAGTCTTTTTACCTCCAGGGATTTATCCGCGTCTCATCAACTTGGGATGACGAGGCTGACTGGCCCAGCTTCCAAAATAAACTTCCCCGAAAGATAGGATTAAGTTAAGTGGAATTTCAGCAAACATGCTGAACTCCTTCTCAGCAGAACTCTCTGTTCTTCATGGAACTTCTGTTCTCCTTCGGAACTTCGGTTCATGTCTCCCAGAACTCCTGTTCTCCTGTGCTCCCAGAACCTACTGGAACTAGGAAGTGTCGACCTTTAAAGAGTTCTGTTTCCGGTCCCTTTTGGGAAGTCCTGATTGGTTGAAAGAACGAACAGGGGTGTGGTTTTAGTGACGTAAGAGGGTTACTACAAGTCAGAAAAACAGTGAGATGTTTAGGAACAGACAGAGAAATGTTTAGGAGTAGACAGAGAAATGTTTTGGCGAAGTGGGGGGGACGCAGGTGCCATTAGCTTCTTATTTCTGTCTGAGAGGTTTAAAAACATGACAGTTCGTTCCAATAACTTCTTTCTGACTTTCGACCGACATCACTACTTCTCATTTCAGACAGAAGATCAAAATGCATAATTACTCTGTAACAGACATTAACTTGATTTCTACTTTGAATGAGGATTAAAAAATCATTAATACTGTTTCACAGTTGATTTAAAATGAGTAGTTCACTTCAACATTTAAAATGGTTTGAACTAAGCACACTTTTGATTATCAAGACATTTGTAAAAATAGTAATGACAATATAAAAAGAGAGTGTTCTTTCAACTGATTAGTTCGGGATACAAATTAGAAAGTCTCTGGATGATCCTGGATATCCAAGCCCGGAGCATGCGGGACAACCTCGTCTTTTCGGGAATACCGGAGCGAGCGGACGAAGACCCTGAAGCCTCCGTCCGTGACTTCATTCAGAATCAGCTGAAGTTGCCGAGTGACGCGGTTAATTCCATAACTTTTCACCGGGTCCACCGCCTCGGAGGTAAGAAGCCTGGAAGCAATCGGCCGCGGCCGATTGTAGCTAAGTTTGAGCACTATAAACAAAAAGAACAAGTAAAAAGCCGAGGTAGGGAACTGCGTGACACGAACTTTAGCATGAACGACCAATTCCCTGCAGAAATTCTGAGTAGAAGGCGCGTCCTGTTCCCGATTAGAAAGAAAAATATAAACGAGGGCAGAAGAGCTGCGGTGGCTGTGGACAAACTGTACATCAATGGTCAGCTGTTTAGAGATCCAGAGGTTACTCCCTGGCTCTATTAATAATATAAATAAGGTAAGTATGATCTTCAGTTGCTAATTTTACTTAAAATGTATTAGCAAGCATATATATTCATATTACTTACCAGATATATATGTAATTTTTCAGCACAGCTCGGTTGGTGGGTTACACAGATGGTGGTGGTACACGGTGGCATGACACTTAATGTGGTAAGGGGGTTCTTTTTTTATTTTCTCTTCTTTTATCTTTACGTGTTTATTATCATTTCACTTTCTTTTTTTTGTCTCTATTTTTCTGACTCAACAATTATTAGCACACAGGCACAAAGGCTTATATATATCCATATACATACATACAAATACATCATAAAGGAATACATCCATGATTTACCTTCAAAAACAGCACTTAGTTTATCTATAAATCATAAATAATCAATCATTAAGGATTATGTTATTGTCTGGGTGTTTTACTATTTTTGATATTTGTGATAATGGGTGTGGTTTAATTATATTTTCACAAGCACAAATATGGGTATCTTAAGGTTTGTCACATGGAATATTAATGGAGCCGGTAGCCAACATAAAAAAAATAGAATCTTTAGCCAGATTAAAAGATTAAAGGCAGATGTTGTATTACTCCAAGAGATTCATAAATTACCGTCAACTGTGGATGAGCTAAAGTCTCCTGAGTTTCCTCATGTATTTTCAGCCTGCTATAACTCAAGACAGAGAGGAGTAGCAATATTAATACATAAAAATGTGAACTTCACAATATTAGACACAGTTATAGACCCGCAAGGTAGATATATAATATTAAAATTATCCATACTCAGTCAAAAATATTGTATTGTTAGCTTATATGGGCCAAATGTGGACGATGCTGCTTTTTTTCATGATCTCTTCTCTACTCTATCAAATCACATGGATTGCTCGCTGGTACTGGGAGGTGATCTTAACTTTGGTCTAGATAACAAAATAGACAGGCTGAATGCAGTAGGAGCTCAACGCAGTTGGCAATCCATAAATGTAGTTAAACAGTACATGAGTGATTATGGACTCTGCGATGCATGGCGGTCTCTTCACCCTAATAGTAAAGAGTATTCTTTCTTTTCACATGTGCATCACTCTTACTCTCGTCTGGATTATTTTATAATCAGCAACTCATTGCTGACCAACATTTCAGACACTAAGATACACCCTATTGCTGTCAGCGATCATGCACCAGTTACTTTAAATTTAGATAATAAGAAAGAAATCCCAAAAAGTATAAACTGGAGATTAAATACCTCACTGCTTATGGACGAAGAATTTATACAATACTTTAAAAATGAATGGACATCGTATTTAGAGTTTAATGACTTGCCAGGTACATCAGCGTGTACACTCTGGGAGGCTGGGAAAACAGTTATGAGAGGGAAAATAATATCCTACGCAACAAACAAAAAGAAAAAAGAAAATAAACGTATTGAGGAATTAGAGAAATCTATCAAATTATTAGAAAGTTTACAAGGAGAGGAAACACAGAAAAAACTACGCAAGATAAAATTAGAACTAAATGAATGTATTGACAAAAAAAACAAATTCTTGGTACAAAGACTTCGCTTGGAACATTTTGAACACAGTAATAAATCAGGTAGCTTTTTAGCTAATCAACTCAAATTAAATAAAGAAAAAACATCTATATATGGTATTAAAGACACAAATGGTAACATAACTTATGACGAGGAAAAAGTAAATAGTGTTTTTAGAGATTTCTATAAAACTCTATACACTCCACAAATAAATCCGACAGATGAAGATATTAATCAATTCTTGGAGAGAGTAATACTTCCAAAACTACACAGTAGTCAATCTTCAGAACTAGACTCACCATTAACATCAGATGAGCTCCGTGAAGCCATTAAAAACATGCCTAATAAGAAATCTCCAGGCCCAGATGGATATCCAGCAGAATTTTATAAAGAGTTCTGGAACATCCTGGAACCAATATTTCACAGAATGCTACATGAGTCTGAAGAAAATGGCAGATTTCCAACACATATGAATTCAGCCAACATTAGTTTACTATTAAAACCAGGCAAAGACCCAGTACTACCTACCAGTTATCGCCCCATCTCTCTTATTAATGTGGATGTTAAAATAATTAGTAAAGTCCTCTCTAAAAGATTAGAGAAAATAATTCCTCTCATTATTCATCCTGACCAAACTGGATTCATAAAAGGAAGACACTCGACCACAAACACACGCAGATTATATAATTTAATAGAGTATTCATATAGTAAAAATATTGAAACAGCTATTTTGTCTTTGGACGCAGAAAAAGCATTTGATAGGGTAAACTGGAAATTTTTATTTTCTACATTGAGTAAATTTGGTTTTGGGGACCATTTCATTAATTGGTTAAAAATATTATATAACTCACCAAGAGCATGTGTCAGGACAAATAATCAAATATCTTCAAGCTTCTGTTTACAGAGGGGGACCAGGCAGGGATGTCCACTTTCACCTGCACTATTTGCTATTTTTATTGAACCTTTAGCAGCAGCAATAAGACAAACTGCTGATATTAAAGGTATACTGTGTAAAAATATAGAACATAAAATTAGTCTTTATGCTGACGATGTTTTACTTTTTCTTCAGAACACAGAAAATTCAATATCTAATGTTATCGAATTAATAAACTCATTCTCAAAAGTTTCTGATTATTCTATAAATTGGTCAAAATCTACAGCTCTTCCAATAAACTGCGTGTTTAATACTTCTCTCAATGAACGACTACAATCAGGTAACATCACATACTTGGGCATTAATATTTCTCCTAGATTGGAAGACTTAATAAGATTGAATCATATCCCAATTTTAAAGAACATTGAAGGTGATCTTACTAGATGGAAATCTTTGCCCATATCACTTATGGGAAGAGTTGCCTCAGTAAAAATGATGGTCCTGCCGAGAATAAACTATTTATTCTCAATGATTCCAAATAAACCTTCAACTGAATGGTTTAAGTCACTGGACTCTTTGATATCTAAATTCCTTTGGAAAAACAAAACTCCACGTATTAGCTTAAAAGCATTACAGAAATCTAAAGATACCGGAGGATTAGAACTTCCCAACTTCTATCACTACTATTTAGCCAATAGGTTACAATATATCTCAAAGTGGTTAAATCCAAATACATTAGATGAAACTTGGATAGACATAGAACAAACTTTATGCAATAATATTAAGATTTCAGATCTACCGTTTATTAGCACAAATATAAAAAGACATGTTTGCTTTAAAAGCATCAGTATTAGCTCTTCTCTGACAGCATGGTGGGAGTATTTGAAAATGACAAAATCTTCACTACTCCCCTGTAGACATACACCCATCTGGAACAATCCTGACATCCTACAAGAAAATAATATGTTAAATTTCCCAGGTTGGAGAGTCAAGGGAATTGAACGTCTGGAACACATATATGAAGGTGTAGACTTTATTCCATTTAATAATTTAATAATACAATTTGACATGGAAAATAAATACTTCTTAGAATATCAACAAAATTAAGTCTATCATAAAAAAGAAATTTAAGCTTAATAAAACTTT
>NC_056501.1:44800834-44801132 GCF_014905685.2 Nematolebias whitei | reverse complement strand
TGTAGTATTTCTTCTGGGGTGGGGATGGGGTGGATGTCCTTGGGGGCGGCCCGGGACTGTGCATGGCTGGCTGGCTGGCCCCTTTCCTGTGGTGGGGGCTCGCTCCCGGTGCTTCCTGGCACTGTCGGCGGTTGGGCGGGCGCTCTTGGCCGGGTCGTCCTGGTGGGGTTTGGCTCCATCTGGTAGCGGGCTGACTGCGGTCTGTGGGGGTCCTGGTGGCCCTCGGGTGTGTAGGCTGCTGGTGCGGCTTATGGCGGCCCTCGGGGCTCTGTCCCTCTCTGGTCTGGAGCTCAGCGGG
>NC_056501.1:44786723-44800734 GCF_014905685.2 Nematolebias whitei | reverse complement strand
GGGGGCTGTTGGGTCAGTGGGGGAGCTGACTCCCTGTGGGAGCATTTGCTCTCACAGTTATTTCTCCCCATCCCTCACCATGCACCTCCACCCTCTTCATTTCAATTCCACACATTTAGGGTTGTTTGGGCTCGGGTGTGCTGCAACAATTTTACATCTTTGTTGACCATAGCCACCTGGGACTCAATTTTATTGTACACCTTAGACATTCATTCATAACATCCTCATGACATTCATATATAGGAATTTGAAGTGGGCACATGGCTATGGGTGGTGGGATGACCTTACTCTCACCCCCTGTGCCTGTGCTCACTTACAACGGTTACATTTAGACACTAGGGTTTGGATAGAGTTGGGGTGGAGGGGAAACTGGCACCTTGCCAGCCTTTGCTCCTTCTTCTTTCCTTTTTAATGGCACTCTACAACAACACACATCAACAGCACATCTAGGGGTGGGGGTGTATGTGTCGGGGTCTTATTTTTATTTATTTATTTATTTTTTTCTCCTCTTCCTACCCACCTAGTTCCCTGACTGCCATTCCGGGGGTGGGGTCCGGGAGAAGGGCAGGCCGTCGGGTGTTGACCAGGACTATGTGGGGGTTCGGGGTCTGGGGGTTGCCGTGGGCGGTGCTGGCGCTGTGCTCTCCCTGGGGTTGTTTGGACCCCCTGAGCTTGGCTCTTGGGTGCCATGGTTGGCCCGCGGACCGGGGTGGCTGCCGGGGCCTGGCAGGCGGTCGGCTGGGGGTGCGTGCTTGGTTGTTGGCGGTGTGTGGGGGTGGTTGGTGGCGTGTCCTCTTCATGGTGGGGGGGTGTCCTGTCGGCGGGGCATGGCCTGGGCCGGTTCTGGGGTATTGGCTCTTCTCCGCTCAGGAATGAATGGGTTTACCTCCTGGGTTTGGGCATGGGCTGCCCCCTGTAGAGGGCGGGTACATGTCTTGGACCTGGGGGGTTTAGAGTGTGTATCGGGAATAAGAATGAAATGTATCGTTATTGTATGTCTTTGAGTGAATGAATGTGAGATTGAGGTTGGGATAGTGTGATTGTGTCTGTGTATGAATGGATATTTGTTAGGCCAAGACTCGGACTGCCCCCTCTTTGATACAACTGGGGGTGCTTGGCATCGCGCCCCTATCGCGCGGCCCCCTGGTGGGGTGTGCCCTTGCCTGCCGGCGCGCTTGGGGCCCTTGGTATCGGGGGCTGGGCGCTTGGGCGTGTGTCGGCTCGGCCTGGTGTCTGCCTGGTGGGGCTCGGGTCCTCTGGCCCTGTCAGGCCTTGGCCTGGGTGGTGTGAGTCCTCGGTGCCCGGGCCTCGGTGCCTAGACCTGGACCTACATCGGTGCGGCGGGTGCCGACGGGGGCCTATGAGTTTGTCGCTGTTGGCCCCGGGGGGTCACTGTATGTGGTTGCTGGTGGGGATCTTCCGGTTCTCCCCTGTGGTCCGTTCTGGGGGGTGGGTGAGTGGTTCGTCCTGTGTGGGTGGCTCTGGGGGCTCCGCGGTCGGGGTCCCTCCTGGGGTCTTGGACTCTGGTCCCCCCTTTTTCATCTGCCTCTGGTCTTGGGGGTCGGGTCTCTGCTGCTTCACAGTTACTAATAAATGATCTATTAGAGAAGCCTTATACACTTATGCATGCTCACAACCACACACAAATAGAAGCAGGGATGCTTATTTAGGCTTTATATGTAGATATATAGATATGTATGTGAGTGTATATTCATGTGTATGTATGTATGTATGTATATAGGCGTAGGTATGGGTATATATATTTATGGAAACTTACTGCAAAGCCATGAATATTTTAAGTTCTTTATACATATGTATTTTGTTGCTATGTTTTGTCATGTTCTTTGCAGGTGAACAGACAGTGGCCGGGTGTTTTGACGTGTGCTCTATTTGTATATATTTCTTATATTTTGGAGTCTTACTTTGTCTTTTCTTTCTTTCTATCCTATTGGAAAAAAAAAAAAAAAAAAAAAAAAAAAACCTACACTAGATAGTCACTATAATAAATATTTCATAATAATGGTGTGGAGAGGATGGCTGTAAGGGGAGAAGGGAGGCCATCAAAAAAAAAAAAAAAAAAAAAAAAAAAAAAAAAAAAAAGAAAGTCTCTGGATGAGCTAATTTGTATTTCTGGATTCGAATCAATGAAATAACAGTTTCTGTCCCATGAAGGTCTTCAGGGTCAGGTTTTGACCGGAGGCTTAGTTCACTACAGGTGTATGACCATGACACACTTGTGGAGTTTTCTGTGTTGCTTCCTTGCCATCGTAGTTCAGTCCTTCCAGCCTCAGGCTCAGGCCTGTCATGGTGGCTGTCTCCATGATCCTCCATCTGCCTGCACAGACCGAACTCTACGAGCCCGTTCGGTTCCGCGGGGAAACATGGATGTTCTCCGTCTGCTAGACCCGATTCTGGAGGGCTGTCTGGGAGAGCTGCTGCTGCGGTCATTCTTACCATCAAGCTGCTGACGAGACCTGCTAACTAGACTTGCTAACCTGCTAATGCTGCTAACGAGATCCTCTGTCTGCCTGATCAGACTGAACTCTACAGAACCGCTTGGTTCTGCGGGGGAACCTTAGATGCTCTCTGTCTGTTGGACTCGGTTCTGGAGGGCAGTCTGGGAGGCAGCTGCTGTGGTCCTTGTTATCATCATGCTGCTGAAGGGACCTGCTAGCAAGACCTGCTAACAATGTTAACAACACCACACCGCTAACCGAACCACTCCGCTAACAGTAACATGGGGCCAACGGAACCATGTTGCTAAGAGAAACCTCATTGCTAACATTGCTAACAACTTTGTTTTTTTCAACCAGTTTGACAAGACTGTCAACAAGGAAGAGGGCTGGCAATGGAGGAGGGGCGTACCAAAGAGACCATCTAATCACAAGCAGAACAGGTTTGTTCCACTTTGGAGTAAGATGTTGGGGGAAGAATCAGTTTTGTGTTGTGTGTTTCTTTGACTGATCAATCCTTCTGGATCGAAGGCGAAACGTTTCAGCACAAAAAAAGAAACTGTCCAGATGACCTGACTGAAAAATGTTGGATTTTATACCTGGATTATTGAGCATGTACTTTGTTGTTCTCATTGCTAACAGTACCATGCTGCTAACTGGACCATGTTGCTAAGATAACCTCACTGTCATCAGAACAACTCTGCCAATAGGACCATGCTGCTGTAGATTTATTCTTTATCACTGTTGGTGCCTTGTTTCTGTATTTTTGTTGCATGCTTTGAATAAATCCTAGTTTATGTTAGTTTAGTTTATGTTAGTACTCGCATTAAGCGTGTAAATTATAGCCAAACAAAACCTACGAGAATCGTACTGCTGTTTTGTTGTATTGTTTTTGCACTATTAGTGACTGGCATATATCTTAGATCTTTTAATGTACCGTTGGGCGTTCGTTTAGCGTATATCTTAGTTTATATATTAGATCCCTATTTACTGTTTCTTTTTACACTTTATATTTTTGCTATTGTTTGATGTAACTGGGACCCTGTGTACACAATTTTGTTCCAGTACATGTACCACGTGTGATGCGAACAACAATAAAGAATCTCTAACACAAAGCCTCAGCGGGAGATGTTTACATTATCAGCAGGGGGTCAGCGAAAAACCTCCACTCTGGAAGGTGGGTTGAAAAACCTCCGGATTCAAAGAGGTGGGGGGGGGGGGGGGGGGGCACTAGTGTCGTGTAAATGATCAGCAGAACCGCAGAGAGAGAGTGTGGATGCACTCAAAATACGCGCTGTGTAAACGGCCCCTAGTAGAGTGCTGTATGAATGTGTAAATGAGGGCACAGATTGTAGTGTAAAGCGCTTTGAGTATCTCGATAAGATAGAAAGGCATTTACAGTCCATTTACCATTAAAAAATCTAAAAAAATCTGGGCAAAAAATAAATAAATTCAGATTTGGGCCACTTTAGCCTGTGCCTGTCACATTTCAGACCTTAATAATCTATTCAGATTTTTTGCTAATTTTTTTGAATGGTTATTCACACTTGCAGCAGATGATGCATAAATGATTTGCTTACTTTTACTACTGTTTTAAGCTCTTGTTAAAAGTATCCTGATGCATGCTCAATAATCCAGGTAGAAAAATCTAAAAAAAGTTAAATCTGGTCCTCTGGACATTCCAAAAAACAGAACTTCAGCAAGTGATGGACTGTACAGATCAGGCACTCTTAGCACAGCATGTCAAGTCCAAAACTCAACAACAAAACAAGTTTAACTTACTAATAACCGTCAACACCATCACAATTTCGATAACAACACATTCAGTGGCAGACAACACTCCGGTAGACAGTTACATGCCAGGGAGACTGAAAAGTGGGTGAAGAATTTATCTGACAGACATCTAAAAAAGTGAAATCTGGTCCTCTGGACATTCAAAAAACAAAACAAAGGAAAACAAACAAAAAAAAAAGTAGAACTGTTTTGTCTTTCATCTGAAAGACTTCCTCAGTCTGAGGTGCTGTATTCAACTCAGTCTTATAAATGGCACCTTCTCAGAGTGGATCAACCAGTTTTGCTGCTGACAACCAAAACCAGCTGCTCACATGTTCAAGAAGGACCATCAGCCTAATGATGGATCATTAGCACACTGATGGCTGTTTACTATTCACAGAGGGCTGAGTGATACTAGCAATAACAGCTTTGTAAGAGGGGGACGATTGAACACGTAGGCCTCCAACCCTGTTTAATGAGGGACAATTTATTTTCACAAAGATGGCCTCCTTTACTCCTCTGTTAAAGACGGGAGATGGCTGTGGGTATCCGGACCCGGAAACCCCCTCCAGCCCACGTCTTTTCCCCCCTGGCTCGAATCTCCCTCAGAAGTGGCAACTCTCATTATCAATAAATCAAGGAAACGTCAATTAAGTTTTATCAATTATATTAAATCAAGGCAGGAAAAGGTTACAGTTAGCAGCGCTGGTCTCTCCGGTCTGTGATACGTTCACAGACCCGGAAGAGCCCAGATGTCCCGTGTCATTACTCATTTATAGGGTCCTAGACTCCTCCTTCGCAGAAGAGGAGCTCAACCTGTCAGTATATGAGGGGGCGTGACTAAGTGTGATCTCAATGGATCTTATGTGGTTCTGATGTGTTAGGAAATATGAGATGGTGCTTCAAAAGCCTTTCTACGTGATGTGGCAAACAGATTAAACTCCATTCCTAGACTGATATTGAATCCCAGGGAGACTCTCTCGAGCTGCTGGCCCAGTTTTACCCCATCAGAACTGGGCCATAATTTCATTATAATCCCATCTCTGAGCAGATCAAAACCATAGGACAAGTCTAGATAAGAAATATCCAACACCTCTCTCAAACCATTGTTCCTCTCTATCCAGGATGTGAACATCTTCATCCCCGAAAGAGTGACTGCTGGCTGGAACAATTGTGCAGCTGCAGGACCACGCTTTCCACAGAACAACTTTGTCAACTCTTGAAACTGTGCCTGCAGTCAACCTACTTCACATATGCGGGCCAGTGTTATAGGCAGAAACATGGGTGTGCTATGGGGTCTCCAGTTTCTCCTATTGTGGCCAACCTGTACATGGAGGAGGTAGAAAAGAGAGCCTGGACGTCCTTTGCAGGGACACCACCAAGTCATTGGTTCAGGTATGTTGATGACAACTGGGTTAAAATTAAATCTTAAGAAGTCCAACATTTTACCGACCACATCAACTCTGTGGATAAATACATCAAGTTCACACGAGAAGATGTAAAAAATGGCAGGCTGGCTTTCTTGGACTGTGAGGTCTCAGTCTCTGATAGAGGGCATTTGCAAACTGAGGTGTACCACAAACCCACCCACACTGACCAGTATTTGCAGTTTGACTCTGTTAAAGACGGGAGCTGGCTGCGGGCCACCGGACTTGGAAACCCCCTCCAGCCCACATCTTTCTCCACGGCTCGAACCTCCCTCAGAAGTGACAACTCACAATATCAATAAATGAAGGAAACATCATTTAAATTTTATCAGTTATATTAGAAAAAGGCAGGAAAAGGTAACAATTTACAGCGCTGGACTCTCCGGTCTGTGACGAGTTCACAGACCCGGAAGAGCCTCGATGTCTTGTGTCATTACTCATTAATAGGGTCCTAGACTCCTCCTTCGCAGAAGGGGAGCTCAACCAGTCAGTGTATGAGGGGGCATGACTAAGTGTGATCTCAATGGATCTTATGTGGTTCTGACGTGTTATGAAATATGAGACAGTGCTTCAAAAAGCCTTTCTACGTGATGTGGCAAGCAGATTAAATTCTATTCCTAGACTGATATTGAAATCCCACGGAGACTCTTTTTAGAGTTGCTGGCCCAGTTTAACCCAGTCAGAACCGGGTCATAATTTCATTATAATCCCATCACTGAGCAGATCAAAACCATAGGACCAGTCCAAAAATATCTTAACAACTCCCATCACCCTTTGGAACACAAGTTAGGAGTCATCAGGACTCTGTACCACAGAGCAATCAGCGTCCCCGCTAACTCAGGAGCCAGGCAGAAGGAGAAATCCCACACAAGACAGGCTCTAGAGCAATGTAGATATCCTAACTGGGCCTTCTTGAAAGCAGAGAAGAAACCCAGGCTCTAGAGCAATGTAGATATCCTAACTGGGCCTTCTTGAAAGCAGAGAAGAAACCCAAACAGGACTCCAGTCAGCCATCAGGTGAAAAGGAGGAACCCAGACCCAGACCAGTGGTCATTCTGTATGTTGAGGGAGTATTAGAGAAACTGAGACGTTTATTTTCTAAACATAACGTCCCAGTGGCTTTTAAACCCTAAAGTACATTACAGGAAAGACTGGTTCATCCCAAAGATCCAGTCCCCCAGCACAAACAGAGTAATATTGTGTATGCTGTTCAGTGTCAGGAGGGCTGTGATCAGTGTGAAAAAAATTAATAAACTAACATGTATTGTTTAAATATCATTTAATCCATGCTCATTCTGCAGACTTTCAAAGTTGGTGTGTGTATGTGAACTCTGGTAAACTCTTGTAAATGTGAACTTTTGTCCTCTGCTCAGCAAACGTCCTTGTATTTCACCACCTGCAAGAGAGGCAAAGATACAGAACTTTTATCTAAACGGCTGAGGATGCTTTTCGTATCAATATGTTTTTCTTTTTCAGAGATTCTAGCCACATGAACAAAAGACTGTTACAAATCTAATTAAAAAATACCAGCTCCACAAATGTTTATCAGAATGTTCTAGCTCATGAACAAAGACTTGTTACAAATCTAATTAAAAAATACCAGCTCCACAAATGTTTATCAGAATGTTCTAGTCACATGGACAGAAGACTTGTTACAGAGCACGGCTCCACAAGAAGAATAACATCATCTCGTACTGATAACAAGAACTTGTGTATGGTATCAACCTGAGGAACGTTATCCTCCCTTCATGATAGAATGTTATTGTGACGCACGAAACATGTATAAATATATGTACTGTCTCTTTAAGAATCCAGTGTGGTGTGCTGTGTGTGCTTGTTCTGACTTCACGCAGGCAGCGACTCCTTTCTGCAGAAAGAATAAACCTCGCGCTCCGTTTTGAGCTAAAAGAGAAATGTCTCTGGTTTTCTTTTTATTAAGAGTTTTTTAAAGTTTAGAACAATTATTATTTTCCACAAAAGTTTGGAGGCACCGCTTTGGGATACGCCGGGAGTTCGTCCGATCGACGGAGAATCACGACGGGGCTGATCACCCGGACCTCCGACCCTCCAAGTAGGACGTTTTGGGAGCGGGAGGACGTCTGGTTCTCCGGAGGGGGGATCGACTCCGGCCGTATTTTCGAAACAGGGAAACCAGAGACATCTACGATAAGGTAAATAAATAAATAAAAAAAATAAAATAAAAAAAAAAGCGCTAAGCTAGCGAGCGGGCGACAGACACGACTCCGTCAAAAAGATCGCTCTCTCATAAAATAAGTAAGTTCTCATTAGGAGAACCGAGGTGTAAGTTCTGAATATTAGAGTAGGAACCGAGGTAAGTTCTCATTAGGAGAACCGAGGTGTAAGTTCTGAATTTAGAGTAAGAACCGAGGTAAGCTTTCATTAGGAGGGCCGAGTGTAAGTTCTGAATTTAGAGTAGGAACCGAGGTAAGTTCTCATTAGGAGAACCGAGGTGTAAGTTCTGAATATTACAGTAGGAACCGAGGGTAAGTTTTCACTAGGAAAGCCGAGGTAGGCTCGTCTTGATAAAAGAGGGCTGAGGAAATAAAATAGTTTCGTCTTAAAGAAAAATAGACTAACAAAGATAAAATGGGAGCGACAAAAAGTAAGAATCTAGATTATATACCAAACGGTTCGGTTGCAGAAAAAATGAAACGCTTATACGGAGATTCCTGTCTAAGTTTCATTTCTCAGTGGCATTACGAATTTGGTTTTCCTAAAAATGGATCTTTAGAAACCGAAGACATTCAAAAACTCGAAGAACTATTATTGCAGCAAAAGCAGAGCATGATTCAGATGAAGAATATACCTCAAAAGGTTTACTTAACGATGCACAAACATGAGGAAGCATTTAAAATGTGGAAAAATGAGTCTAAAAATATGATGGGTGAAACGGAGTCCAGATTATTACAGATGTCTCAAAAAGTTGAAGACTTACAGAAACAATGCAGAGAACAGGAGACTCAGAGACACAAAGACGAGACAAAGAAAAAAAAAAAAAACTGAAAACCTCTCTTTTTCCTCCGTCCTCTCTCACACATGCACCGGAGACCCACGGACCTCTTCCTCCCACCGCACCCTCCACCTCGATCTACCCCTCGCTGGCTGAACTCAAAGACCCACCACCCTATGGCCCACCACAGATGGAAGCACATGAGACCCGCCCTGGACTGAAACCTGCTTGGATCCTCACTTCAGACGATGATTTTATTGGACCAAGGCCAGCTGCCCCTCAGCAACAGGATGAACAAGGAGCAGCAGGAGGAAGAGATGTTACAACTGGACCACCACCATCCCCTGCTACCAGCTCAGCCTCATCAACATCAACATCTTCAAACTCTTCACCATCGCTTTCATCATTTTCTGAGGGTTCTTCAATCATAACTCGGTCCAAAGCTGCAGAGCAAGAGGAGCGGATTAAAGCTTTCAGAGAAAAAGAAAAACTTCTGGAGGCTGAAATACAGAGACTACAACAGTCACAGCACAACAACGGTTCTATAAGCTCCCCCATGACTTCAGATGGTGAACACAACTCCACGACCATGCCGATGCTGGAGGTGGGTGGACCTGACGGACCACAACTGGTGTTCAGAACTTGGCCACTGAGCGACCTGACAAGCCTAGCCAAACAACACCTCCCAGACATGGCCCAAGGAGGAGACGCTGTGGGTGAAGCCATCACCAACATGGTTCGTATTCTCCGCCCCACCATACCAGAACTAAAAATGATTCTCACAGCTGTCTATGGTATGAACTTTGTAAGCACCATAGGCGCACAGCTGTTTGAGGTCCCGCCTGGCAACCAACGGCTGATGCGTGTCGAATACGCCCACGCAGATAACCAAGACTTTGTGACAGCTGTAGGTGACATTGTCAGGAGAGTTAAGACAGCATTTCCACAGACGCCTCAATATGCAAAGATCAAGGACACGGTCCAGAAGAGTGGCGAACCCCCTCAAGAGTACATCGATCGTCTCATTCCTGTGTTTCGCACACACTCTGGCATCGCTTTTCCGGACAACGACTGGCGTGATGCTGCACAGGCTTCAGCCTTCGAAACCATCCTGTGTCAATGTGTGATGGATGGATTCTTGCCAACAATCCGCAAGTCTGTCCAGAACACATACATAGGCTGGAAAGCTGGCATTCGCCTCAATGACCTCCTACGTCATGCCAGACACGCCTGGGAACAGCACACAGCCGAAGAAACTGCAACACTGAAGAAAAAGACAAAACAAGCAGAAAATGCTCAGCTGACTCTTCTTCAAGCTGCACAACAGATGACCTTGAACACTGCCCCACCACAACAGCTTCCAGCTTTTCCACGCCCACCACCACCCCCTGGCCCTTGGCCAGGCTCACAACAGCAACAACCACGTGGGTACGCAGGAGGGCCACAGCCATGCTTCCTGTGGGGAGGGACTGACCATTGGATGAGAGACTGTCCACAAAAACGCACCACATGGCGAGGGCGTGGCCGACCATTCCAGAATCGAGCACCAATGCCACCACGGGAGCCATGGCCCATGAACCATGAACAGAACTTTCAGCCAGGGTCCACCCAGGGGTCGTGGCCACCGAGGCGGGCACTCATCCTGACTAGGAGGGGGCGGTGAGGAAGGTCCAGGTCTCCAAACAGCAAGTACACGCACACACACACCAGCTGTTTCACCTACTGATACCACATGCACCTCCACGTATTTTAAATACACTCAGTCAGCATGTTTGAAGTTACCCATGCTCACAATGCTTGTAAACAATGTTCCACTAAAGTTCTTAGTGGACTCAGGGGCCACTCAATCTTTGATAATGAAGAAATGTCTCCCACATGCTCCACTGTGTGGCAAGATTATCCACTCCACAGGAGCATCTGGTGTAGCAATCCCAGAGGTAATGACAGCTCCTCTGAATGTGATTGACCCTTTTGATCACACTGCCCACTCGCATCAGTTTCTACTCTCACAGACGTGTCCAATAAATCTTCTGGCCAGAGATCTAATTCTTAAATTCAACCTGTCCATCGATTGTAGCCCTGAAGGACTAGTGGTGTCAAAGTCTACACACTCAGTGGACACTTTGGTGACACTAGTGCCTGATCTGCTGTTTGTATTTGAATGGTCCCTCACTGATGAGAGTCAGCGTGTAGCCTTGCTCTCTATGGCCAAAGATAGACTTCCACCTTCATGCACATTCATGCATGAACAACAGCTGCATTGCACTGCTCGTGTTACTTCAGACCCAGCTGATCAGCTAGGAGATTCATTCATGCAAACACCACCAACTGACTTACATACTACAGATATCTGCTGGACGAAGACCACATGTTTCCTGTTGACATGCCTCACAGATGATGTCACACCACAAACATGCTATTTCACAGTACCTGACTCATTTCCTCATGTTTCTCTTGCTAAACCTCCTGAAGCTCAGTGGCGCTCTCTAGGCCCTCTAGCACTGAGAGCCCATTGTGCATCTGACTGGCAACCACTTGACACTTGTTTCTACTCTCCTGCTCTGGAGATGTACAGACAACCACTTATTTCATCACTTCCGGTCACCCCATTCAAAGAAGTGATTGACACCTCTGCATGACTAACACTGCCTACGATGACTTCAGACAACCCAGACCTCTCTGCTGTTCCACCCACATTGTGGGCCCAAACAAAGTATGATGTAGGTCTGATAAAAGGTCAGGAGCCCATCCAAATTACTCCTAAATCTTCTTATCGACCAAAAATACCACAGTATCCACTGAAACCTAAGGCAGCCTCAGGCATTACACCTGTTTTTCACTCTCTTCTGGAAGCAGGTGTAATCGTTCCTTGTCCCACTTCACCTGTGAGAACTCCAATTTTTCCAGTAAAAAAGGTCCACCCCACTCCTCGTCCTGAGTGGCGGTTTGTTCAGGATCTTAGAGCTGTAAATGCTGCAGTTCAAGCTCGTGCACCGATCGTCCCTAATCCTTATGTGATCTTGTCTCAAATACCAACTGGCTCCACCCACTTTTCAGTCATAGACCTGGCCAACGCCTTCTTTAGTGTATCTGTGCATCCAGACAGCCAGTACTGGTTTGCATTTGAGTTTTTAGGGAAGTCTTACACCTTCACTCGCCTTTGCCAGGGCTATTGTGAGTCTCCAACTATTTTCCACCAGGCTTTGAGAGATAGTCTGGCAGGGTTCAGTCTTCCACCTGATTGTGCACTTCTTCAATATGTTGATGATCTTCTTTTGGCTGCTCCTGATGCACAAACATGCAAAACACACACAATCCGCCTCCTGCAGTATCTAGCTGCAGAAGGACACAAGGCCTCGTTGTCTAAACTACAGTTTGTGTTGCCACTGGTTACATTTCTGGGTCACAGAATCTCTGCAGAAGGAAGAGAGCTGGCTCCTACGCGTGTTACAGCCATTGTTGCTCTTCCTCTTCCTGAAACAAAAAAGCAGCTCATGTCATTCCTAGGGTTATGCAGTTATTGTCGACATTTCATTCCAAACTACGCAGAACTTGAAACACCACTCCGCGCTGTTTGTCATGAAAAAGGCCTTCAAATGAGCTCTAAATTGACTTGGACACCACCTGCACTGTCAGCATTTGAGACTCTCAAATTACAGCTGCAGAAAGCCCCCACCTTAGGAATTCCTGATCCAACCCGCCCATTTGTGCAGGCGGTGGATGAAAGGGGGGGGATGCATGACCTCAGTTTTGTTGCAAAAGCATGGTGACCGCATGAAACCGGTGGCCTACTTCTCATCAAAACTTGATCCAGTTGCTGCAGGACTCCCACTTTGTTTGCGCGCTGTCGCTGCAGCAGAAAAATCTGTATTGGCCAGTAGAGACATTGTGGGGTACTCTGATTTGACCTTGCTTGTACCACACGCTGTCACTCACATTCTAAACGAGCAAAAAACTGCTCACTTGTCTACAGCGCGTTGGTTAAGGTACCACACCACTCTTCTTGACATGCCAAATATCACCATCCAACGTTGTAACGTTTTAAATCCAGCTACACTCTTACCTTCACCTATCGAAGGCACACCACATGACTGTTTAGCTGAACTTGAAGTGCTTTGCACACCTAGACCTGACTTACAACAAGAACCTCTTGAACACCCAGACTGGGAACTCTTTGTAGATGGCTCATCTTCACGTGATCCTAACACTGGCTCTATTCACAGCGGTTATGCAGTTGTAACTTCCTCTTCCACCATTGAGGCTCGTTCATTGCCTCCTTGTTCAGCTCAGGCCTGTGAACTCATAGCCTTGACCAGAGCTTGCCAACTCTCTGAAAACAAATCTGTCAACATCTTCACTGACTCTCGCTATGCTTTTGGTGTTGTACATGATTTTGGAGCTTTGTGGAAACATCGTCACTTCCTTCGTTCAGATGGACAGCCCATCTTGAACCACAAACTTGTTGCTAATCTTTTAGAAGCAATCACACTTCCCAAACACATTGCTGTAGTAAAATGTGCAGCCCATACCCGAAACACTGACCATGTCTCTAGGGGCAACGCAGCTGCTGACATAGCAGCTAAATCTGCTGCTACCACACCTCCTGAAAGGATCCACCCACTTCCTCTTATGGTCTGCTCATCATCTCAGACCACAGCCTCACCTGACTCATTCACCATCACAGACATGCAAAAACTCTCAACACCTTCTGAGCGAGCAGAATGGAAACGCCTTGGAAGCACGTTCACTGATGGTATCTGGCTAGGTCCAAACAACAACCCCTGCCTACCTCGACATTTCTTTCATTCTTTTGCTGTTTTAACGCATGGTGGAGACCATGTGTCAAAGGGGGGAATGTTAAGAGAAATGGACACACACTGGTTTACTGTGAAATTTTTGAAAGTTGCTGAACAGTACTGTGACTCATGTCTGATATGTGCCACTCACAATATTTCAAAAACAATAAAAACCACAGCACCAGGTGCACACAAGACAGTGACTGCTCCTTTTCAACATCTAATGATTGATTTTATTGAATTAACGCCTGTTTTAAACAAGAAATACTGCTTGGTTGTTGTCGATATGTTTTCCAAATGGGTTGAAGTTTTCCCCACAAAACATGCAACAGCAAACACAGTAGCAAAGATTTTACTGACGGAAATCATTCCACGATGGGGAATCCCCCAGAGAATTTCAAGTGATAATGGGTCCCACTTCGCAAATGAGATCATGAGTGAAGTATCCACGACCCTACATTTTGACCTGACAAAACACTGTGCCTACCACCTGTAGTAGTCACGTAGGTACGTGCCACTAGTTGTAGTATGACAATATAGGGAAATATATATGCATACTTCTTCACGAGTTCCTCATCTTTCTGACTGTGT
>NC_056501.1:44775167-44786623 GCF_014905685.2 Nematolebias whitei | reverse complement strand
CGTTTGCAGCCAGCATGCTAGGTTTAGCCTGAAAAATAGTTCGTCAGCTTTTCGTCTTTTAAACTGTCAAAATGCACTTTTTCTGTTAAAAATTGTAACGAATAACTCTTAACTGTGTTCTGAGACGGCGCTCAGCTTTTAAAACGTTTATCCATCTATTCAAAATACTCGTTCAAACTGAACAGAACCGAACCGGACTACAGTCCTGGTCTTTCAGCAGAACCTCGTCTTTTAAACAGAATCAACGTTTGCACAGCTCATAAGCTTAACAACACTTAACAGCGTACAAATTCAGCTTTCATAAAGACTCAATGACACAATTTCAGCTTCCTGTGAGCTTCGCTGAGCTCCACAGACCGACACGCTTAAAACATGCAGCGTAACACAGCGGGTAAACTGTTATTTTTTCAACATGCCAACATGAAAAAATCAATGTTTACACGAATTCACAGTCATTCATGAGACTTTACGGGCCACCAGTTGTAGTAGTCACGTAGGTACGTGCCACTAGTTGTAGTATGACAATATAGGGAAATATATATGCATACTTCTTCATGAGTTCCTCATCTTTCTGACTGTGTAATGTCGTGCCTTGAATTTAACAGAAATGTAACGCGAGACGTTATTTATCTTTGACCCATCAAAATGAATGCGGTCATTTATTTTCAGAATCAAAGTTTAACATCAAACATTTACATTAATTTGGCAAAATATGAAAATAATAACAGACAAGTTTCACAGAAAAGGGACATCGATCACTCGGCGGTGATCAAGGACTTTGCTTCAGATATTCCTAAGATATCTGTACTGATTTTATGAGAAAGAGGAGAGTTTTAAGATGAAATTGAGTTATCTTACAGAGAAATATGTGAGGGAATTAATCTGTTTGACCAGAAATTGCACGCTCCATCAGATCTCAGCTTGCCCACGGTACACTTGGTCGAAAATAGAACCATCTACCTTGATGATGAAATCAGCGTCGGCGTAGGTTCCTTTCTGACTCTTTTCAGCGTCTCCGTGAGAACTACCAAACCCTCAGAGAGTCGTACGTGGTTTTCAAACAGAAATTATAATCCCAAAACGTCTCTGGATCATCCTGAATGCGTTTGCACCCAAGAACTCTGAACTCCTTTCATTCTTCAGAACTTCTCAGACTCTTAATTGTCTTTCAACTCCAGCAACTCTCTAGTTCTTCATCTCCTCAGCCTCTGGAATTCTCCTGAATTCTCCCGAATTCTAACATGAACTGGGAAGTTGCCACATTTTAAATGGGTCGACTTCCGGTTCATTTGAGAGCTTTTGATTGGTCGATGGACCAGGAATAGAGGTGTGGTGTATGATGTAAGATGTTATTAAAAATCAAGGATTGTTTAGTAACGAACAGAAAGATTATTGTAGGACTTCAGACTTCGTGGAGTCTCACACTTGGTAATCTTCTGAAAAAGTTTAAACATGACATCTTTCTCGGTAAACATTTTAGTTGACTGAAAACCGACCTTTAACACACTTACATTGCTTGGCTCATTTCAGACAGAAAATCAAGAAATGCATATTAACCTGATTTCTTCTTTAAATGAGGAATAAAAATCATTACTTACTGTTTATGTAAAAATAAAAATGAGTAGTTCTCTTCAACCTGTAACTTTGAGTGAACTAACACAATTTTGATTATCAAACATTTGTAAAACAGTGATGATCATAAAAATTGTCTTTTCTGCTTGATTAATTCAAGAAAGAAAGTCACCAGATGGCTCAGACTGTATTCAGATCAATGAAATAACAGTCCCTGTCCATCTGATAGATTTGAGGTCATCAGGGTCAGATCAGGGTCAGATCAGGTTCACTACACACCCACAGAGCGGGGGCGCTGTTGAATGAGAAAATGGTACTTTGAAAAACAAACTGGCCAAACTTTGTGAGGACACAAAGCAGAACTGGGTCACATGCTTGCCTATTGCTGTTATGTATATGAGGATGCGCAGACGAGCTAAATTTCGTCTTAGTCCTTTTGAAATCCTTTTTGCAGCTCCTCCCAATCTGGGAGTTGGACCAACAACTGATCCCACCAGAGATCTTAAACACTGTGATCATAACATGATGAACTATTGCATTGAACTAACCAAACACTTAACATCCATCAGGTCTCAGGTGCAGGGAGGACTCCCTACACCTGCGCAAAAGCAATTGCACTGTATTTCTCCTGGAGACTTTGTTATGATTAAATGTTTCAGGAGAAGGCGCTGGAACTCTCCCAGGTGGACTGGACCATTCCAGGTTTTGCTGACCACCCACACGGCTGTGAAGGTGGCTGAGAGAACTACTTGGGTCCACGCCTCTCACTGTAAGCTGTTCAAAAGGATCACTCCACCATCAGGAGAAGACCAGAGGAGCAAAGGACAGGAAAAACCAGGGCAACTGCCCGAAGAGTCACTCAGCACCAACGGGTAGCTGAGGCAGCGGTCTGTTAGGCCACGACCAAACCTAACAGAGCCAGGACAGCACACTCACTGGCGTCAAAACCAGGTGAGGCAGCGTCCCCATTGCCCCTCTTCAACCGGACGGAAACCAGGATATCGAGAACTAGCCCAGAGGAAAAGAAGCACCAGAGCTTAAGAGCTGGGTGCCACCGCGGGTGCAACAAGTATCGGAGTCTGAATGGCTTGATACTGTTGGATTTAATATTTTATACCTTTTTATAATTCCTATCAAGCACTCAAATGTCATGTCATATAAAGTGTGTGTGTGTCTTTCTTCTAAGGTTGAACTATGTTTATAGAAAGTGTTTGCTAATTCTAACTAGTTGACCTTTAAATATAATCTCATAGTAGCTAAAGATAATTTTACAAGTTCACATTTGATAAATTACAAGCAATCAAATCAGGCCAGAGAGCAGACTGATTAACATAAATAAAGCTAGAACAGCTCTTTAATTTAGACTATAGGTTGACTAAGTAAAATCAAATTAAGAGTATCACTAAGGTATAATCACGTTAAACAAACAGTGTTAACAGTTTTAAACGCAGACACAGAAACTAAGATGAATCTGCCTTAAAAACAGAATCACCAGACCTCCAACAGATAGTGAAGTAACACCCAGGAGATAGGTAATAATTAATAGTTATTAATTATTACGCATAAACAATTTAGACACGAATCATTTTATATCCCTAAAGTATAATAGCAAGTTAAACTTTAAACAAAAGCCTAACCAAAACTTATCTGAAATATAGACGTAACGTCCTTGAGGGGGCGGGCTACGTCGTAACCATAGCGACAGAAGCTGAACCAATCAGGAAGCTAGCCTTCTCAAACGGGGATAAAAGGCCGGGAATGACGCACGTGCACTGAGCATTTTCAGAGAGGCACGCACGAGGCGGTTTGTTCTTAATGCTCCATTTATATGCATATATCTTATTAATGTAACTGTTTGTCTCTGAATATCTGTAACCCATGTTGTGTCAAATAAATCTTTTATACGAAGGGCGACGCCTCCGCCGTTTTGAACACGACGTGATATTTGTTCCACAACAATACCCACGGGGGATCTACGCCACTCACGTTCACCACCCACTGATAGAGCTCAGGCTCACAGTGAGGGCGGCGGGGTACCTAGACCCTCCAACTGATCAGGCAGGCAGAACAGATAGACGTTTGATACCCAACAGACAAACAACCATCATGAACTCCATGTGGTACCAGTGGAAACTTTTTGCATTCTTTGCATACACTTTCGTTTTAGTTGTTGGTTTTATTTTCCTCTTACAACACTTTTGTTTTTTTCAAGACAAGGGACCTTGTCACACACAGAACTTAACACACCCACGCACCCGACGCGACTTATCCCATTTACTGAAACCTGACCATGAACATCAACACGACTACAGCACAAACTTATGGTGGCAACTGATGAATAGAACAGCTCACAAAGGAAACACCACTAATTGTTATGTATGCGCACACATGCCTTATGCCACACACAATTCAGGACTACGTACTCAACCAGTCTCCCCCAACCTACAGACTTGTCTGTATGGCTTGAGTATTCACCCAGGCCTTCAAAACTGGGACTCGCGAAATTACTCACTACCTTTGTCTCCTATACTAATAAAAAAATGTGAATTTATTCACCCAGCAAGCCAAGCTAATGTTGGGACGATTCCCCAAGGGCAACTGTACTGCAACCTCTGATGTATTGCCCCTGCCCCAAATACCACTAACCCTACCAGAAATTATCACGTTAACAAATTTAAAACCTGAAACACTAGGAAATTGCGTATTTAATAATGGTACTACTTCAGTAGGTACCCTCCCATGGAACCTATGTAGGACAGTATACTCTTTCTGTGATCTTCCCCCACCCAGAACAGGAAATGAGGCAACTTACCTGTACTGCACCTTTTGCAGAGAGGGAGAAAACTTCACAGACGGAAATCGCGCAAGCGGTACGTCTTGTGATGGTTACAATTTAACCAATTGTGAGGGACTACTAATACAAAGAACTTTTCAGATACACAAGCACACAAAAGGCAGACAGAACGTGACTCGCTGTAGTGTTTCAGTTCCCAGAGATAAAGGCTCCAGGGTCCTGTCAGACTGGTATTTTCTTTGCGGCCAAAAGGCATACACCGCTCTCCCTCCAAATTGGGGTGGATTATGTGCTTTGGTTCAGCTAACAAACCCAATGTTCGTATTAAGACAACCACCACAATCACGCGATAAGAGACCCCGTCGTTCACCTATGCCCAAAGTCACTAGATGGGGAGGGCTGACCACTAGCACGGGAGTACCATGGGAATACAGAATTTGGAACGGTGGTGAAAAATTCTTTCAACAAGTATTCCCTATGGTTGGATTAGGTGAAGTCCGCAACCATGTAGAGATCAATAGATATGCACTTCTCCGCCTGATTAATGCCACACAAATGCTAGGAAAAGGAACTCAAAATGAATTAAACGCAATTAGGAATATGGTTCTCCAAAATAGAGTTGTCCTTGATCTTTTAACGGCCTCACAAGGGGGCGTTTGTAAGATAATTGGTCAAGTATGCTGTACATTTATCCCTGATGAAACACACGATGGAGGTGCCATCCATGATGCACTAGAAGATTTGTCCCACTTAAAAGACTATGTAGAAAGCGGTACCAAAGGCGCACAGCCCTTTGACTTCTGGGTATGGCTTACCTCTGGTTCATGGTGGCAGCTTCTGTTGAGAATTTGCGCCCCTCTCATCGTCTTTTTAGTTTTGTTTTGCTTATTTTTCTCCTGTGTTGTCCCATGCATCAAGAACATGGTAAACAAGACCTTTACAGGAGTAGTTACGACATCCATCTCTGACATTGACATCAAAAAGCCCAGCCCATCCACTGAACTGTCGCCTAGGATTTCCACCACTTTTGTTTTAAAATAAAATGAAAATTCGTTTTACCGTTAGAGAACATCAATCCATTCTTGAGATTGATACATCCTGCACCGATGACATCTTTGTAATTGACTTTGACAGAGGCGGACACTCCCTGATGACTGAAACTTCACCCATTCCATCTAGACTAGAATTCCTAGATTTAGTAGTCTTAGCCGTCCAAAGTTGTGTTCTTAGGCTTAGACCAGAAGACCATGAGTACATTGGACAACATTTCCAGAACTAAAGACATTTCTTACTCTTTCTTATTTTGGTTTTATGTTTTTAAATAAAAATTTTATGTTTTCTTCTTTTTATATTTTATGTTAATACTTTTTGACTAAAACAGTATGCCCTCCTTTGAGTTCTTTGTATATTTTCATGTTTTGAATAAAATTGAAGTTTCTTACCTGTACGCATATAAGCTTTTAAACAGGGTCTGTAACCCACAAAAACAGCTCTTGCAACTTCCATTTGAAGTTTATGATGGTCCTGTGCCAAACCACAAGTGATACACTGAACTTGATGTTTATCCCATTCAAAGTCTATACTTATATATATATATATATTTTATTCACTTTGTTTTCTTATTTTGTTGTTCCTTTTGGAACAAAAGGGGGGAAATTGTGGAAAAAATTAATAAACTAACATGTATTGTTTAAATATCATTTAATCCATGCTCATTCTGCAGACTTTCAAAGTTGGTGTGTGTATGTGAACTCTGGTAAACTCTTGTAAATGTGAACTTTTGTCCTCTGCTCAGCAAACGTCCTTGTATTTCACCACCTGCAAGAGAGGCAAAGATACAGAACTTTTATCTAAACGGCTGAGGACGCTTTTCGTATCAATATGTTTTTCTTTTTCAGAGATTCTAGCCACATGAACAAAAGACTGTTACAAATCTAATTAAAAAATACCAGCTCCACAAATGTTTATCAGAATGTTCTAGCTCATGAACAAAGACTTGTTACAAATCTAATTAAAAAATACCAGCTCCACAAATGTTTATCAGAATGTTCTAGTCACATGGACAGAAGACTTGTTACAGAGCACGGCTCCACAAGAAGAATAACATCATCTCGTACTGATAACAAGAACTTGTGTATGGTATCAACCTGAGGAACGTTATCCTCCCTTCATGATAGAATGTTATTGTGACGCACGAAACATGTATAAATATATGTACTGTCTCTTTAAGAATCCAGTGTGGTGTGCTGTGTGTGCTTGTTCTGACTTCACGCAGGCAGCGACTCCTTTCTGCAGAAAGAATAAACCTCGCGCTCCGTTTTGAGCTAAAAGAGAAATGTCTCTGGTTTTCTTTTTATTAAGAGTTTTTTAAAGTTTAGAACAATTATTATTTTCCACATCAGTCTTACATCGGGTAAACTAAACAGCCACTGGCCAAAAGGATGGCCCAGCACAGAAGATCAACATCATCAGGCCAGGACTCTGCGGTCTACACTCATCTCCAGGCCAGCGGTCACTCTTTCAAGGATGAAGATGTTCACATCCTGGATAGAGAGGAACGATGGTTTGAGAGAGGAGTAAAGGAGGCCATCTTTGTGAAAAGAAATTGTCCCTCATTAAACAGGGGTGGAGGCCTTCGTGTTCAACTGTCCCCCTCTTACAGTGCTGTTATTGCTAGTATCACTCATCCCTCTGTGAATAGTAAACAGCCATCAGTGTGCTAATGATCCATCATTAGGCTGATGGTCCTTCTTGACCATGTGAGCAGCTGGTTTTGGTTGTCAGCAGCAAAACTGGTTGATCCACTCTGAAAAGGTGCTATTTATAAGACAGAGCTGAATACAGCACCTCAGACTGAGGAAGTCTTTCAGATGAAAGACGAAACGTTTCTACATTTTTTTTTTTTGTTTTGCTTTGTTTTGTTTGAATGTCCAGAGGACCAGATTTAATTTTTTTAGACATCATCAAGTATATCGTTAGAGCCATACAATGTGTTTTATCAAGCAATACCCCGCCCACCACTGAGTTGCCGCACTCCTCCCCTTTGCTTGTTCTCAATCATCTCAGTGAAAAAGTGAAGGATGAGCAATTATCTCTGCATTTAATGAGGAAAACATGAAGATATTATGAGATGGAAAAAAATTAAACCAGGTACGGCTCTTTATTTTCTGTAAAGTGGTTCATATTGTTTGTTGTAAATAGCCGTTCAAACAATCCAAATCATCCATGAATGTCACAGTACTAACATTAATGTAAGTTTCTTTAGATAATCTGGAACATTGGAAATTGCCAAAATCTTAAATTCAATCCTGTAACAAATGGAAATCCAGTTGAGTGAGGTCAGTACTGGCAATATTATCCTGTTTTCTTACTCCAATTAAAAATAAAATGAATTGAGGAGCAGCAAGTAGAAAAAAAACAACAACTTTGACACGCTTAATATCTCTGATCAATAAATATGTAAGTAACAACACTGACTTTGTCTTTGAATTCTAAAAAGAGGCATTTTGTTATGTAGTGCTGTTTTAAAAAGAACTAGGGATGAGCAGCTTTGAACACCTAATAATTTAGTTCAATTCAAAGGGCTTTTTGATTAATCTTGATGCATCCATAATCACACTTCCAACAAAATCCTGAGCATATAGTCCTTAGACCTGAAAGAAACAAAAAATGTTTTGTTCTACACTGAATCACTGCACAGTTTTCCTTAAAACAAGATATGAGATTATGTGTGTATATATTTGTTAAACAGCTTTACATCCAGGTTTTGTCAGAGTTGTGTGAAGTGTTGAGATAGATTCTGCTCTCCAGGGTTTACAGCCTGTCATTTGCCTTCAGAAACACAGCCAATGTGACAGATGCTACCCACAGACTTTACCATGGTTACAGTGCTACTGAAGTGGAGATGTGGGTGTTACAGAATTTTAAGCTCTGCATTTATTTACAACTTTTAAACCATTACAAATGTAGTGCATGTTAGGTTTTTTGTTTTTTTTCCTCAGTCACAAAAACTTTGGTCAGTTTTTTTTTAGTCCAGGATCCCAACATCTTTGTAAAAGTTGTTTCCAGTTTTTGATAGACGTGTATGTTAGTCCTGATTTTATGTACATGTATGACAGTTGTAATAAATGCAGATTAATCCCAGTTTTTAAGTCATAAACAGCAGTAGCAAGAAGAAAACAAATTCCTACTAACTCATGTAAATACATTTACACTTGAAATATTCACCCTAAATATCTCATTTAAGTCAGGATGGAAGTACATCAATAAATAAATGTGTTTTAGCTCATGCCGTCACTCTGTTGCTGCTTTTATCATTAACAAACTTGCATCAAGTCCTGCATATTTTTTTCCCTCACACAACGTACAGACCCTGCCAGGTAGCCACTATGATTAGTCAGTAGATTTAACGTTAGCAAAAATATGCCTCATTTTACATCTTTAACATGAAATATTATCACACATTTAGTTTAAATGTATTTTGCAACGAGAACATAAATGATATCTGTTGTAGCTGCGGATGAGTTTGATACTACAGCAGGTATTTTCTCTTCAGATGCTGCAACATCAATGATGTGCTGTTGTGGTTACTTCAATTCTGCTTTGTAGTGGAAGCATTTTGCTGTGTTGTCTTTTCTGTTTAGCCTAACATGTTCTCAAACTTTTGACAGTTTTTGGGGCTCCTCTTCTAGGCAGTCTTCGTTTCCCTCCATAGCTACAAACTTAGCACATGCACGTTGCGGAAGTGCTAGCGGAAGCGCTAGTGTTGTGTAACACAAAAAACTTCCGGCTAGACCACAGTGCTCTGAATAGTTTAATGAAGCTTCGAGGCAGATAAATTTGACTTGAGGATTTTTTGTAATGGAGATATTCGAATGATTCGAGGAATCTTTTCAGCCCTCGGCATTGCCATTTCAAACACATGGAAGAAATGTCGGGTAAGGCAGTGTAGTGCTCTGGTTCACCTCTTGTGATGCTGTGTCATATGAAATATATAAACTAGGCAGTTGGTGCATGCCCATTGCTGTCTCTCTTTATATCGCCAATATACATGTTTGATTACACACGTGCTACACATGGTGATGTTCTACAGTCTGTCTAATATATTGAATGAATGTGAATTACATATTTCTTATTTCTAATCGGTCATAATGCACGCAGAAAATTCACAGAAAAGCATGATGAAGCCTGTTCACTGACCAACTTCACCCGATTTGGTTTCGTTCAAAAGGACCGTCTACACTTTTGCAATTTTTAACATCTTTATTTTAGTACAGACAAATGTGTAAACAAAATGATTACAAGTCAGATCTGGAGAATTGCCTTCGTCTCTCGCCAAGCAGCTTTGGGCCAATTCTGAGGAAGTAGGAACTACTCCCTGCCTATATCTTTGAGATAACACCTTATGTGAACCATTTACTGTGACCTTTCACCCAGTAAGATCGTAAATCACCTCCTAGTCGACACAGAGGATTATTGTCTGTTAGAACAGGAGTTTCTCTTTTGCATTCCTTCTCTGCTCCTCCACATGAGACAGATTCCTCTTTTCTGGCTAATCTACTTCCGGGCCTTCTTGTTCACACAACAGTTCAGTAATTACTTTAACACATATAGGTTAACTAATAATGATTATTAATTCAATTCAATTCAGTTTATTTATATAGCACCAAATCACAACAAAGTTGTCTCAGGGCACTTTACAGGAACATTCACATACATAAAAGCCAGAGTATTAAGGCTTAATACTCTCACATGTGGCAGAATATACCTTGCTGCACTGATAGGGGGCAGTGCCAAGTAGGTATCTCTGCAGACAAAAACAGAAGGCGTATCTGGAGGGCCACATCTGATTGGACGATAGAAAAATGGGTGTATCCGGAGGGCCACTGTCATGTTCGGCCGTCATGAGTGTTTGAACCCACGTGCAGGAGGATGACGAGGACGCTCGAGGGATAATAAAAATATATTTATTAAACAAAACAAAATCAAAATGCTGACAGGGCAGCTACTCACAAAACTGGAAACAAGCAGATCAGGGCTGACAGGACAAAAGGCTGAACACAACACCATGGAAGGATAATCCCGAGACAAAGACAAGACACCAGTGAACTGAATATATGCACACACACTGATTAGGACAATGACAGACACCTGCAGTGATTAACATTAGACACAGGTGAGACAGGGGCTGAACACAAGGGAAAACACTGAGTGCTGGAAACATGAGGAAACAGACCAAACCAAAACCCTACAGTATCCCCCACTCAAGGGATGGCTCCAGACATCCCAAGGACAAGCTACATCCAACTTGGGTGGGAGGTGGGACAAACCAAGACAGAGAAACACATAGGACCAGAAGAACAAAAAAAACGACAGGAAAACCTGGGTAGCTAAACACAAAAACAGGAACCCCAACCACAGTCAAGGTGGACGGTCAGGAGACCATCCACTGGCTCAAAGCAGGTCAGGGGGGCGGCCGGGAGGCTGTCCGACGGGCCAGAGCAGGTCAGGGGGACCAATGTTCAGGTGGGCAGCGTGAGGGGCGTCCTCCAGGACCCCCTCGAGACAGGAGACGTGAGGGGCGTCTTCCAGGACCCCCTCGAGACAGGAGACGTGAGGGGCGTCCTCCAGGACCCCCTCGAGACAGGAGACGTGAGGGGCGTCCTCTAGGACCTCCTCGAGACAGGAGAAGTGAGGGGGAGTCTTCCAGGACCTCCCCGAGACAGGAGACGTGAGGGGAGTCCTCCAGGACCCCCTCGAGACAGGAGAAGTGATCTTCTGTGGTCGGGCCAGGGATGAAGACCTCAGATGGGTCAGGAGTGAGGGTCTCAGATGGGCCGGGATATTCTGCGGTCGGGCCAGGTATGAAGACCTCAGCAGAAGACGAGTCGGGAGCGTGGACCTCAGCCAAGATGAGCCGGGAACCAGATCTGCAGCAGGTGCTGGAGTCAGGACTGCAACAGGAGAGTCGGGTACCAGGACTACAGTTGGAGAACCAAGAACGGAGACCAGAGACGGTGCTACAGCAAGAGAACCAGGAACCAGAGACAGGGCTGCAGCAGGAGAACCAGGAACCAGAGACGGGGCTGCA
>NC_056501.1:44759186-44775157 GCF_014905685.2 Nematolebias whitei | reverse complement strand
ACGGGGCTGCAGCAGGAGAACCAGGAACCAGAGACGGGGCTGCAGCAAGAGAACCAGGAACCAGAGACGGGACTGCAGCAGGAGAACCAGGAACCAGAGACGGGACTGCAGCAGGAGAACCAGGAACCAGAGACGGGACTGCAGCAAGAGAACCAGGATCCAGAGACGGGACTGCAGCAGGAGAACCAGGAACCAGAGACGGGGCTACAGCAGCAGGTGATGGAGGCTTGAGGCCCACTGGAGGCTTGGGGCCCACCGGAGGCTTGGGGCACACCGGATGCTTGGGGCCCACCAGAGGCTTGGGGCCCACCGGAGGCTTGGGACCCACCATTATAGAGATCCCAATAGATGGGGTGTCAGAACCAGTCCCCACAGAGACACAAGAAGGAGGTGGGGTGTCGGGTCCTACCCCCACTGAACCTCTAGCGAATTGGGTATTGGGACCAGCCCCCACCGAAGCATAGGAAGGAGGTGGGGCTGCAACAGCAGGTGGTGGAGGCTGGGCTGCAGCTGGAAGAACGGGGACCAGAGACAGGACTGCAGCTGGGGAGCCAGTGATCGGGGCTGCAGCTGCAGGAGATAGGGTCCGGGCCGCTGCAGCAGGTGGCGGAGAAGGAGTTGCAGCAGGAGATGGAGGAGTGTCCGCCTGGACCACCTCACAGCTGGGCGGACCAAGATACATCGCCACCAGAGAAGCCTGCCACCGTTCCAGCTCCTCCAGTGAGGGAGGGCTGGATTGCTCCTCTGCCAAGTGTGGGCATGGTTTCCTCTCCCCCAGCGAACCTCCCCCTCGCTCCTCCAGCGAGCGAGAGCCAGACCGCTCCTCTCGTGGACACGGGTACCTCCTCCCCAGCGAAATCTTCCGCCGTTCAACCAGCGACCGAGGGCTGGGCTTCCCCCTCGCCTGCGAAGCTCTCTCCTTCATGCGCTGGATTAGGGGAGGACCAGCAGTTCGCCCCCCTCTCCCAGACGCTCGTACGGAACAGCCAGGAGGAGAACGAGGAGGAGGTGGGCGGTGGGTTGCTGCAGCGTGACAAGCAGATAAGGAGGAGTGAGACAGAGAGGCTGAGGACCCGGGTTTAATGGCCAGGCGGGTCCCCCAAAACGGATTCTTCTTTTTCTCCTCCTTTTCTCTGTCTCTTTGGGCAGTTTTATCCACCTCACGGGCCAAAAACTCGAACAAGGTTATCATCCTCCCGCTAGGTTCAGTTTGGTCTCGGGATTCTGTCATGTTGGGCCGTCACGAGTGTTTGAACCCACGTGCAGGAGGATGACGAGGACGCTCGAGGGATAATAAAAATGTATTTATTAAACAAAACAAAATCAAAATGCTGACAGGGCAGCTACTCACAAAACTGGAAACAAGCAGATCAGGGGTGACAGGACAAAAGGCTGAACACAACACCATGGAAGGATAATCCCGAGACAAAGACAAGACACCAGTGAACTGAATATATACACACACACTGATTAGGACAATGACAGACACCTGCAGTGATTAACATTAGACATAGGTGAGACAGGGGCTGAACACAAGGGAAAACACTGAGTGCTGGAAACATGAGGAAACAGACCAAACCAAAACCCTACAGCCACATCTGATTAGACTGAAAAAAAAAGTCTTTACAAAAAAATCAAGGCGTTTGTGTTAACCACAGACATATTATGTATATGATGTTAACCAGTTCAACATTAGAGGCATCTCCAGTTTGACATTGGCGGCGTCTCCATACCTTCTCTTTCCGCCTCTCTTAACACAGAACTTCTGGTTACATTTCAAAATAAGAGCAACATAAATGGGTAACGGGGAGGACTAAATGTTTGTTTTTTAATACCTAGCCATCACATTAAAAAACAAAATATGTTCTGATTGTTGAATAATGTGAAAAAAGTTACAATCAATTCATAAATAAAAATAAAGTAACCAAAATAATAATGATACTTAAACTGGCTTTGGGACAAAGGATGTTACCTTAAAGTTCACATTTTCTTGTTCGACCTTTTAAAGCAGTCACTGCAGATAAGAGTGTCAGTTTCTGTAAGATTTCTGCAACTGGAGCAGGTATTTCTGCTTACTGGTTAACTTCCTCAGCTGCCTCAGATTTTAAGGGTCAACCCCTACTCCATGTTTCAGCTCCTTTCATAGATCAGATCTCATAGAAGAGCACTTCTAAAGAGCAAATTTTGTTTTTAGCTTTTGTTTTGGGCCATTATCTCATTGCAGGACTCATGATCTTTAATTGAGACCAGACTTTTTGACAAATGGGAGCAGGTTTCGCTTCAGATGCCTTCATATTTCATTGTACCTAGACCACACTCAAGCCAGCCTGTGTCAGATGCAGCCTACAACCCAAGAACAAAACAGAATCTTGTTGTGTTTGACAGCAGATATAACACTGTTTCTAAGAAACCTTCAGTTTAAAAAAGAGCTGACGTAACTTACCTAAAGAGCCAGCAAATACAGCTAGCCAATTGGTGTTTGTCCCCTACAAATGCCTATTCTCCAGAAATGCCCACTTTTGGTCTGTAGAGAACCCCTTCTCAGCAGTGCTGCCCACATAGTGACAATGAAGCAGGTGCCGTCGCTTTGCGCTCTTTTGTTTTGCAGAGGGGCAGGGGTGTGTAGCAAATTGGTACACTCATTTAAATTTGTTTAGACAAAATAGATAATTTTTCAAAACTAAACGATTTTTCTAAACTCAGCATAATTGTTCCAAACTCATTAATCTAGAAATACAAGGTAAGATAATACATGTTTTTTTTTTAAAGATAGGAGTATGGAATTGATTAAAGCTTAACTATATCCATCTATCCATTATCTTCCGCTTATTCCAAAGGTGGGTCGTGGGGGCAGCAGCTTGAGCAGAGAGGCCCAGACATTTCTTTCCACAGCCACCTCTTCTAGCTCTTCTGGGAGGATTCCAGGGTGTTCCCAGGCCAACCGAGAGACATAGTCTCTCCAGCGTGTCCTGGGTATTCCCCGGGGTCTCCTCCCAGTTGGACATGCCCGAAGCACCCCCCCTAGGGAGGCGCCCAGGGCGCATCCTTACCAGATGCCCGAACCACCTCAACTGACTCCTCTCAACGTGAAGGAGCAGCGTCTCTACTCCGAGTCTCTCCCAAATAACTGAACTTCTCACCCTATCTCTAAGAGAGAGTCCAGATACCCTGCGTAGAAAACTTATTCCAACCGCCTGTATCCGCGATCTCATTCTTTCAGTCACTAACCAGAGCTCATGACCATAGGTGAGGGTAGGAACATAGACCGAACGGTAAACAGAGAGCTTTGCCTTACAGCTCAGCTCTCTCTTCACCACAACGGACCGGTACAGAGTCTGCAATACTGCAGATGCTGCACCAATCCGTCTGTCAATCTCACGCTCCATTTTTCCTTCACTCATGAACAAAATACCGAGATACTTGAACTCCTCCACTTGAAGCAGAACCTCACCCTCGACCTGAAGAGAGCAACCCACCCTTTTCCGGTTGAGGACCATGGCCTCAGATTTTGAGGTGCTGATTCTCATTCTAGCCGCTTCACACTCAACTGCGAACCGCTCCGGTGACAGCCGAAGATCATGGCACAATGACGCCAACAGGACCACATCATCTGCAAAGAGCAGATATGGAATCCTGAGAGCACCAAACCGGAAACCCCCTGCCAGCTGGCCGCACCGAGAAATTCTGTCCAAAAAAGTTATGAACAGAATTGGTGACAGCGGGCAGCCCTGGCGGAGTCCAACTCTCACCCTGAAGGGGTCCAACTTACTGTCGGCAATGCGAAGCAAACTCTTGCACTGCTTGTATAGGGACTGAACAGCCCGTAACAATGGGTCTCCAATCCCATACTCACGGAGCACCCCCCACAGTGTACCCCGAGGAACACGGCCGAATGCCTTCTCCAAGTCCACAAAACACATGTAGACTGAATGGGCAAACTCCCATGACACCTCAAGGACCCTAGTGAGGTAAAGAGCTGATCCAGTGTTCCACAGCCAGGACCGAACCTACATTGTTCCTCCTGGATCTGAGGTTCGACCAACGATCGGACTCGCTTCTCTAGTACCCCTGAATAGACCTTACCAGGGAGGCTGAGGAGAGTGATGCCCCTATAGTTGGAGCACACCCTCCGGTCCCCCTTTTTGAAGAGGCAAACCAGCACCCCAGTCTGCCAATCCAGTGGCACTGCCCCTGATGTCCACGCAACGTTGCAAAGGCGTGTCAGCCAAGACAGCCCCACAACATCCAGAGCCTTAAGGAAATCAGGGTGAATCTCATCCACTCCCGGAGCCCTGCGGCCTTGGAGCTTTTTAACTACCTCAGCGACCTCAACCACGGTTATGGAAAGATCAACCCCAAAGTCCCCTGACTCAGCTTCCTCCATGGAAGATGTACTACTGGGATTTAGAAGGTCCGAGAAGTATTCTTTCCACCTCCCACCTTCACTGAACACAGTGTTAGTAAAGTGCTGCTTTTTCCTCCTCAGCCACTTGATGTTTTGCCAGAATCTCCTCGGGGCCGACTGAGAGTCTCTATCCAAGGTCTCACTGAACTCTTCCCACATCTGAGCTTTTGCCTCAGCAACAGCCAAGGCTGCACACCGCTTGGCTCTCTAAACATTATTTAAGCCACGCTCCCTGACAACAGGAAGTATAAAGTTTTACATTGAACGATCCCTATCTGACCCCTGTTACCTGATCAGCATGTGTCCAGTGACTTAAGACATGTTGGTGTAACTGGCTTTCCAACACTGACAGTTTTGGGCGGAGCATGTGGGCAGCGCAGCGTGGAGAAATAAGACATAACACCGTCGCCATACGTTTGGCTCTATATTCCACAGTTTTGAAACGAGGTGCACCAAAATCAGTATGATTGATTATTATCCACCCCTTGAACAGGAAGCCATGATAAGTGGCCAATAGCCTCCACAGCGTCCCCTAGAATATTTTTAAACCTCATCCCCAAGTCATTTTTGGAAAGATAATTCTGAAACTCTGTGGACATCTGTATCTTCTCAAAACCTATGAAAAAGTCTCTTAGAGCCCTGGTCCAAAACCAACTGGAAAACTGCCATTTTGGGTCACAGGGTCGATTTTGGGCATTTCTAATTGCAAATTTTAACGAACTCCTCCTAGGGATTTGGAAGGATTGCCTTCAGACTTGGTTGATATGCCCTTAATACATTGGAGAGTAAAAGTTATCTAAAGCTTGCGTTTTCATATATGTTTAAGGGGCGTGGCCAGGCCTCAAAGTTTTGCTTCACGCCATAAATTTCCAAACACTAACTTTCACATTAAAAGACCAAAATGCACGAAACTTGGCATGACTCATCCCTGTTAGATACCAGACGATCCACTGTGGTCAAATTTTGATGTCATCAAAGCCCTGCCCTCTCGGAACAGGAAGTCTCTTTTTTAAAAACTTGGAATGCTCCCACTTTGACACCTTTGACCTAATCAGAATGATCCTGTGTTAGAAGACAGATAATATGGTCTGACTTGATTTAAAGCGCAAACCGTTTTTCTTGAGGATGTGGGCATGACGGCGTGGCGAATTAAGAAGTGACGCTGTTGCAATACGTTTGGCTCTAAATTGCACAGATTTCAGCAGAGGTGAACCAAAATCACTATGATAGATCATTATCCACCCCTTGAACAGGTATCCATGATAAGTGGCCAATAGTCTCCACTGCGCCACATACATTATTCCTACAGTTATAGCTCAGTGATACAACATCCGATCTGTACCAGATTTATTGTGCGTCATCAGTGAGGACTTTTAGACACATTGATATTGTGGTTTAACATATGACTCTAGTGTGCCCCCTAAATTATTCCAACAGTTATATCTCAATGATACATTATCCTAGCCACACGAGAATTTGGGTGCGTCATCTGTGAGCATTTCTGGACACATTGGTATTGTTGTTTAACATTTGGCTCAAGTGCGCCCCCTAGATTACTCAAACTGTTATATCTCAATGATATATTATCCTATCTGTACCAGATTTTTTGTGCGTGATCAGTGTGCATTTCTATACATTTATGTTGTTATTTATTATTATATTACTCATCTTTAATAGAGGAGAATAAAAATAACCTTAGGTTTCTGTTAAGTACTATTGCTAGACTAAATAAAAGTCCCATTTCTGTTAAACCATGTATCCCTACAACTATTAGTGATGACTTCATGAGATTCTTTATAAATAAAATTATTTCAATTAGAGATAAAATTCAAACCATCCTTCCTTCTACTATCTCTAGTTCCCTGTCAAATGAGGCAACTTTAAAAATTTCACTAGAGCCTGATTTATGTTTGGACAGTTTTTGTCCTGTTGAGCTCTATGAGTTGTCAAAAATAATAACCTCATCCAAACCATCCACATGTCTGCTAGATCCCATCCCAACCAGACTGTTTAAATAGATATTTCCCCTAATTAATGTCCACATTTTGGATCTACTTAATTTGTCTTTAATGAATGGTTATGTACCACAGAGCTTTAAGGTTGCTGTAATTAAACCTTTACTTAAGAAGTCTGACCTTGATTTAGAAATTCTGGCCAACTATAGACCTACGTATATCTAATCTAACTTTCATCTCAAGAATTCTAGATAAAATAGTTGCAGATCAGTTGCGTGAACATCTACAAAGAAATAATCTGTTTGAAGAGTTTCAGTCAGGGTTTAGAGCTCATCATAGCACAGAAACAGCACTAGTAAAAGTAACTAATGATTTTTGCATGGCCTCAGACAATGGACTTGTGTCTATATTGGTCCTGTTAGACCTCAGTGCAGCATTTGATACAGTCGATCATAATGTTTTACAACAGAGGCTTGAATATGATGTTGGAATTACAGGAACAGCTCTAAAATGATTTAAATCATATCTATTTGATAGGTTAGTTTGTAAATGTAAATAAATCTTCTTCATACACCAAAGTTAGTCATGGAGTTCATCAGGGCTCATTGCTTGGGGAAATACTCTGTATCTTATATATGCTTCCATTATGTAAAATTATTAAACAGCATGGAATAAATTTTCATTGTTATGCTGTTGACACACAATTATATTTGTCCATTAAACCCAATGAATCCAATCAGCTACTTAGACTACAAGCATGTCTTAAAGACATAAAAACCTGGATGACCCTTAATTTTCTCCTGTTGAACACAGACAAGACTGAGATTTTGGTTTTTGGACCTGAGCTCATTAGGAATTAATTTTCAGCCTTTCTCCCTCCTTAGATGGCATTGATCTGGCCTCCAGTTCTAATGTTAAAAATATTGGTGTTATTTTTGATCAGGACATGTCCCCCACGTTAAAAACGTTACTAGAACTGCCTTCTTCCACCTGCGTAATATCTCTTAGAAACATCTTATATAAAAATGATGCAGAAAAACTGGTCCGTGCATTTGTCATGTCTAGACTGAACTATTGCAATGGTTTATTATATGGGTGTCCAAATACTTCTTTAAAACGTCTTCGGTTGATCCAAAATGCTGCCGCCAGAGTCTTAACTCTAGTTAGTGGGAGAGATCATATCTCTCCAGTATTAGCTTATCTCCATTGGCTCCCTGTCAAATCCAGAATATAATTCAAAATCTCCTGATGCATGCTCAATAATCCAGGTAGAAAAATCCAAAAACGTTCAATCTGGTCCTCTGGACATTCAATAAAAAAAAAAAACTAAACAAAGCAAAAAAATATAGAAAAGTTTCGTCTCTCATCCAAGAGACTTCCTCAGTCTGAGGTGCTGTATTCAGCTCAGTCTCTTAAATAGCACCTTCTTAGAGTGGATCAACCAGTTTGCTGCTGACAACCAAAACCAGCTGATCACATGCTCAAGAAGGACCATCAGCTTAACAATGGGTCATTAGCACACTGATGGATGTTTACTATTCACAGAGGGCTGAGTGATACTAGCAATCACAGCATTGTAAGAGGGGGACAATTGAACCCGGAGGCCTCCACCCCTGTTTAATGATGGACGATTTCTTTTCACAAAGATGGCCTCCTTTACTCCTCTCTCAAACCATTGTTCCTCTCTGTCCAGGATGTGAACATCTTCATCCTTGAAAGAGTGACCGCTGGCCTGGAGATGAGTGTAGACCACAGAGTCCTGGCCTGATGATGTTGATCTTCTGTGCTGGGCCATCCTTTTGGCCAGTGGCTGTTTAGTTTCCCCGATGTAAGACTGATCACAGCCCTCCTGACACTGAACAGCATACACAGCCTCCGGGTTCAACTGTCCCCCTCTTACAATGCTGTGATTGCTAGTATCACTCAGCCCTCTGTGAATAGTAAACAGCCATCAGGTGCTAATGATCCATTGTTAGGCTGATGGTCCTTCTTGAGCATGTGATCAGCTGGTTTTGGTTGTCAGCAGCAAACTGGTTGATCCACTCTGAGAAGGTGCTATTTAAGAGACTGAGCTGAATACAGCACCTCAGACTGAGGAAGCCTCTTGGATGAGAGACGAAACGTTTCTATATTTTTTTTGCTTTGTTTTGTTTTTTGTTTTTTTGAATGTCCAGAGGACCAGACTGAATGTTTTTGGAGAATTCAAAATCGTACTTCTAACCTACAAAGCTCTCAACAACCTGGCTCCATCTTATATTACAGATCTTATTGTTCCATATTTTCCCAACAGAGCACGTCTCTCTCAGACTGCAGGTTTACTTGTGGTTCCTAGAATTTACAAAAACAGAATGGGAGGCAGATCCTTCAGTTATCAGGCTCCTCTCTTGTGGAACAAACTTCAAATCCCTGTCCATGAGGCTGACACATTATCCAGTTTTAAAACTATGCTTAATACTTTCCTTTTTGCTAAATCCTACAGTTAGGGTCGGCTTGGGTTTCCTGAGCTGTCCCTTAGTTATGCTGCTGTAGGCTTAGACTGCTGGAGGACAAACTGACCACACTTTTCACTTTTTCACTCTGCTACTGTCTTTACTTACTCTGCTCAACGTTTGTAATTATTTTTTCTATCCTTAACATGTGTTTTGTTTTTTGTCTTTCAGGTACACCTGGACCTATACCCGGACCTACCATTCTGTGTTAGTTTGTCTCTCCTTCCTGTCCTCTCAAACCAGCCGGTCAAAGCAGATGGCCGCTTGTCCTGAGCCTGGTTCTGCTGGAGGTTTCTTCCTTTTAAAAAGGGAGTTTTTCCTTTCCACTGTTACCACTGTGCTTGCTCAGGATTGGAGACTGCAATGAAGCCAAGATTCAACTTGTCTGCTGGATTCCTTAGATAGAGAACTTTACTAATTGGCTTTTATGTATGTGGATGTTTCTGTAAAGTGCCCTGAGACAACTTTGTTGTGATTTGGCACTATATAAATAAACTGAAATTAACTGAATTTAACATTTGATTCGAGTGCGCCTCCTAGATTATTCCAAAATATATATCTCTGTGATATATCATATGATCTGAACCAGATTTTGGGTGCATCATTAGTGAACACTTCTAGACACATTGGTATTGGTTATTTTTACATTATTCTAACAGTTATATCTCAGTAAAATATCATCCAATTTGTACAAGATTTATTGTGCATGATCATTAAGCATTTATAGACACACTGATATTGTTCTTTAACATTTGACTCAAGTGTGCCCCCTACATTATTCCAACAGTTATATCACAGTGATACATCATCCGATCAGAAACAGATTTGTTATGCATAATCAGTGAGCATGTCTAGACACATTGATACTGTGGTTTAACATATGACTCAAGTGCGCCCCCTAGAATTATTTGATCAGTTATGTCTCAGTAAAATATCATCCGATCTAGGCCAGAGTTTTGGTACGTCATTAGTGAGCACTTGTAGACACATTGATATTGTTTTTTAACATTGGACTCAAGTGCGCCCCCTGCATTATTCCAACAGTTATATCTCAGTGATATATCATCCAGTCTGAACCTGAGGTTCTGTGCTTCATTAGTGAGCACTTGCAGACATAGTGGTATTGTTGATTCATGACATCACTTAAGCACCATCAACTCAGAGAAAAAACTGTTGATTATTAGATGACACTTCCAACTTTGCACTGTGTAAGATATTAGACTGAATCTTTGTTCGCTAACTGTTGAGTACCACACATGACATGTTGAAAAGCATAAAGGAAGTGCTTGTCAAACATTCATCACAAAACAGGAAATCACCATAAATCCTGTCTGGAAGGTCAGATTTCGCCTATACTTGTAAGACCTGCAGCTGGACAAGTAATGAGATGGACGGAAGGCGATGTCAAATATTTGGGAAATGCGCCCCATGGCGAACACATGCGGGATTGGCACGAGAGTGTTCGCAATGGCGACTGGGTGGACTAGCTGGAATTCCCGCGGTCGCCGTAAGGCCGGAGCGGCGCTTTGCTGCGAGGGTCTAAAATGCTGCTTGCAGCTTTAGTTTTACTTGGAGTGCTCCCTCTTTGACACCATTGATCTAATCAGGATGATCCTCTGTTAGAAGACAGATAATATGGTCTGACTTGTTTTAATGCACAAACCGTTTTTGCTGGAGGATGTGGGCGTGGCGGAATGGCGAATTAAAAAGTGACTCTCGCCATGAAAAACGAAACGCTAATAGCTCCTACACGTAAACTGTCTGAGACATCAAACCTTCAGTGATTGATCCACATCCGGTCCCTTGCAAGACTGAAAGGTTAAATCATGACATCACTTAAACCACACTCCCTGACAACAGGAAGTATAAAGTTTTACGTAGAATGATCCCTATCTGACCCCTGTTACTTGATCAGCATGATAGTGTGTCCAGTGACCAAAGACATGTTGGTGTAACTTGCTTTCCAACTCTGACAGTTTTGGGTGGAGAATGAGGGCGGCACGGCGAAGTAAGACGTAATGCCATCGCCATACTTTTGGTTCTAAATTGCACAGATTTCAGCGGAGGTGCACCAAAATCACTATGATCGATCATTATCATTATTATTATTATTATTATTATTATTACACACATACATACATACATACACACAACTTAAATTCTCACCCTGTACTGAAAACAGTTTCAGCGTCTCAGCGCCACCAGCTGGTGAGAGTTGGTGATGTCAATTTGAACTCCGCCCACTGGAACCGGTACTGAAAGCATAATGGAAACACAACTGTACTGTACCGAGTAGAGTAGAGCTGTGCTGTGCCGGTACTACAGGTACTAATGGAAAAGGGGCAATAGTCTCTCCAGCGTGTCCTGGGTCTTCCCTGGGGTTTCCTTCAGTCGGACATGCCCGAAGCACCTCCCTAGTGAGGCGCCAAGGAAACATCTTTACCAGATGCCCGAACCACCACAACTGGTTCCTTTTGATGTGGAGGAGCTGTGATTCTACTCCGAGTCTCTCTTGGATAACTGAACTGCTCACTCTATCTCTAAGGGTGAGACAGCTACCCTGCGGAGGAAACTCATTCAACCATCTGTATCCGCAATCTGATTCTTTCGGTTACTACTCAGAGTTCATGACCATAGGTGAGGGTAGGAACCTAAAGAAACCTGGTCTCACCTGAATATAACATTATGCATAACATTGTGCAATACTTAGATGTCACACTCAAAGCATGTATGGCTCTCAGCTACTATCACAAAACACATTACTTCAATATCTGTGAAACTGAGTTGTAGCCATTTTAGTTTTTGCTGAGATCAAATATTTGCAGTGACAATCTTGAATTGGGATGACTTAAATGTTAGTGTCATATATATATACAAATGTACAAAGTACTTTATTTGCCATTTGTGCGCAGCCCAACACAATCCAGGCCAGGCATATTTTAAATGTGCTCTATAAATAAATCTGACTTGACTTGACTTGACATTGGAATCATTGTGCAGAGCCCTCTCAGTCATAGTCAAAACACTTATACACTAAATAAATAAAATAAAAATAAGAATTAAGCGGTTTAAATCCACACTTTACAGAAAGTAGCCAATATCTCCACTTTCCCTTGTCACATGAAAAGTGAAGAAGGTTGTTATTAATAAATTTATTTAAATTTCTATTTTTCTTCAGATATTTCTTTTATAGAAACCTTCAGACATCTGAGGTATCCATTTGACCTTTTCCCATATCGTCCATTTTTTTATGTCTATGTATGAGAAAGAACAATGAGAATAATTTGTGAAGTGTCTCCAGTTCTTTCTTTAAAACAACTTCCTCTATGACACCTCATTGTTATTTTGTGTACACCCAAAATGTCACTGAAATTTATTCCTTTGAATAAGCGTGTTAATCAATACCTTTACTTTCTTTTCTTTTTCCTCCCTCCCTAATTTTCAGACACTTCTCCCTGTGCCCTGCAGACTTCCAAATTATAGATCTATCAATTTTACTAAGGGTCTTGATATGTCTGCTGTCCTTGCTCCTTTTGGGATCTGTTTGATAGAACAGGACTGGAATGAAATGCTCTCTTGCCAGTAAGACATGTATATTTAGCTTTGACCCATTAGCAACACATTGATTCTAACCAAGGAGAAAAAGGATGAAGATGGCAAAATACTGCACATCCGATTTTTCTTCCTTTTTACCATCTCTGGATATATCATCATTTTGTCTGCAGCTGCACTAAATCCTGCCATCTTGACTGTAATGAGACAGAGGTCGGGGGTTGGGGCTGAGCCTGAGATCATTAAAGGAATGATCAATATGGCTCTTGGATTTGCCTGGTCGCATTAAATAGCACATCTAATATGCCCTAACGTCGTTTCATGGCCCATATCGTTTAATTACGCTGCTGTGTGTTACAAGTCGCTCTAATTCATTAACATTAAGGAGAAACATCCTTGTTTCTGGTTTTTCCTGCTTCTTTTCCTCACTGATTACGCTGAAACATAGTCCCCTTGGAAACAACGTACAATTATGAAAGGGCCGACATGTTATTGAGTATCACAATTGATTAAAATATGAAACAGACAGAACTAGAAACACAATATGCTACAGACTGTGGCGTTTAGGAGGGCTGAATGCAGCATTTTTTATGACTTACTGGCATGGAAGAGGATACCTTTTTCCTTATCTGCCTTTTTTCTTTCTTTTTTCCAAGCAGTTCATTGAAATGACTTTGAACTTGTAGAAAAATCAGCAGCTCAGTATTGCCTTGTGATCATATGTATTTTTCTTTTTTTTTTTTTTTTTTTTTTACATGTGAAGGACGTAATCTTTGAAGCCAGGAAAAAATATATATCAACATCTCTGAACTCAAGCAATATAAGTGTTAATTCTTGTGTACAGGTGCCAAAGTTGACCCATCAGTTTTTCTTTCATTCAGTAATTCACTCTTTTCTTTTTTGCTTATTATAAAAATACATTTTTGTGTTGTTTAAGTTGTCATAAATATACATTTTTAGGTGGTGTATTTTTTATTTTATGTATGAGCTTTTTGTAGGGATGGTGGATTTTGGCTGCATTTTAACTTGTTTTCAGTTTAGTTCTTGTGACAAGCCATAATCAAAATATTACATTTCAGAGGTTTAACAAACAAAATGAATATTATCTTACTGGGACTGTTGGGAAATAGTTGGTGACTCAAAATTACAAGAAAATATGCAAATATTCAGCTGCATTCTCAATTAATGTTGACTATTTATATCAGCCATCAAGCTAGATGGCTGCACCTACAGAGAGCAAGACTGCAATGGTTCTGGATTTGTCTTGCTGTACCCTCCAGTGTAGTCAGCCTTGTCTCACCCACTCCCTCAGCTGTTTGAATCCAAACCCACAGTCAGACTTTTAAATACACATGTATGTAAAAGTCATATACAAAGCACATGGCCGTGCATATGTTTGTAAATTTTCTCTTGTCCCACATATAACTTCTGATCTGCTCAAAATAATTTAACAAAACTACGTACCCATATGCATCATCACTATACAAAGTGTCATACACTCTTCATCACCTAGCTCCAAGATAAAAGGTTACAAATAAAGGTCAAATTTAAAACAAGGTATTTAACTTCTGATTCACTCAAGATAATAATAATAATAAACTTTATATTAATTTTTGTACCACAAGATAGTTTTCAATAAATTGACAATTTATGTCTTATTTTTCATTCACCCTTTATTTATACACGTTAAACCCAGTGAGCCTCGAGGACTCATTTACAAGAGAGACCTAAATTTATTACCTTATTTTAAAATAATGTAAGTGCACACTTCCTCAAAATCACAATTTCTTTATAGCGATGGATGTTACTTTTTTTGTTTACCTAAACTAAACACATATTTTAAGAATATTATTTTATAGTAGAAAAGTTACAACATCCTCAATTAACCATTTTAGCAGAAATTTTTTTTTTTTGTGTGTCTTTAAAACAAGAACTGTAGAGACAGTGCTTCTAGTTACCTTAATGACTGATGCTTGCTGTCTTGTAGGTACAAACACCCCAGGGATTCTGCATGAAGGAGACGGAGAGGGGGATTTTATTAAACTCATGAAGAAGCATGACAATGAATCCAACTGAGCTTCATAGCCTTCCCAGAATTATTGGTTTTCTGCTTCATCACTGGCACTATCTGTTTGTCCTCAGTATCCAGGGAGACATTTCAGCAGCTGAGACAAAATAAATCCTGGATATCATTGGGCATTATGGAGCAATAATGCTTAAATATGTCCACAACTTCCTTTTCATTTATAGAAATGTTTCCCACTTCAGTCCCAGACAGGGTAGTGTCTGCCAGAGGAGGTAGTGTGTGTGTGAGTGTGTGTGTGTGTGTGTGTGTGTGTGTGTGGGGGGGGGGGGGTGTCTCCTTGTTTATGCTACTTTGTAAGGCCCATTTTTCCAAATTATACTACAATGTGAGAACCAACTGCTCCTTATGGGGCCCAAAGCCCGGGCCCCATAAGAAGAAGTCCCGTTGGTGGGTTAGGGGTTAAGTTTAGGACTAAGGTGTGAATTGAGGATGTGTTAGGTTTAGGGTTAAACTGGCTAAAACCCAGTCATTTTTACAGCTATTAAGTTAAATATAGTGTAGTAGTAGTATCCAAAAAAGTTCAATCTGGTCCTCTGGACATTCAAAAAAACCAAAAACAAAACAAAGCAAAAAAATCTAGAAACGTTTCGTCTCTCACCCAAGAGACTTCCTCAGTCTGAGCAGCTGTTTTCAGCTCAGTCTCTTAAATAGCACCTTCTCAGGGTGGATCAACCAGTTTTGCTGCTGACAACCAAAACCAACTGATCACATGCTCAAGAAGGACCATCAGCCTAACAATGGATCATTAGCACACTGATGGCTGTTTACTACTCACAGAGGGCTGAGTGATACTAGCAATCACAGCATTGTAAGAGGGGGACAGTTGAACCCGGAGGCCTCCACCCCTGTTTAATGATGGACGATTTCTTTTCACAAAGATGGCCTCCTTTACTCCTCTCTCAAACCATCGTTCCTCTCTGTCCAGGATGTGAACATCTTCATCCCTGAAAGAGTGACCGCTGGTCTGGAGATGAGTGTAGACTGCAGAATCCTGGCCTGATGATGTTGATCTTCTGTGCTGGGCCATCCTTTTGGCCAGTGGCTGTTTAGTTTCCCCGATGTAAGACTGATCACAGCCCTCCTGACACTGAACAGCATACACAACATTACTCTGTTTGTGCCGGGGGACTGGATCTTTGGGATGAACCAGTCTTTGCCGTAATGTATTTTGGGGGTTTAAAAGCCACTGGGACGTTATGTTTAGAAAATAAACGTCTCAGTTTCTCTGATACCCCCTCAACATACGGAATGACCACTGGTCTGGGTCTGGGTTCCTCCTTTTCACCTGATGGCTGACTGGAGTCCTGTTTGGGTTTCTTCTCTGCTTTCAGGAAGGCCCAGTTAGGATATCCACATTGCTCTAGAGCCTGTTTTGTGTAGGATTTCTCCTTCTGCCTGGCTCCCGAGCAAGTGGGGATGCTGTCTGCTCTATGATATAGAGTCCTGATGACTCCTAACTTGTGCTCCAAAGGGTGATGGGAGTC
>NC_056501.1:44742539-44759086 GCF_014905685.2 Nematolebias whitei | reverse complement strand
CCTCTATCAGAGACTGAGACCTCACAGTCCAAGAAAGCCAACTTGGCTTGTTCTGTATGTGGTGTTCTGAGCTGCCAACTCATCCCTTTAGTTGGCAGCTCAGAACACCACATACAGAACACCATGGACTTTGTGGATAAGGTGAGGGATGTCATCATGGAGACTGATGAAACAATGGTCTCTTTTGATGTCACATCACTCTTTACGTGCATTCCTGTTGATGATGCAGTAGAGGTGGTCAGTTTAAGATTAAAATCAGACACCACGCTGAGCAGCAGGACCACGCTTTCCACAGAACAACTGTGTCAACTCTTGAAACTGTGCCTGCAGTCAACCTACTTCACATATGGGGAGCAATATTATAGGCAGAAACATGGGTGTGCTATGGGGTCTCCAGTTTCTCCTATTGTTGCCAACCTGTACATGGAGGAGGTAGAAAAGAGAGCCTTGACGTCCTTTACAGGGACACCACCAAGTCATTGGTTCAGGTATGTTGACCACACCTGGGTTAAAATTAAATCTCAGGAAGTCCAACATTTTACTGACCACATCAACTCTGTGGATAAATACATCAAGTTCACACGAGAAGATGTAAAAAATGGCAAGTTGGCTTTCTTGGACTGTGAGGTCTCAGTCTCTGATAGAGGACATTTTACAAACCGAGGTGTACCACAAACCCACCCACACAGACCAGTATTTGCAGTTTGACTCCCATCACCCTTTGGAGCACAAGTTAGGAGTCATCAGGACTCTGTATCACAGAGCAGACAGCATCCCCACTAGCTCGGGAGCCAGGCAGAAGGAGAAATCCTACACAAAACAGGCTCTAGAGCAATGTGGATATCCTAACTGGGCCTTCCTGAAAGCAGAGAAGAAACCCAAACAGGACTCCAGTCAGCCATCAGGTGAAAAGGAGGAACCCAGACCCAGACCAGTGGTCATTCCGTATGTTGAGGGGGTATCAGAGAAACTGAGACGTTTATTTTCTAAACATAACGTCCCAGTGGCTTTTAAACCCCAAAATACATTATGGCAAAGACTGGTTCATCCCAAAGATCCAGTCCCCCGGCACAAACAGTGTAATGTTGTGTATGCTGTTCAGTGTCAGGAGGGCTGTGATCAGTTTTACATCGGGGAAACTAAACAGCCACTGGCCAAAAGGATGGCCCAGCACAGAAGATCAACATCATCAGGCCAGGATTCTGCGGTCTACACTCATCTCCAGGCCAGCGGTCACTCTTTCAAGGATGAAGATGTTCACATCCTGGACAGAGAGGAACGATGGTTTGAGAGAGGAGTAAAGGAGGCCATCTTTGTGAAAAGAAATCGTCCATCATTAAACAGGGGTGGAGGCCTCCGGGTTCAACTGTCCCCCTCTTACAATGCTGTGATTGCTAGTATCACTCAGCCCTCTGTGAGTAGTAAACAGCCATCAGTGTGCTAATGATCCATTGTTAGGCTGATGGTCCTTCTTGAGCATGTGATCAGCTGGTTTTGGTTGTCAGCAGCAAAACTGGTTGATCCACCCTGAGAAGGTGCTATTTAAGAGACTGAGCTGAAAACAGCAGCTCAGACTGAGGAAGTCTCTTGGATGAGAGACGAAACGTTTCTAGATTTTTTTTGCTTTGTTTTGTTTTTGGTTTTTTTGAATGTCCAGAGGACCAGATTTAACTTTTTTGGATTTTTCTACCTGGATTATTGAGCATGCATCAGTATATGTAGTAGTAGTAGTAGCTGTGCATCATTTCTACAGATACTTTGATTGCAACATATTGAGTGACATCTTTGCTGTAGTTAACACTATTTGTTGTCCCATTGCGGAGTGAAAGGGCAACATTGGAAATACTTTATTTCAATCCATGCATGCTGTGAGAGTGATAACATGAACAATAACTGAGGTACTGACTTCCATTTTGGTATGATGCTGCATCCTGTTTGTAAGAAAGGTCACTATCAAAAATTGGGAAACCACGACAACACCTAATGTGGCCACCCCTCTCTCTCCCACACACACGCACGCACGCACGCACGCACGCACGCACGCACGCACACACACACAGTTTTACAAATGTCAGTAAAAAAGCAACACATATGTTCCTTCTTCCATGTAACAATTTACTTCTTTTTTTTCAGGGAGTTTTAAATAACACTGTTAAATGCCAGCTTCGACCTGCACTCTCCAGACTAGTCAAAATGTGGGTGGAAAAGGTGAAACACCCACACCTGCCTCCACCCTCATTCGTCCCACTCTGGGACCCTGAGCAAGGCACGTAACCCCCATCATTTGCTCCCTAAACAGGTCTCTTTTGAAAATGAGTTTTCGTGACTCAATGAGACTACCTGGATAAAGGGTAAATGAAAAATAGTCTAAAGACATTACAATAACAGCACAACGTTTTTATTAAGCATTTTTAAATTGTGTACCTTAATCTGATTATTTGCAACACCCCCCCCCCACACACACACACACACACTAGCAAAAACAATATCTGCCTTTGCTTTTCAGCAGCATGTGATTCAGAATAAGCATCGTGTGCCTTACTTGTGAGACTGATTTATATAACAAGAGGACGATCAGAAGAAATTAAGGATTTGAAAACCTTTACTAGACCTGGAACATCAAGGACCACAATAAATACTGTAAAGCTGCAGCTCTCTGCTTTTATTTTTTTGTCTTTACCCGTGTTGAATATTACATTGTTGAGTTTTTTTTTTAAAGTTTTTTTTACATCAATTAATTGAACAATGTTCTGCCATATTGGCTAGTAAATAACTTCATAGGGCTCGGGGTACCGTGACCAATAAACAATCTCCACACAAAGTAAAAGGCAAGAACAGGTTTATTTACAAGGGGCTGAGGTAAGGGGTTGGATATCATGTGGATGAAGAATAAATAGTTAGGCTGGGCAGGAATAAAAAAAGAGGTATTTTAGACAGATTTTTTCAATGGGTATTTCAGTGTCTTTTTTCTTTTCAGGTTCTCAGAAGGAAGTGATTGATTCCAAGAGCAGGTAAGTAAGGATTACTGGGGAGACTGGAGAAGGTGGAGTGGGCAGGTAATAGTACCAGTTGGAGCTGACTTTATGGATTATAGTTTCTTTTGTAGATGGAGAAAGTAGAGGTGTCGTCAAACTGGTAAAACAGCAGGATGACACATCAGAACAGGAGGGTCACTGGTTGACCTGAGGATCAATACAGGTAAGATTTTCCTTCATTCCCACACAACGGCAGGAATCCACACATCTTTCTAATGACTCAAGTGGAAACCTTACCATAAGAGACTGGCGGAACACTGCAGACACAAGCTCAGCTCCACCTTAATATCCCTATTCACAGGGGACTGAGCGATACTAACAATAACAACATTGTAAGAGGGGGACTGTTGAACACAGAGGGCTCCACCCAGAATACAGAATACAGCACCTCAGACTGAGGAAGTCTTTCGGATGAAAGACGAAATGTTTCTACATTTTTTTTGTTGTTGTTGTTTTGCTTTGTTTGTTTTTTGAATGTCCAGAGGACCAGATTTAACTTTTTAGAGAAATCTGGCACAGAGTTAGAGTAGAGCTGGGCTTAAGAAGGGTGCAGAGCAGGTGGAACTGATGAGAGCTGATTAGTGACATTGCAGAGGAGGTGTGGTGCAGGGTGACATGCGCTTTAGATGGGTGACAGGCATTACAGAACTGGACATGAAAACTAAACAAACAAACTGTGGGATGCAGGGGCAAAAACATGGCACTTTCAGGGACATTATCCACATATGTGACAGCTGGAAGTAGAAGTTAGAAGTTAATTCTTGCTGTAGGCCCAGTCTGGTCTACTCTGACTCCTAACCTGGTTCCTAACATATCATACCAGTCTCAGCTGCTCACAATGAGTGATCCCAGGGTCAGCACCTGATAATGTCATGTTTGTTTGCTTGCTACCAACACTTAGATTTGCACATTACCCTATCATCCACCATCAGAAACAGATAAGACCAGTGAGGTCATACATAGTCACCCCACTGATACACTCTGATAGACTGTGCCTGCCCCGGATGTGAAGGCGGCGCCAAGGGCCAACATAAACTGGGGCATTCTTTTGCACGGGTCTCTGCTTCAGGTTCCGGGTTACGACGGGTCGGATGGATGCCTCGGCACTATGCTTGTAATTTGTCCTGCCTTACCTACATTAAAAGGTAAAAATAATTTACCTCTCTTGATTTTATTGAGTTTGTGTGAGTTTCTTCTTCACCTGGAAAAAAAAAAAAAAAAACGGAAGGGTGCCGTGGTCAGACAGCTGATAGTTTTCTTTTAAAACTATTCTCATTTCGCACGTTTAAAACCAGCCGGTCAAAGCAGATGGCCGCTTGTCCTGAGCCTGGTTCTATTGGAGGTTTCTTCCTTTTTAAAAGGGAGTTTTTCCTTTCCACTGTTGCCTCTGTGCTTGCTCAGGATGGGAGACTGCAACAAAGCCAAGATTCAACTTGTCTGCTGGCCTCCTTAGATAGAAAACTTTACTAATTGGCTTTTATGTACTTTGTATGTGAATGTTTCTGTAAAGTGCCCTGAGACAACTTTGTTGTGATTTGGCACTATAAATAAACTGAATTGAATTGAATTAAAAAAGAGTACATTTTATGTGTATTGTACATCTTTTTCAGGATTTTTTTTTTAATCTTGTATTGTTAGAAATAGAAAAAGAAAATAATAATCCCACACAGGAAAATTCAACTTTGCTGCAGCCACTCAAAGTAATAGAAAGATCAAGATTCATCATGAAAAAAGATTAATAAAATAAATAAATTTAGTAGAAAAATTAAACAATAAAACCTGACAAATTACTAATTTTGATACATATGAAGAAATATAAATAAAGTTATTTCACGTGTTGGTATTGCTCACCAGAGGATTTTTGGTTCTGAGTATCCAATATGTTGAAAAAATCTTGTGTCCACTGGAGTGACTGTGTGTGTCTCTCTGTGGAGCATCACAATCAAGCTGAACAAGCTCCTTCATAATTCCAGGACTTCATGGAGTTGGTGAGAGTTGTTGAAATAATCAAACCTTGGCAACATCCTCCATTACACCACTCCTCTTTGTGAGTCTATCTCTGGCCCTACTAATAAGTTTGTTATCCATCCATTATCTTCTGCTTGTTCCGAAGTCATTTCGAGGGGGCAGCACCTTGAGCAGAGAAGCCAGACATCTCTTTCCACAGCCATCTCTTCCAGCTCCTCTGGGAGGATTCCAAGGCGTTCCCAGGCCAACCGAGAGACATAGTACCTCCAGTGTTTCCTGGGTCTTCCCCGGGGTCTCCTCCCAGTCGGACATACCCAAACCACCTCCCTAGGGAGGCGTCCAGGGGGCATCCTTAGCAGATGCCAAAATCACCTCAACTGGCTCCTCTCGATGTGGAGGAGCAGCAGTTCTACTCCGAGTCTCTCCCGGATAACCAAACTTGTCAGCCTATCTCTAAGGGAGAGTCCAGCTACCCTGCAGAGGAAACTCATTTCAACCGCCTGTATCTGCAATCCCATTCTTTTGGTCACTACCCAGAGCTCGTGACCATAGGTGAGGGTAGGAACGTAGACTGACCGATAAACAGAGAGCATTGTCTTACAGCTCAGCTCTCTCTTCACCACAATGGACCTGTATAGAGATTGCAATACTACAGGTGCTGCACCAATCCATCTATCAATCTCACACTCCACTCTTCCCTCACTCGTGAACAAAACCCTGAGATACTTGAACTCCTCCACTTCAGGCAGAACCTCACCCTCGATCTGGAGAGAGCAATCCACCCTTTTCCGGTTGAGGACCATGGCCTCAGATTTGGAGGTGCTGATTCTCATCCCAGCTGTTTCACACTCGGCTGTGAACTGCTCCTTTAAGAGCGGAACTTTATGGCACAATGACGCCAACAGGACCACATTATCTGCAAAGAGCAGAGAAAAATTTGCTGAGACCACTGAACCGAAAACTCTCTGCCCACTGGCTGCACCGAGAAATTCTGTCCATAAAAGTTATGAACAGAATCGGTGACAACGGGCAGCCCTGGCAGAGTCCAACTCCCACCCTGAGGGGGCCCGACTTATTACTGGCAATGCGAACCAAACTCTTGCACTGCTTGTATAGGGACTGAACAGCCTGTAACAATAGGTCCCCAATCCCACACTCACGGAGCACCCCCCACAGTGTACCCTGAGTAACATAATTGAATGCCTTCTCCAAATCCATAAAACACATGTAGACTGGATGAGCAAACTCCCATGACCCTCGAGGACCCTAGTGAGGGTAAAGAGCAGATCCAATGTTCCATGGCCAGGACGGCACCCACATTGTTCCTCCTAGATCTGAGGTTCAACCAACGATTGGACTAGCTTCTCCAGTACACCTGAATAGATCTTACCAGGGAGGCTGAGGAGATTGATGACCCTATAATTGGAGGTCACCCTCCAGTCCCCCTTTTTGAAGAGGGGAACCACCACTCCAGTCTGCCAATCCAGTGGCACTGCCCCCGATGTCCACGCAATGTTGCAAAGGTGTGTCAACCAAGACAGCCCCACAACATCCAAAGCCTTAAGGAAATCAGTGTGAATCTCATCCACTCCCGGAGCCCTGCTGCCTCAGAGCTTTTTAACTACCTCGGCTACTTCAGCCACAGTTATGGATGGATCAACCCCAAAGTCACCTGACTCAGCTTCTTCCATCAAAGATGTGCTGGTGGGATTGAGAAGGTCCGAGAAGTATTCCTTCCACCTCCCGACAACATCACTGGTTGAGGTCAACAGCAACCCACCTTCACTGAATACAGTGTTAGTAAAGTGCTGCTTTCCCCTCCTCAGCCATCTGATGGTTTGCCAGAATCTCCTCAGAGCTGACGATAGTCGTTAACCAAGGTCTCACCAAACTCCTCCCACATCCAAGCTTTTGCCTCAGAAACAACCAAGGCTGCGGACCGCTTGGCCCTCCGGTACTCCTCAGCTGCCTCCAAAGTCCCATTGGCCAACAAGGCCCAATAGGACCTCTTCTTCAGCTTGACAGCCTCCCTAACTTGGAAACTCCACCACCAACTTTGTGAATGGCCACCGCCAACTCATCTGATTCAACTCACTACCAGGTGGTGATCAGTTGACAGCTCACGTCCTCTCTTCTCCCGAGTGTTCAAAACAAATGGCCACAAATCAGATGGCACGACTATGAAATCTATCATCAATCTATGACATACGGCATCCTAGTGCCAAGTGCACTTATGGCTATCCTTATGTTCGAACATGGTGTTTGTGATGGACAAACTATGACCAGCACAGAAGTCCAACAACTGAACATCACTCGGGTTCAAATCAGAGAGGCCGTTCCTCCCAGTCACGCCCCTCCAGGTCACACTGTCACTACCCACATGGGCATTGAAGTCCCCCAGTAGAATAAAGGAGTCTTTAGCTGACGCACCTTCCAGCACCCCTGCCAAGGACTCCAAGAAGGCCGGATATGCTGAACTGCTGTTTGGTGCATAGGCACAGATAGCAGTCAGAGCCCGTCCCCCCACCCAAAGGCGAAGGGAAGCCACCCTCTCATCTATCGGGGAAAACTCCAACACACAGGCACCAAGTCGAGGGGCTACAAGTAGACACAAACCAGCTCGACGCCTCTCACCATGGGCAACTCCAGAGTGGAATAAGGTCCAGTCCCTCTCAAAGAGATCGGTTCTAGAGCCCATGCTGTGCATTGAGGTAAGCCCAACTATATCTAGTCGGTACCTCTCAACCTCACACACAAGCTCAGGCTCCTTCCCCCAGCAAACAAGATTACAATTGCCACTACTGACATTTAGAATATCTTCAGCATCATCCTACAGATGTTGAAGGACCTAAGCCTCCTCAGAAATCAAATGTAGCACTGTGCCTTCTTGTAGATGATGTTAGAAAATTCCTAGTCCATTTTTTTAAAATTGGTCATGAACAACCCACAGTTATTTCTACTCCAACAATTTCCACAGAGACCCCTGGACAGAAACGAGAGTCACAGTTGTCCTTATCCTCCTCAGAAATACCACCAGCTAATTTAAAATACTCCCCCCCCACCCCCACCCGCCCTTGATAGTGACCCCTGAAGAGGTAACAGCTGGAAGAAGAATCAAATCACCATAGAAAGTTAATGCCCCTTACATCTGGTGGATTCTGTTATTGAAAACACACTCAGCCAAGATGTTAACCAAATTGGACTTATAGAATTCTTACCACCTTGTACGCATTAAGGAAGGGGATGCATGGAAAATTGTGGTCAAGACACCTCTGGGGCATTTTGAATATGTGGTGATGCATTTCGGCCTCACCAAGAGCCCCACAGTTTTTCAAGCATTTGTAAATGACGTCCTCAGGGATCTTTGAATAAATATGTGTTTGTTTATTTGGATGACATTTTGATTTAGTCCCAGGACCCCCTAGTTGCACAGAAACCATGTTTGAGCTGTATTGTAGAGACTGGTAGAAAATCCATTATTCATCAAAGCAGAAAAATGTGTTTCATGTTACAACAGTCTCATTTCTCAGATTTTATTTTGAAAGTGGACAAGTTCAGACTGGCCCTGAGAAGGTTAAGGCAGTGGCAGAATGACTTATTCCTTCAAACAACTCCAGCATTTCCTTGGTCCCCCCCCCCCCCCCCCAAGAAGGTTAATTCATAACTATAGCCCAACCGCCTTACCTCTCACTCAACTTACCTCTACCCAGAGAACATTCCACATGGACCCTAGAATCCAAAGCAGCATTCTGTACATACGTTGAAGGAACAGTTTTCTTGGGCTCCCATTTTGAGTCGTCCTAAACACTCCAGTGAGTTTATAGTTTATTTAATATGAGTGATAGCACTGGATTTAAGAGTCCAGGTGAGATCCTCCGCCAGGTGAACACCAATGTGTCATATCCGCGGGGAACCCAGATTTGTATGAGACCCGGAATGAGACAGACTCAGGTGGATACAAAAGAACAGTGTTTATTTACAGGTGAAATTATATACAGTTTTGGTGCAGCTTCTCTTCATCTCCTGGAGGAGGTAGAGGAGGACAGTCAGAATGGAGGTAGAGTTCTTAGGAACTGATATTTTGTGTTCTGTGAATCTCTTACAGTTTGGTCCAGAGGCGGGTTCCAATCCTCCAAGAGAGCTCCAGAGAGTCCAGAGAGAGTCAAGTAGCTGGCAGGGCAGGCACTGGCTGGATTAGAAGCAACAGGCAAGGGAGATCCAGGCACGAGGGAGGTTGAGCCAAGGAGGGACCCAAGGGGGTCTACAAACCAAGAACAGGCCACGAGGGAGTCCGAGGGACCAGGAACAAGACGTGAGGAGTCAGGAAACCAAAGGATCACGAGGGGTCCTTTTAACAAGCCGAGGAACCAGGAAACACTGGAAAGAAGAGAGTAAGGTTAGTACTTGTGAGTATTAGCCTAAAAGGCTTGAAGTACAACTACCATGGAAGGTGATATGCTCCAGCGAAGAGTAGCACTGGAATGCAGCCTTTTGTAGTCAGGACACCTCCTCAGTCTGATGGCCATCAGGTGTGGGCAATTAGCGGCCATCTTGGAGGAGGAGCTGCAGGCAGTGGTACTCTTACAGTACCCCCTCCCTCAAGAATCGCCTCCAGGCGACCTGAAGCGCTTCTTGGGGTGATTCTTAAAAAAGGAGGTGATGAGGCTGGGGTCGAGGATGAAAGACAGGGGAATCCATGACCTCTCCTCAGGACCATACCCCTCCCAATCGACGAGGTACTGGAATCCTCGGCCCCTGCGTCCCACGTCGCAGATGGATCGGACAGTGAACGCAGGGTGGTTGTCGATCAGGCGGGGTGAAGGAGGGAGGTCAGAGGGAGGACACAGAGGACTGGTGAGGACTGGCTTGATTTGGGACACATGAAAGGTCGGGTGGATCCTCATGATCCTGGGGAGCTGCAGCCTCACCGCAGAGGGGCCGATGAGCTGGATGATGGGGAATGGGCTGATGAAGCGTGGTGCCATCTTCCGGGGGGTGTCTTTGAGGGGAATGTCCCAGGTGGACAGCCACACTTCTTGGCCCACCTGGTAGCGAGGGGCCGAGGAACGGTGACGGTCAGCGGCTTTCTTTGTCTGGGTGGCCGTGCGGAGGAGTGCGGACCGCACCTGGTGCCAGACCCTGCGGCACCGTCTGAAATGATGCTGCACGGAGGGTACCGCGCAGTCTACCTCTTGGCCGGGGAACAGGGGAGGTAGGTAGCCTAGGGAGGCTTCGAAGGGAGACAGGCCGGTGGCGGAGGAGCGATGGGTGTTGTGGGTGTACTCAACCCAAGCCAAATGGTGACTCCAGGCTGACGGGTCCTTCTCTGCCATGCAGCGCAGGATGGACTCAAGTTCTTGGTTGGCCCGTTCAGCCTGGCCATTCGACTGGGGATGGTAGCCTGAGGTGAGACTGATGGTGGCTCCCAGCGTCCTGCAGAAAGAGCGCCAAACCTGGGACACGAACTGTGGTCCGCGGTCCGACACGATGTCCGAGGGGATACCGTGCAGGCGGACCAGGTGCTGCGTCAACAGGTGTGCCGTCTCTATCGCAGAGGGGAGCTTAAACAGAGGGACGAAGTGGACCGCTTTGGTAAAGCGATCGATTACAGTTAGAATGACCGTGTTACCTTCAGAGAGTGGAAGTCCGGTAACAAAGTCCAAGGAGATGTGGGACCATGAACGACTCGGGGTGGGCAGGGGTTGCAGGAGGCCAGAGCGGAGGGGGGTTGGGTGCCCGTCTTATTGCGGGCGCACGTGGGGCAGGCGGCAACGAACTCTCGTACGTCCGCAGACATGGTTGGCCACCAGAAGTGAGTCCTGGCCAGGGAGATCATGCGGGTGGAACCTGGATGACACGAGAGTTTGTTATTGTGAATCCAGTGTAGTACCTTTGGGCGTAGAGCGGTAGGCACGAACAAGGTTCCAGGGGGGCCGCCACCCAGGTCCGGTTCCACCTTCCAGGCCTCCCTGATTTCCTCTTCGATGGGCCACGTGAGGGCCCCAACGATGCAAGTGGTGGGAAGGATGGTCTCCTCGGTCTACGTGTTGTCAGGGGGGGGCAAACTGGCGGGACAGCGCGTCCGGCTTGACATTTTTGGAGCCTGGCCTGAAAGTGAGGACGTAGTTGAACCTGGTAAAAAACAGTGACCATCGTGCCTGGCGGGGGTTCAGGCATTTAGCGTCCCACAGGTAAGTCAAGTTTTTATGATCGGTCCAAATCAAGAACGGGGTCTCCGTGCCCTCCAGCCAGTGCCGCCATTCCTCCAGGGCCAGCTTTACTGCCAAGAGTTCACGGTTTCCCACGTCGTAGTTTCGCTCTGCTTGGGACAAGCGTTTTGAAAAAAAAAGCGCAGGAATGGACCTTGTTGTCCTCCGAGGATCGTTGGGACAGCACCGCCCCTACCCCTGTATCCAAAGCGTCAACCTCGAGGATAAACTGTCCATGTGGATCAGGGTGGGAGAGGACGGGCGCAGAAGAAAATAATGTTTTTAATTTAAGAAAAGCAGTCTCAGCCTCAGGTGACCAGATACAGTAAATGGTCTGGAGGTAGAGGTGAGCTGAGAAAGTGGGGCGGCCACTCGACTGTAATCTTTAATAAAGCGCCTATAAAAATTAGCGAAGCCCAGGAAGCGTTGCAATTGTTTCCTGGACTCGGGGGTAGGCCAATCGACCACAGCTCTTGTTTTTTCTGGGTCGGTCTTGCAGTGGCCTCCCCCAAAAATGAAACCAAGGAAGGGAACCGAGGGGACATTGAATTGGCACTTCTCGGCTTTCACGAATAACTGGTTCTCCAGTAACCTCTGGAGGACCTTCCTTACCTGTCCCACATGCAGAGAGGGATCACGGGAAAAAATGAGGATATCGTCGAGATAAACAAACACAAAATTGCAGATGAAGTCGCGCAATACGTCGTTCACGAGGGCCTGAAAAACCGCGGGGGCATTTGTTAAACCAAAAGGCATAACTAAATATTCAAAATGGCCGAGGGGTGTTTTAAATGCTGTTTTCCACTCGTCGCCTTCTCTTATGCGAACGAGGTGGTATGCATGCATTTCTCAAATCCAATTTAGTGAAAATGGTGGCAGATTGTAACTGCTCATGGAGAGAGTTGATTAAAGTGAGTGGATATTTATTTTTAACAGTGATACTGTTCAAGCCGCGATAGTCGATGCAGGGACGTAAGGTTTTATCTTTCTTGGAAACAAAGAAGAAACCTACATCGACGGGAGACGTGGAGGGGCGAATAATACCAGAGTCGAGGGACTCTTTGATATATTCTTTCATGGAACCCCTCTCGGGGCCCGAGAGATTATAAAGTCGGCTAGACGGCAAGGGGGCGCCAGGGAGTAAGTCAATGGCACAGTCATAGGGACGGTGAGGAGGGAGTGATAAGGCTCTCTGTTTGTTGAACGCCGACGCGAGGTCGTGGTAGGCAGTGGGAACAGCGGAGAGATCTACCTCCTCACTAGGAGGAGTGACCACTGGCTGCCCGGCGATCGCGGAGCGTAGACAGTTTTTGAGGCACTTATTGCTCCACTTATTTACTTGCCCTAGCTCCCAATTAATGTCTGGGTTGTGCGTCTTCAGCCAGGGTAAACCTAAAATAATCTGAGAAACGGAGGAGTCAAACACAAAATAATCGGTCATCTCATGGTGGTTGCCAGAGATGATTAAGTGAAGCTCGATGGTTTTTCGTTGGACGAGCGCCAACGTCTCACCAGTTATGCCGGAAACAGAAATGGGAGTGATTTTGCGAGTGGGTAAAGAATATTTGGTGACCAGGTCCGAACTGATGAGGTTCTGTTCGGCGCCTGAATCAACCAGGGCCAATAAGGGGACACGAGAACTGTTTATTTGGATAACTGTGGGCAAGAGGAGTTTAAATGGGGAGGTAAGAGCTGAGTTACCCTCCAGTATCTCCCGCTTTACTGGTGGGCTTGCTCGTTTCCCCAAAATGGGCAGAGAGGTAAATATGGCCGAGGTTGCCACAGTAAATGCAGAGGTTAGCGTTTCTACGGCGCTCTCGCTCTTCAAAAGTCAACCGTGTTCGCCCAATCTGCATGGGTTCTGGATCGGGAGGCACGGGAAATTTGGTCTGGGGAGACAAACAAGGAGGATTAATAACCGGGGACGTTTGCATATGATAACTTTCTTTCACTGTCTTAAAATAACGAGGTTCACCTGAAGGGGCCGCGAACCCGGAAGTGGAAGGTTTCTGGGGGTTGTAGTCCCGTTCTCGCCTCCGTTCCCGGAAGCGGTCATCAATGGAAATGGCCATTTCAATTAGTTGGTCGAACCCTTCTGGTTCATCTCGTGCAGCGATTTGGTCCTTTATCTGGTCGGAGAGAAAGTTCAGAAATGCACCTTGAAGAGCAAGTTCGTCCCACCTCGTTTGAGTCGCCAGGATCCGGAACTCCAGGGCGTACTCAGAAACAGGATGGCGGCCTTGACGTAACCCCAGGAGACGTTTCACTGCGTTAGAAGCCTGCAGGGGGCGATCGAAGATCCGTCGAAACTCCTTCAGGAGTTGGGGGTAAGTAGCCGGGGGATTCACGTGGGACTGCATAAAAGAATTAGCCCAACAAAGGGCATTACCTTTGAGAAGGTTAATAAAGTAAATAATTTTTGCAGAGTCTGTGTGGTAGAGAGACGGGGCTCCCTCGAAAGCGAGTCTGCACTGCAGCAGAAAACCCCCACATTGGTCGAGATCTCCAGCGAACAGTTCAGACGGTTTGACGAGCAGCTGCTGACCATGGGAGGTTGCGACAGGTGCCTCACGAGGGATGCTGGGGACAGGCGGGTCGGTCGGATCTGGAGGAAGAGGAGGTAGAAGCTGTTGTTTGAGGGAGTAAATCATACCTCCGAGTTCCTGCATGTTGGACTGGGCTGCACGTTGCTGGGTCAGAACCTGTTGTAACATTGTCTCCAGTCTGGAGATCCGTTCCACCTGTGAGATGGCGTTTGTCTGTTTGCTCCCGGTCTCATTCTGGGTCTGCTTTGGCTGGAGCATTTCTGTCATATCCACGGGGAACCCAGATTTGTATGAGACCCGGAACGAGACAGACTCAGGTGGATACAAAAGAACAGTGTTTATTTACAGGTGAAATTATATACAGTTCTGGTGCAGCTTCTCTGCATCTCCTGGAGGAGGTAGAGGAGGACAGTCAGAATGGAAGTAGAGTTCTTAGGAGCTGATATTTTGTGTTCTGTGAATCTCTTACTGTTTGGTCCAGAGGTGGGTTCCAATCCTCCAAGAGAGCTCCAGAGAGTCCAGAGAGAGTCCAGTAGCTGGCAGGGCAGGCACTGGCTGGATTAGAAGCAACAGGCAAGGGAGATCCAGGCACGAGGGAGGTTGAGCCAAGGAGGGACCCAAGGGGGTCTACAAACCAAGAACAGGCCACGAGGGAGTCCGAGGGACCATGAACAGGACGCGAGGAGTCAGGAAACCAAAGGATCACGAGGGGTCCTTTTAACAAGCCGAGGAACCAGGAAACACTGGAAAGAAGAGAGTAAGGTTAGTACTTGTGAGTATTAGCCTAAAAGGCTTGAAGTACAACTACCATGGAAGGTGATATGCTCCAGCGAAGAGTAGCACTGGACTGTAGCCTTTTGTAGCCGGGACGCCTCCTCAGTCTGATGGCCGTCAGGTGTGGGCAATTAGCGGCCATCTTGGAGGAGGAGCTGCAGGCAGTGGTACTCTTACACAAGGAAGTTGGTGCTCTTGATTATCTCCACAGAGGACCCATCAGTGTTCAGTGGGGGGTGGATTATTGGTGTTTTCCTAAAGTCAGTGACCATCTCTTTGGTTTTGTCAACATTCAGAGACAGGTTATTGACTTTGCACCAGTCCATTAGCCGTTGCATATCCTCTCTATATGCTGACTCATTGTTCATTGGTCTGTTCACCATCAAGAAAATCATCAATCAGTCTGCTCTATAAGGATCCACCCTACATTCCATGTGTCCTAAGTCAAACCAGTTATTCAGAGTGACCTTTGCCCACGGACCCCCCCCCCCCCCCCCAAACTCATCTACAACTATCCTGCCTTCAACGGGTTGCAGATCCTGGACATTTGTTAAAGAAGAAAAGTGTTTTAGTATTTGGTTGATTGGAGGGTTATAGTCCAGATAAGAGGTCCTGGGTGTCCTGAGCACTTATTTTGTACACTATTCTGATTACTGACTTTTACTGACATGACTTCCACTTTTGTAAATAAAAACGTTGGTTACGTACTGTAACCCCAGATTCTATGAGTATAGGCGTAGCCCTTTAAGGCTGTCGCTTAGTGGGTTTATCCCGTTATGCGAAGCATCACACTGAAAATATTAGTCCACGCCCACCTGCTGTGTGGGCCCCACCCGATCCGTATAAGTTACATTAAGAGCGGGTAATCGGCTCCCAAATAGCTTTATTTTTTCTTCAGCCATTCAGGAGCCAGTGACGCCTATACTCATAGAATCTGGGGTTATAGTACATAACCAACGTTCTATGTCGTATAGGCTTTGCCCTTTAAGGCTGTCGCTTAGTGGGTTAAGGGCGAAGTGGATGTTGTCCTCGCCTCACTGGGTCCATTCGAACACCGCATGAAGCAGAAGCTTGCCCAAAAAACATCTCGTCACTCAGCTCCCCATGTGCATAATTACGCGTTGCGTAGTTATGTGTGCCATGCACAGACGCATGTTGTGTAACTATGCGTTCTGAAAAACATGAACGCCCTGGAAAATTTCAACAGGGAGAGAAGATGTTGAAAGGAAGGGGGGGTGCATGAACTAACTGATTCATGGCTGAACAGTATAGACAGAATAATAATAACAAATGAACTGATTATTAATCAAATGAACTGATTGGTAACAATAGTCATGAACTGATTAGTGACAATAGAACCAAAATAACAGACACAACTTGTGACTGATAACACTGTAATGCATGCAGACAGATGTGAGCTTAAACAGAGTTCCATGAAAACAACAATATTCATTCTGTTAGAGCACTAAGGACAGAATGTGTCATGGAACGAGCCATCACATCACGTAGATAAAAGCGAATGAATGAGCTGGGTGTTGACCATGCGGCCGCAGTGCAAATGTCCTGCATTGCCATACCATTATGCAAGGCAGTCGAAGATGCAATACCCCTGGTCGACTGTGCTCTGAGGTTGACAGGAGGCTCTAAATCTGATGCTCTGTAGGCTTCAGAAATGGCCTCACACAGCCAGTGTGACAAGCGCTGGGTGGATAACGGGCGACCTGCAGATGCATCTCTATAATGCACAAACAAATGTTGAGTTTGGCGCATTACAACTGTGTAGTGGACTAGGCCCATGTCAAAAACTAAGTCTAAGGTCAAAATCTTGACCTTAAGAACCTTGTGGGACAGAAGCTGTCATTTCATGTATTTGAATCCATAAATACAGGTTCACCCATCCTGAGACTTTCTTTCTTGAAGATTCAAGTGAAAAGAACACTCTTTTTTTTATTATCATTACTACCACAAATGTTGATAATCAAAGTGTCTTAGTTCAAACCATTTTAGATGTTGCA
>NC_056501.1:44737393-44742439 GCF_014905685.2 Nematolebias whitei | reverse complement strand
CCCAAAAGTGAACCGGGAAACAGCTCTTTAAAATGTCAGTACTTCCTGGTCTACTCGGGTTTTGTTCTGTTGAAGTCAGTCTTGGTTCTGTTGAAGTTCTGATGGAGTGCTGTTGGAGTTCTGCTGGATACACAGTCCAACCAGTTCTGTGAGAGACGGGATGATCCTGACAACAGAGCTCTTCCGAGTTCCATGGGAGTATAACATTTTCCTCTGAGGTGAATATGTGTCGAACAGAGCCTCGCCACTACTTCTGACGAGCTACAGCCATACTAAGGAGACGCTGGACAGGTAGCGTTAACGGAACACCATATCTGCTGATTATCATCAGAAAGGTAATGGGTCAAGTTTCCTACCAAGCGTACCGAGGCGAGCTGGGTTTCTGATGGAGAGTGACGTTCTGGTGAACACATTTCTTCCCCTCCCATACCATCTTAACTCCCTCTAAACTTCTTTCCATCTCTAAACTTTTCTCTCAAGTAGAAATTCTTCCAGATATTTTAGAAATGTCTGTGTAAAATGCTCACCCACATTCATGTGGGTAAAAGATCATAGTTGTACAGTTTTCATAAATGTCTTTGGTGCAGCAACGGAAAAATCATGGCCGTATGATTTTTCCTGATTGATTGCTTTGTTGTTATTTTCATAATTTGCCAAATTAATGTACATGTTTGATGTTAAATTTGATTCTGTAAATAAATGACCGCATTCATTTTGATGGGTCAAATCTAAATGACGTCTCACGTTTGCATTTCCTTAAATTCAATGCACGTTTTATTCAGTCCAGAAAAATGAGGAACCCGCGTTAAATGATGAATATATCTGAGCATCTGTTCGTCTACAGCTGTGCGCGCTATGTAACACGTCAATGCCCGCACCGGACAGAGAAGATGGAAAGATGCTTCTTCTTCTGATCTGTGGGAGGGAGGGAAAAACCCCTCCAACGATATTGCTCTTGATTTAAAAGAGCTCGTGATGATTTTAGGCATAAAAGCTGGGTTTGGTCCTAAATCAGCTGAACTACCATCAGCCTGAATTCTGAGACATGACGGAGCGACAAAGAGGGCAGATAAATCACTCACTCTCTTAGCGGATGTTAAAGCCAGCAGCAGGGCTGTTTTAAGAGACAAGAATTTAAGTGGAACCTGATCCATAGGCTCAAATGGAGCTTTGATCAGGGCTCGCAGGACCAGCGTTAAATCCCACTGTGGAACAAGTGGGCGTGAAACAGGCCTGCGTCTCTGTACACCTTTTAGAAAACGCTTCATCAGCGGATGATTAAAAGCTGTTCTGTCTCCGAACCCTTCGTGGCAGGAAGAGATGGCTGCAGCGTATGTTTTAATCGTGCTGAAAGCCAACTTCCTGTCCATCAGCTGTTGTAGAAAAGACAGCACGCGGCCTAATGGACATGAGGTGGCCTCTACACCTTTCTCTGTACACCAGCGCTGAAAAACTGTCCACTTTGATGTGTACATCGCTGTGGTAGATGTAACACTTGAATCATGGATTGTGCGCACTACATCCTGTGGGAGACCCATCCTCTCTAAGCGGAGCCGCTCAGCGGCCAGACCCACAGGTGCTGGCCTATTTCTGGGTAACTCCTGATCGCTCCTCCTGCCTGGAGGAGAGCGTCCTCCCTCCACGGCAGTTTCCACGGGTGCCCCGACAGTAGATGTTGCAGGACTGGGAACCATGGTGCATTCACGCGCTCGGGGGCCACCAGGAGAGCTGTCAATCCCTCCTCCTGAACTCGGTTCAAGAACCGTAAAATCAGAGGAGGTGGAGGAAACGCGTACAGAAGAATTTTGGGCCATGGGCTGTGGGTAAACGCATCCAGCCCCAGCGCTGGTTCGTCTCGCGGGCTCAGGGAAAACCATAGTTGACACTGAGCGTTCTCTTGTGTCGCAAACAGGTCCACAGCTGCTTTGCCAAATTTCTACCACGTCTGAGTCATTAGGTCTGGATGGAGAGTCCAGTCCGCGCAACGTGGGCCGCCCCTGGACATCACATCTGCCCATTTGTTCAGAACACCAGCTATGTAAACTGCTCTGATGGAGAGCAGATTTTGGTGAGCCCAACACAGTAGCTTTCGCGCAATGTGTAACATCTGGGCTGAGCACACACCCCCCTGTCGATTTATGTACGCAGCAGTCACCTTGTTGTCTGTGTGAATCAACACGTTGTAGTTGAACATATACATGAGATATATTCATACTGTTAAAACGGATTCTTTCATTTTTCTGGACTGTATAATAACGTGCACCTGAATTTAGAAAAATGTGGACGGAAACGTTAATTATCTTTGACTCACCAAGACAGTGGGTCATTTATTAACATAATCAAGTTTAACACATCACACATTTACATTAATTGGCAAGAGTTGAAAATAACGACAGCTTATTAATCAGTCTTACAGGAAGTAAACAACACGGCGGTTGTTTTCTCACTTCCGGCAGATACAGCAGACGTCAACCACACAGCGGTGATTGAAAAACTTTGCTTCAGACATTTCTAAAAATATCTGTAATGATTTTTAGCAGATAGGAGAATTTTAAAGATGGAAAGGTGAAGTTTATCTTGAGATAGATATGTGAGGGAATCTGTCTGTTTTAACCAGAACATGCACGCTCCTTTGGAAATCAGCTTGCCCCAATGGTACACTTTTGGTGAAGACCGACTTTTACCTTTCTGAAGATATCTCAGTTCCGGGTAAAGTTCCACTTCGAGCCACTTTCCAGCGTCTCCGTAAGAACAGCTAATCCTCCAGAGTCGTGAGATCATTCAAAACAGAAGTTCCATAATTCCCAAATCTTTTCTCTTATCAGCATCCTGAATTCCAGCCTTCATGAACTCTGGAACTGCTGAGTTTCAGAACTGCAGAGCTTCCTGCAACCACTGGAAACTTCTTGCAGAACTCTCCATCATCAGCTGACAACTCAACTGCTTACTGCTACTGCTCTCTAGGTTGAACTAGGAAGTGCCAACATTTAAAGAAAGCTCACTTCCGGTTCATTTGAGAGTTTCTGATTGGTCGATGGACCAAATCAGAGGTGTGTTTTGTGATATAAGGTGTTATGAAAAGTCAAGGAAAAGATTAAGATTGTTTAAGAACAGACAAAAAGATATTATGAAGAAACCAGACTTCGTGGAGCCAATTCTCCAGTATCTTGCTGTAAAAGTTAAACATGACATTTCTTTTCAGTAAACTTTCAGTTGACCAAAACTTGAACTTCGACACACTTACAACTTCGCTCATTGAAGACAGAAAATCAAGAAATTGAATCATTACTCTGTAACGTATTCCAACTTGATTTCACTTTGAATGAGGATTAAGAATCATTATTACTGTTTCACAATTAATAAAAATGAGTAGTTCACTTCAACATTCAAACATTGTTTGAACTAACACAATTTGATTATCAAAGATTTGTAAAATAGTAATGATAATAGAGAATAGTCTTCTTTTACTTGATTGATTCAAGAAAGAAAGTCTCTGGATGGGTCAACCTGTATTTCTGGATGCAAATCAATGAAATGACAAGTTCTGTCCCATAAGGTCCTAAGGTCAAGGTTTTGACCTTCGGCCTAGTTCACTACAGTCCCCCCTTTGGAAATCATCGCCTGTCCATGGGGATGAATTCCAACATGAACTTAGCCTTCAAATGTCCTTGAGCTTGATGTAATCCAGCAAGGAAACAAGAGTCAAGAGTAATCCAGCAAGGAAAACAAAAGTCAAAAGTAATCCAGCAAGGAAAACAAAAGTCAAGGTAATTCTACAATGTTCTTGGTAATTCCATTGTGTTGATGATAATTCCATAACGTTGTTGGTAATTCCATTGTAGCAATGCTTTAACCCCTTGGAAACAGAGTCTGTAATCCATTGGAAAAGTCATATAATCCACAACGGTAAATCCACAACGATTGGAAGTGTTGATTGATCAGCATACAGAGGGGTTCCCTTGGATTGAACTGAAGATGCGGCCACTGGATGAAGATTGGAGACCAACGTCAGGATTGCAGGTCTCCTCCAGCGACGGTCGTCTCTGGGCGACGTCCAGTCTGTGCCGTTCTGGTTCAAATGTGTCATGCAATTATGTGGTTTAAGGTGGGCTTATGAAGGGGATTTTACATAAGGCCTTAAACTATATGCACCTGGTGTGTAAGCTATTATGATTGGGAACAGCTACAGCTACCAGTTAAGGGGTGGAACATGTTGAAAAGGGTAACTATAGGGATTTATACCTATAGAAAATTGTTCCAAACTATTTTTCCATTCCTAACTTGGTTTAAGTTAGCTTTACATGGCAAAATATAGTTTGGTTCAATTGTCTGTTGTCTTTTAGACAAACGACTTGAGATTGGGTGTTTGGTTTCTCCATAAATGTTTTTGGAGTCTATGGCGAGACATCAAAAAGAATTAGCTATCCCCCCCGAATAGAATTGTTCGAGTAGGTTCGGCTTACGCGTTGTGAGATCAATGTAGATTATGGTACTTGAGGTAGCAATAATATACATTGACTCCGCAAAGATTGCAATTTAATGAATGAACTGCATGTTGGCATGGTTAAAGGCCTCTTAGTCTCTAACTTAACTACACAACAAAATTCATTCTTGCTTGGGGTGTTCAGAAACAATACCAAAAACCAATTAAACAATGTCTCAACATCGACAAAAACAGTGACTAAGCAACCAGTTAAACAACGTTTCAACATTGACAAAAGCAGTGATTAAGCAACTAGAAAACGACGTTTCGGTGCGCCACTCACTCTGGATGTCAGATTTGCTCATGTTATCGCGTCTGGTAGCATTACCCTAACTGGCGTCACCCCCCTTCGGTCATGGGAGACCGCGAACACGGGTGAGGACGTCGCTCCATGAGCTAAAGTTAGGTTGTCCTTGAGTAGTTTTAACTGTTTGCACAGCTGAAAGAGGACTTTTAGGTGTGGATTGGAATCCAGTTTACCTTTCGATGGAGTGTATTTGTCTGGGTCAGTCAGATACAGTATCATCGAGTTAATTGCAGGATCATCCAACTTCTGAAGTTGG
>NC_056501.1:44736102-44737293 GCF_014905685.2 Nematolebias whitei | reverse complement strand
AAAGTAATCCAGCAAGGAAAACAAAAGTCAAGGTAATTCTACAATGTTCTTGGTAATTCCATTGTGTTGATGATAATTCCATAACGTTGTTGGTAATTCCATTGTAGCAATGCTTTAACCCCTTGGAAACAGAGTCTGTAATCCATTGGAAAAGTCATATAATCCACAACGGTAAATCCACAACGATTGGAAGTGTTGATTGATCAGCATACAGAGGGGTTCCCTTGGATTGAACTGAAGATGCGGCCACTGGATGAAGATTGGAGACCAACGTCAGGATTGCAGGTCTCCTCCAGCGACGGTCGTCTCTGGGCGACGTCCAGTCTGTGCCGTTCTGGTTCAAATGTGTCATGCAATTATGTGGTTTAAGGTGGGCTTATGAAGGGGATTTTACATAAGGCCTTAAACTATATGCACCTGGTGTGTAAGCTATTATGATTGGGAACAGCTACAGCTACCAGTTAAGGGGTGGAACATGTTGAAAAGGGTAACTATAGGGATTTATACCTATAGAAAATTGTTCCAAACTATTTTTCCATTCCTAACTTGGTTTAAGTTAGCTTTACATGGCAAAATATAGTTTGGTTCAATTGTCTGTTGTCTTTTAGACAAACGACTTGAGATTGGGTGTTTGGTTTCTCCATAAATGTTTTTGGAGTCTATGGCGAGACATCAAAAAGAATTAGCTATCCCCCCCGAATAGAATTGTTCGAGTAGGTTCGGCTTACGCGTTGTGAGATCAATGTAGATTATGGTACTTGAGGTAGCAATAATATACATTGACTCCGCAAAGATTGCAATTTAATGAATGAACTGCATGTTGGCATGGTTAAAGGCCTCTTAGTCTCTAACTTAACTACACAACAAAATTCATTCTTGCTTGGGGTGTTCAGAAACAATACCAAAAACCAATTAAACAATGTCTCAACATCGACAAAAACAGTGACTAAGCAACCAGTTAAACAACGTTTCAACATTGACAAAAGCAGTGATTAAGCAACTAGAAAACGACGTTTCGGTGCGCCACTCACTCTGGATGTCAGATTTGCTCATGTTATCGCGTCTGGTAGCATTACCCTAACTGGCGTCACCCCCCTTCGGTCATGGGAGACCGCGAACACGGGTGAGGACGTCGCTCCATGAGCTAAAGTTAGGTTGTCCTTGAGTAGTTTTAACTGTTTGCGCAGCTGA
>NC_056501.1:44726005-44736002 GCF_014905685.2 Nematolebias whitei | reverse complement strand
CCATGAGCTAAAGTTAGGTTGTCCTTGAGTAGTTTTAACTGTTTGCACAGCTGAAAGAGGACTTTTAGGTGTGGATTGGAATCCAGTTTACCTTTCGATGGAGTGTATTTGTCTGGGTCAGTCAGATACAGTATCATCGAGTTAATTGCAGGATCATTCAACTTCTGAAGTTGGATGATGTCTGGGTCAGGTGAAAATGACTTTTCATATTTTAAAAGAACTTGGCGAAGGTTGTCTCTTTCTTCATCAGATGTCAGAGTGTCGGCTTGGGCGACCACCTGTTCGATCTGTGATGAGACTGATGAGGGTTCTTGCTCCTTGGGGAGCTCCAACGAATCCTTTCCTGAGTTGTCGGACCTGTCTATGGGTAAGACACCATAGGTTTGAGGTCCTTGGTCGACGTCATTGTTTGAGGAAAGAGCTGTGGCCTGTGTTGGTTTCGTGAAACATACTGGCCCAGCTTCTTGACTCGGTACCAGGTTATCTGGGAGTCCTCCCAGAACTGGAATGCCTAGTTCAATATCATGAAAATCAGGTTCTGAGTTTTCAGCTTGCGATGACTCATCATCGTTTGTGTGTGAGTTTATCCCCCCTTCGTCCGATGAGGGGTTCTTGGAGGCAATAACAGCAATGTCTTGGTGTGTTTCACCGACATCTGTAATGTTGTCATTCGCGCCTTCAGATTTAGTAGCGATCACATCACTACACAGTGCTCCTGGTCGGTATCCCATTTCAGCGTGTTTCAAGGTTTCTAACAACCTGCGCAGTTTCTCTGTCTCTTCCGAGCTCAGAGGTTTAGGGCCTTTTTCTTGGGACATTTGTGATTTTATCGCCTCGGTTCGTTTCGTCCGAGGTGGGGGAGGGTTAGGTACATCTTTTAGGGGTTCCTCTTTGGGCTTCCCCTGATAATATGGGTCCTCTTGGATCCCATATCTTTGCGTCCTACGCATGCCCCATTTACGATAATCACGTTCATCCTCTGAAAGAGGAGCTTTTCTGTCCCAGCGTGCACCTTCATAACGTGGTTTGTTAGTTTGAAAATACTGCTTTTTCTCGACTGTTTTAGGAGGTGGTGTCAATGCACGCCGTCCTTCCATTTCTAGGGAGTGGGGTTTAACCTTTATACCAGGAAACACCTCTATGGGCGTCTTAGCATGAGAACATGCCTCAAACACATTCATAGCACACTGTTTAATCTCATTGATGGATTTTTCTCTGAAATTTGCCATAATTTGTACTGACATGCGTATGTCAGTGTGGAGATTTTTGCTGAAAACATATTTAAAACTTTCTTCTTCTTCCATTTCGGTTTCATTTCTGTAACCAAAATAAGCTTGGAAGATTATTTTGTAATAGATCTTTGGATGTTCATTCTTGCCCTGCTTGACCTTGTCTGCGACTGGGAAACCAGCAGGTCCCGTGCAGGAGTCGTACTCTCTGATCAAAGCTTCACACAGAAGGTTGTACTCCTTTCTCGTTGCATCAGGTAGACGCTCGATGAAGGTGAACACCTCTCTGTCCGAAGTGAGCCTTATCAGACTGATCTTATCCTCAACAGTAGCATTAGGATAAGATCTCAATCTGAACTCAAGATCTCTGAGGTACGCTTTTGTTCCAGTTGAACCCATCGGTCCAGGTACAAAGCGTTGTACATATTTTGAGAGTTTTAGCAGAACATCTATTGAAAGAGGAAGTTTCCATGCACTCTGTTGCATGTTTGGTAGAGGAGACTTGTTCAGGTCTGTTCCTACCACTTTAAGTGAGGGTGGAGGTTTTTCTCTCCACTCATTTTGAGGTGCAACAACATCTTTCTGAGGTGGTTGTGGGTGACCTGGTCTCTGTCCACGGTCTTCTCTGAGTTCCAGATAAACTCGCCCCACGTCAGAACTTTTATATGTTGCCGCTCTTAGTTTCTCCTCACATGCTTTTAAGCGTTCCTGTGATGTTTGACATTCACTTCGTAAACGCATATAATCTTCCAGTAATATCTCTCTATCCACTTCGCGTTTGTGCAGATCTTTTTTAAGCACATCTATTTCACCTTTGCAGCGGGAAACTTGTGACACTGTCACAACGTGATCCCGTTTTAATGCAAAGTATGATTCTTTCAGCAACATTGCCATTTTAGCCAGCTTTTCATAGCTTGACATTGTAATTTCTGTAGAGGTCACACTCTCTGCAACCTCCTTCAGATTGTCCAATAACTCTTTTGGGTTCATGCTGTACACCTGTTTGCCATATGGATGTAAGGATCCTGTTAGTAGTGCTAACGCATATTCTAAACAGTCCTTCATCTCATAAGGATCAAAATATTTTCTTACCACACCTGTCATGTTTTCACTGTGTAGCACTTTATCTGTTTAAAACAGTTGCCAGCTTCAGATTATTTTACAGGTAAATGTTTGTATTCGAGTGGAATTGAGTGTCACACTATTTAAGCTCTGGGTTTACACAAAAGTACTGTTATAAGTCAACTTATTCAGAGGAATAGGCACCTGTTTCTTAGGTTTTTACCCCAATTCATGAATATTCAAGTAAATGCTTCCCTGCAGTGTTACTTTTTATGTGCTTATTTCTTAACAGATACTAGATTACCAAGCTTCTCAGTGTTTCTTACTCTAAAGCACGGAATTTTTATAAACCTGCAATTTTTCTAAAAAGTCTCACAGCAAACATCAGTTTAAAAACGCTTTTTTTTTTAAACCGTTTACTTCCAGAAATTTTACTATTTTAACAGCTACTCATCAAACCAGGTGGTGAACAGAAAAAGAAAATTGATGATGAGGAATAATCAGTTTTTCTTCAGAAAAACTGTTATACTCCTGTCCTCCTGCCAATATCTTCTATTTAAAAATAAATAAGAAGATGTAATTGTTTAGGTGGTAAAATAAGATCAGAAAAGTCTCTTTTTTCTGATATATTTACTCTTATTTAGTGATCTAGCAATTAAACGTGTATTATCTTTCCAGCGAATGAGTAAACTTTATCAACTCTGTGAATATCTGTAACTGTATCTTTTAAAAAGTTTCTAATTTTTATTTTGCACCTCTTCTTGAGGAATTACCAGTGAATAAAAATGTGTTGGTAAATGCCTTTCTGCATAAATACCTTAATTACTTTTTAAATGCAAGATAACAGTGATTATTCAACTTGAAGAACGTTTATTAACTCATCAAATGCGTCTAAGCACGTCTAATTTCATCAAAAATAACCTAAGACGAAGTGAAACTGTGATATCAAGTTTCCACAGGAGGGGGCAGTGTTTAGCTTTATACCAGCAGGAGCCTATGACAACTTCCTGTGACGTTCTGTTGACATCCTGTTGTTAGCCGCTTAGCTTAAAGTTAGCTTCGGCTAAACTCGGTTAAAATCAACATTTCTGAACGGATTTAAAGCTTAAACGTGGCGTTGTTTCAACAAGCACGACTTCTTTGCATGAACATGAGTTTTTTGGGGACATGTGGCAAATTTATTTAGTGATTTTAAGCATAGCAAAGGCTCCGGTGCAACCGAGCTTTACAATCTGACATGGAGGAAGTGACGTGACACGTCACTCATCCGGTCGTTAGCTGTTAGCTTAAAATTAGCATCTGCTAGCATGGTCCAAAAACACCATTTAATGACGGATTTCAAACTGAAACGTGGCAACATTTCAGCGATTAGGCTTCAAAGAAACGTAACAGCTGATCAGAATGCAACGTTAAAGCTTATTTCAGCTTTAAAAAGCAGATTAAAATTCCCTAAGAAGACGAGCTTCATTTCCGGGTCACGTGACTGAATCTACCAATGACAGAGCAACAACGGGGTGGGCTTTACGACCTGACACGTCTCTGAGCCAATCAAAGCGTTACACAGGCCGTTTTCAACCAATCACGGAGCGTTTTTCCAGCTAGCATGTTAGGGTTAGCCTGAAATAGTCCGTCAACTTTTCGTCTTTTAAACTGTCAAAATGCACTATTTTCTGTTAAAAATGTAACGAATCAAGCTCTCAAAGCTTCACTGAGGCTTCTCAGTCCTTAAAACGTTTCTCCATCTATTTAAAACAACTCGTTCGAATTTCTCAGAACCGGAACCGGACCAAAACCGGGTCTGCAATAGAACCTCCGTCCTTTTAAACAGAATAAACTTTTTCCACAGCTCATCAGCTTAGTTACACTCAACAGACGTACAATTCAGCTTTTAAACAGAAATATTGACTCTCAATATCAGCTTACAAAGCATCAGTAGCTGCTAACATGCTGTATTTTCTCCAAGCATCCAGCTCAGCACGCTGCGTTTCATCACAGCAAAATCTGCAATTTTTCTTTCATGCCAACTTGATATCAATTTTACACGCATACACAGTCCATTTATGAACACGTAACGGGCCACCAGATGTAGTACAACGTACGGACAGGCCACCAGATGTAGTTGAACATAGACATGAGATATATTCATACTGTTAAAACGGATTCTTTCATTTTTCTGGACTGTATAATAACGTGCACCTGAATTTAGAAAAATGTGGACGGAAACGTTAATTATCTTTGACTCACCAAGACAGTGGGTCATTTATTAACATAATCAAGTTCAACACATCACACATTTACATTAATTGGCAAGAGTTGAAAATAACGACAGCTTATTAATCAGTCTTACAGGAAGTAAACAACACGGCGGTTGTTTTCTCACTTCCAGCAGATACAACAGACGTCAACCACACAGCGGTGATTGAAAAACTTTGCTTCAGACATTTCTAAAAATATCTGTAATGATTTTTAGCAGATAGGAGAATTTTAAAGATGGAAAGGTGAAGTTTATCTTGAGATAGATATGTGAGAGAATCTGTCTGTTTTAACCAGAACATGCACGCTCCTTTGGAAATCAGCTTGCCCCAACGGTACACTTTTGGTGAAGACCGACTTTTACCTTTCTGAAGATATCTCAGTTCCGGGTAAAGTTCCACTTCGAGCCACTTTCCAGCGTCTCCGTAAGAACAGCTAATCCTCCAGAGTCGTGAGATCATTCAAAACAGAAGTTCCATAATTCCCAAATCTTTTCTCTTATCAGCATCCTGAATTCCAGCCTTCATGAACTCTGGAACTGCTGAGTTTCAGAACTGCAGAGCTTCCTGCAACCACTGGAAACTTCTTGCAGAACTCTCCATCATCAGCTGACAACTCAACTGCTTACTGCTACTGCTCTCTAGGTTGAACTAGGAAGTGCCAACATTTAAAGAAAGCTAACTTCTGGTTCATTTGAGAGTTTCTGATTGGTCGATGGACCAAATCAGAGGTGTGTTTTGTGATGTAAGGTGTTATGAAAAGTCAAGGAAAATATTAAGATTGTTTAAGAACAGACAAAAAGATATTATGAAGAAACCAGACTTCGTGGAGCCAATTCTCCAGTATCTTGCTGTAAAAGTTAAACATGACATTTCTTTTCAGTAAACTTTCAGTTGACCAAAACTTGAACTTCGACACACTTACAACTTCGCTCATTGAAGACAGAAAATCAAGAAATTGAATCATTACTCTGTAACGTATTCCAACTTGATTTCACTTTGAATGAGGATTAAGAATCATTATTACTGTTTCACAATTAATAAAAATGAGTAGTTCACTTCAACATTCAAACATTGTTTGAACTAACACAATTTGATTATCAAAGATTTGTAAAATAGTAATGATAATAGAGAATAGTCTTCTTTTACTTGATTGATTCAAGAAAGAAAGTCTCTGGATGGGTCAACCTGTATTTCTGGATGCAAATCAATGAAATGACAAGTTCTGTCCCATAAGGTCCTAAGGTCAAGGTTTTGACCTTCGGCCTAGTTCACTACAACGTGTTGATTCTGAAGCACAGGAGCAAAGTGTTGAATCACATTCAGCACCGTGCGACACTCCAAAACATTTATGTGGGCTGATGTGTGATGGGGCCACAGCGCCCCTACTGCTTGAGATAGGCATGTCCCCCCCCAGCCTGACAGCGATGCGTCCGTGAAGACTGACACGTTTGACGTGGGTCTGCTGACGGGAACTCCCTCCGACAGAAACAGGGTGTTTCCCCAGTGTCGGAGGTCTGCCCTCACGGAGGGAGGAACAGTTATCATCCGTCTCTTTTGTTTTACTGGGTCCACACGCAGACGCACAAACCACCTCTGGAGGCGTCTCATGTGTAATAAACCCAGCGGGACCACTGTGTGAGCTGATGACATCATTCCTAACAGCTTCATGATGGAGACGGCTGTTACCACTCTGCCAGGTCTTACGAGACGGAGCTGGTCTTTTAAAGTGTCGATTCTCGTTTGTGATAAACGAGCCTTCATGGTGGTTGAATTTAACTCCACTCCCAGATAAACAATTGTTTGGGCCGGGAAAATCGAGCTTTTCTTCCAATTTATGGCAAAGCCCAGATTTAACAGGTGTGATGTCAACACCTGAGCCTGCATCACTGCTTCCCGTCTGGAGCGTGACAGTAGCAGCAGGTCGTCCAGGTAAAACAAAACTCTCATCCCTGCTCTATGTAACGGATGCAGGTCTGTCTTCACACACTTTGAGAACGTACGAGGCGCGAGGGAATTCCCGAATGGCAGCCTGTTGTACTGATGCTTCATCCCCTGAAAGGAGAAACGCAGGAACTTTCTGTGTTTTGGGATGGTCGGTATGTGAAAATAAGCATCTTTTAGGTCGATGGAAACAAACCAGTCATTTCTCTGGACGTTGTCCAACAGCTGTCTGGTTGTCAACATGTGAAACGGTCTGTCCATGATCGCCTTGTTGAAAGCTGACAGATCCAAAATCGGTCTCATCCCTCCCGTCTGTTTGGGAACCAGGAAGTAACGTGAGTAAAACCCTGTGTTTTCCTCTCAGTTGGGAACCCTTGAGATTACCTCTTTTATCAGAAGCTCTTGGACTTCTGCATTTAGGGATGAGATTTGGTCTGGTGATGACAGGACCGTCTCTAAAACTCCTCCGAACGGAGGGAGTCGGGTTGCAAACTGTAACGTGTAACCTTTGCATAATACCCTGTCCATCCATCTGTCCGGCGAGCATGTTTTTAGCCACTCCGCGTAATGTTCGTGGAGTGGACGTGCGTTTAAGTGATGCGTCATGTTTTGAACGGATGTCATCCAATCCGCCGCCTCGACCGCCGTCATGTGTCGCAGGAATGTTTTCCGCGTGACCCAAGGCGAGGCTTTCTCGAAAGGGCTCTGAACGCGCCCGTGCGCTGCGTTCGGACCGCGGACCAACCTTCATATCCAGGTGGGCCGGTGTGTGCTGAGGCGAAGCGTGTGACAGATGATGACGCCGTGGGGCTGCGCGTTCGACGTCGCTGTGCGAACGTTGAAAGGCGGAGAGCGTGACTTCATCTACGCCGTGCTGTTGGAGTGAAGAATGCGAGCCCCGCGGGAGCACACGTTTTCTCTGGAGGGACGCGCGCCGCTCTCGCTGGAGGGACGCGCGTCGCTCTCGCTGGAGGCGAGACTCGTCACCGGGTTCGTTCAGCCGTCTCATGCTTGTGCTGCCGTGAGCTGCCGAACGCTGAGATGCGGTGGGTGACGGCTGCCCGCGTTTGCTTCGGTGAGGCGTGTGTTGTTCTTGCTGAGAGCGAGGACGTTCACCGGACCCGGCCTGCGGTCCCACATTTATACCGATGTGAGCCGTTGAGCTGTGTGTGCGCCATCATCAACGCAGCGCCGTTTTGATGAAGGCTGTTTGTATCGCACGAGTGCGCGTTTGACACTGCTTGGGTGAGGATCGTGCAGCTCGGGTTGACAACGAGTTATTTCGCTTACCATCGTGTCGTGTGAGCGTCTCGTCATGTCTTGGAGCGACGGTGAGTTTAAAAAAACTTTATTTAAGGACACCGGCTCGTTATGTGTGGATGATGTGCGGCAGCCGCTGTGAGTTCATCCGAGCTTACAGACTGGCTAGAAACAGACACTTTGACAATTTAAAAATGATTTATTTCAACTTCCGTGTCACTTTTACTCACACCCTCCGCAGACCGTCATTTTTTAAATCTCCCCCCCCGTGAGCTCTGCGATTTGTTTGCCCAGAGCGCTGTCTGCAGGCGATCTCTGGGGAAACGCTGAACTGTAGGTTGCCGGGATGAAAAGGGCTAGTCTCTGACGGGCGGGGCTGGTGGTGGAGCTGAGCGAGACGATGGAGCCGCGGCCGTGGAACGTTGTTGCTTCTGCCTCTGCTCACGACAGTCTCTCTAGCAGGCCGGGGGGCGGGATGAGCCGCACGGCTTGATGAGATGGCGCACAGCCTCTGACACCTCCTCCGACTGCTTCGAGTTCGCCAGCATGGCTTTGAAGCTGCTCCCAAACAGCGCGTCCGCCGTGATGGGGCCCTCCATCAGGTCTTTGTGCAGTTTATCCGGCAGCGAGGGGGAGTGACGAAGCCAGGTGGATCGTTGAATCATCGTCATCCACGCTGAAATCCTGGACAGGCAAACCGTAGAAGAGGCACGCATATTGAGGATGGCATCGGCTGCCTTACAGAGGGAGCTCTTGGTCTCCTCAGGCAGGTCTGCGGCCTCCAGCCTCTTGGACACGCTATATGCTAGCAGCGCCACGTTGTTGTTAGCTGCGGCTTCCTGAAAAGCACATTGATGGGCTCGATTGGAGAGCGTGGTCACCATCTGGTCGTGTTTCCCAGGAGGGATGGGACGCTGCTCCAACCTGGACAGCTTCGCTCCGAAAGCTTCCACGAGGCTTGGCTCAAGGGGGGGGGGTACCGAGGGATAGCCCCGCTCGGTGAACCCCTCCACTCTGGTGATGGGAGCGAAAGTGAAGACGGGCGCTCTCAACTTACCAGGACCAGCTGCAGCCTCGTTCCAATACGACGTCACCGCTGGAAAACGAGGCCAGATGGGATCAGGACGGCGAGCCGGCATGGAGCCAAACCTTCCCGCAAGATCATCCGATCTGGGTGGGGGGTGGGGGGGTGTAAGGGAACGGAAAGTCCCTTCACGTTAGCAGCTTCCCGGATAATGATGGGCAACTCCGAGAGGAGGGCGCCGACGGCAGGGAGCGATGTGGCCGTTGAGGCGGGAAAACCCGGAGGGGTCGAGAGGCCTCCCTCGTTCCAACACTGCGCTCCTCAGGAGGGAGCAAGCATCGGGGCTGCTGCTAACGTCACCAGTCCCAGAGGAATCATCCGATTCGCTCCGAGAGCCGGCGTCGAAGAAATCCATGGTGTCGTCCAGCGAACAGTCTCCCGCCATGGACAGGCAGTCCTCGATGGTAGCCTTAAACAAGGCTGCTCTTCTCTGCCTTTCCTCCGGTGGAAGATCGTCACAGAGGCGGCAGGAGGAAGCGCGGGTGACGTGGCGGGGACCCAGGCATCCCTCGCAGGTGTCATGCCGGTCAAAGCTGAGCAAGTAACCGGTCTTGCAGGAAGGACACAAGCGGATGGTGTTGGAGCTGGACATCTTGCTGAAGGTCAGTGTTGTTAGCTTGCTGAAGAAAAATAGGAGCCGATTACCCGCTCTTAATGTAACTTATACGGATCGGGTGGGGCCCACACAGCAGGTGGGCGTGGACAAATTTTTTCAGTGTGATGCTTCGCATAACGGGATAAACCCACTAAGTGACAACCTTAAAGGGTGAAGACTATACGACATAGAACATTTAGCTATTGTACTCAGAGCCTGTAAGTCTTTTTGGTTCATGGAACATTAACCTCCATTTAAAAATACCTTGTTCTTCAGTAAAAATGATGCAATTAGCATAACATGCAAGCGTTTGGTCTGTGGGTGAAAACCAGAGTGCAGTGGTCCCTTGTTTATCGTGGGAGTTTGGGACCGCGCGCACCCAAGATAAGTGAAAAACTGTGAAGTAGGGATACAGTAGTCCAAGTTCAGTTCAAGTTCAGTAAACTTTGTCATGACATGTGCCAGGCTGCAATCACACTCCTGTCACTCCCAATATCCTCCTTAATTAAAAAATAAATAAATACTGTAACCTTTTAAATAAACAATCGATGCAGCATGGATTGTTTATTAT
>NC_056501.1:44717414-44725905 GCF_014905685.2 Nematolebias whitei | reverse complement strand
ACTGAGGATGTGTATTGGTCAAGATCAAGCGAACCTCCATTTTCAGCAGCTTCTCTGAAAACCTGCCAGTCTGTTCGATCAAAACAATCTCTCAGTATGGGGCCACTGTCCTGGATCCAACATTTAACTTTCTTTTGAACCGGTCTGGAGCGTCTCAGCGGGGGCATGTAAGCAGGAGCCAGGAAGACTGAGATGTGGTCTGACAGTCCTAGGTGGGGGCGGGGTTCGGCTTTGTATGCATCTTTTACGTTCGTGTAAACACGGTCCAGCGTGCGGTCTCCACGTGTCGGAATCGTCACATGCTGATTAAAGCTTGGGAGACAGTCCTTTAGATTCACGTGGTTAAAGTCTCCGGCTACAACGTAAAGAGCCTCATAGTATTATACTATATAGTATATGTATATGTAGTATATGTATGTATATAAAGACGTTTTAAACCCTTCCCATGCTCTTGCAATATTCAAAACAATGTTTCTAAACTCAAATCACTAAAAGAGCACAGAATGTAGCTCTCTGCTTCCTCTCTGCAATGCTGCACTCAACCACCTGCAAGCGGTCTAGGCCACATCCGCTTCCCTGCTCTGCATGGAGAAACAGCTGATCAGCTTTAGCAGGACATTATCCTGCAGTAAGAGCTGCACAAAGGCAGGAGGATGGGTTTTTTTTTTTGTTTTTTTTCTGCAGCTCTGGGCTGCACAAAGATGCATCAGGTGCTAAATAATTTAAAATAATTAATTTTAAATTAAAAAAAAATCCATGCTGATATTGCGGCTCATCCATCAGTGTTTTGTTCACTCTTATTTGGAAAAACTGCGATGGAGTTAGTCCGCAATAAACGAACAGCAAAGTAGTGAGAGATTACTGTACCTGGAGAAAACCCACGCATGACCAGAGAGAACATGCAAACTCCACCCAGAAATGTGTGTGACCAGGATTGATCCAGCAGCCATCTTGCTGAGAGGCAAGAGCTCTACCAACTGAGCTACCATGTTGCCCCTACAAATAGTTGTAGAGGCAAATTAGAAAGGTATATTATTTAGTACATACTTGAATAAACTTTACTGACAGTAAATGTTGACTAGTAAACAATGTGCTCCAGCATTATATTCAACAACCAAAAAAGGAAAAAAAGTCTAATAAATATATTTGGTGGTGAACATGCCTGCTTAATTACCTTATAAGTAGCTTTACTTCCGCCTTTAAGGTAAAACTGCTACATTATTTGAAAACATAAGATGACCTTGGTTTAAAACAATGGCCTTAAAAGTGGTGAGAGATATGCGTTCCAGAAGCAGTTCAGCAATAGCCCGCCTATTCACCGTGTCACCCATCTTTTTAGTGATATCAAACTCTGACCCTTAGATTGATCTGGAGCTTTTCTCCCATTCCTCTTTCCCTCTATCCTCCAGCACTTATTCTGTCTTTCGCTGTCTCATTTGTGCTTCACTACACCATAACATGTTCTGCCAAGACAGGCTGAGCCCTTTTCAACTCACTGCCTTTCTGTCTATTTGCTTTTCACAGTCTGCCAACCATATTCTCCTACTCACTTTCAAATTCACAGTCAGAAAAGAGCATTTCTCTAAGCTCTCCATACTTCATTTTTTACTCTGCTCCTCCTTTTTCTTTCTCATCTGCTTCCTGCCATTATCCAATTTAGCAGTATCTCAGCTCATTTCCTTTGTGCTATATTTGTGCTTTAAGCATTCAGATAACAAGCTGACATGGAATGCACAAACAGGATGTGTAAATTATCTGAAAGCAAAAAGTGAGTGACTGGATGCCTCCTCCATGTTTTAGTAACCTCAGAGTGACAGCTGTTGTAAATAAATGCAAAAGACAAGAAAGGTGAGATGATCATGGAGAATCAGATTCTAGATTTGAAAATCCCAGACTCAAACAAATCTGTAAGAAAAGCATTTTTTGTCACTTATTTAAATGGAAATGGTCCCGATTGTCCATTACCCTTCCAAAAAATGGCCAGGATTTATTGTTCTGGTTTAACAGGACTACTTTAAACATTTCTAGAAAACAATTAAAGTGAGTATTTCACTTAGAAAAAACATATGGCAATCTATGCATAAAACTTACAAAACAATGAACATAAAAATAGACCAATTTGTCAGTTTTTCATCAAAATCTTTGTTTAACTGGACAGATTAGGTGACTAAGGTTTATCTAAAATTAATATTTTAAGTGAATGATGTATTAACATTTACAGTATTGTCCATATTAAAGTAAATTAATTCAAGTTATTTAAAATAAGTAAGTGGTTTATTAACAGGTTTAGACAGGACAGAGTGTAAAAAAATCTGTAGGAGATGGAAGGTGGTGACTATATGACACTCATGGATGGATTTTAGACCAGAAGTGTAGGAGTTTATTTACTATGGTGTGATTGTCTTTCAGGTTAGGGGAAGATGGTTGCAGGATTGCAGGGATGGATATAACATTTTCCAGGAGCAAGGTAAATATCCAGTTGGAGAGTGGCAGGGCAGACACAAGGATAAGACTGACTTGCTTTTGTGGGGGTTTTTGCTATTGCAGAGTTTGCAGGTTGAGACTTCACGAAGGAGGAGTGGAGTACAGGCTGAAGACGAGGAGACACAAAGAAGCAGATAACAGATGGAGTTGACCCAACAACCTGTGGTAGGAGTCAAAAGAACTGTGAGGATCACAGAGAAAAACAACACTAGGGTGTTTAGGAAGCTTGACTGAAGCAGAGCTCTTCTATTCACACACAAGAAGAGACCTGTTGTTGCTGTCTAAAATAGTTATTGAATCAAGTGTTTACAACTGTTGGTGAACATAGATGTTTACAGCCCATTAAAATACACCAAAATGCAGGAAATAGCATCTACTTTATTCAAAATTTTCTGGGGGGAGGCCCACCAGATGCTCCCCCCACCACAACCCCCCTCCCACAAGCCCGCCCACTAATTGCTTTTCACCATCGGTCTGTTTACAAATTAACTCCTATCATTAGGTCAAGTCCACACTCTACTAGATCTACGTCTAAAGAGCTTTGAATATCTTGATCAGACAGAAAGGCGCTATACAGTCCATTTACTATTTACTAGTAGATGGTGAACCTACTGGTCTCTGATCAAAAACATTGTTTAATGTTTAGGGCAGCACAGTGGTGCAACTGGTAGAGCTGCTGCCTCTCAGCAAGCAGGTCCTTGGTTCAAACCCCGGTCCAGGGGCCTCTCTGGGTGGAGTTGCATGTTCTCTCCGTACATGCGTGGGTTTTCTCCAGGTACTCCTGTTTCCTCCCATAGACCAAAAACATGCATGTTAGGCTGACTGGTATCTCTAAATTGTCCCTAGGTGTGAGTGAGAGATTGAATGGTTGTTTGTCTCGTTTGTCTCTATGTGGCCCTGTGATGGACTTGCGACTCGTCCAGGGTGTACCCCGCACCTCGCACAGTGATTGCTGGACATGGGCACAGGCGACCCCTGTGACCCAAAATGAAACAAGCGGGTAAAGCTAATGGATGGATGTTTAATGTTTAGCATTACTTGTATATCTGCATTCTCTCAACCTACCCTACATCCTTAAAAACAACAACTGTCAGGGAACTTTTGGTCAAAGGTTATGGATGTTTTTATTTATTATGGCTGAGAACATTTTTCCCCTTCGCCCTGAGAACAAGAAGCCCAAAATAAGCCGAAACCATCTCCCAAAACACTATCTTATCTCTGCCCATGAACCATATGTTTATGTTAATGGAGTGTGATATGTAAGAAGACTGCAGCTGACTTCAAGGACACCCCCTGAACTATGTTGAACTCTGAGCTGAGACGAGTATAAAAGCGATCAGATTGTGTGACTGATTTTCATGTGTATATTGTTATGATTCGGACAACCCAGTAGGAACGAGAACCAGAACGACAAGAGCCTCAAGTAAGCAAAACAGTGTTTATTATTTACAGTGAATAAGACGACAAGTATATACAAAAAGTTGGCCTGGGACTCCTGAAAAAGGGAGAGACAGGGTCAGGACTAGGAGGCAAGAGGAGGCAGCTCAAACGGTGGAATAAATTGTTTTGTCTTTCCTTACAGGTAAATCCTTGTGGGGTGAGGTTGTGGGGGAAAATCCCAAGGCAGGCAAGTGGTTGGAGGGCAAAGGCAACAGAGGCGAGACTCCGTCACAGGAAGAACCAAGAGCAGGATCCGAGATGACCAGAAAACTGTAGACACAAAAAACACGGTAAGATATCCTCTTCATATAATCAATATACTGGCTAGAAGCACAACTACCCAGAAGGAAGTAATGCTCCAGCGACGAGAAGAGCTTGACTGCAGCCTTATGTAGTGGAGGAGCTCGTCAGGTGGATGGTCGTCAGCTGTGGATGATTGGCGGCCATCTTGGGGCTGCAGCAAGTTCAACTCTTACAGTACCCCCCCCCCCTTCACAAGTTGCCCCTGGGCGACCCAAGGCGCTTCTCGGGGTGGGCTTTGAAGAAGGCGGTGATAAGGCTGGGGTCCAATATGAAGGAACGAGGGATCCAGGATCGCTCCTCCGGGCCATAGCCCTCCCAGTCCACGAGGTACTGGAAGCCCCGTCCCCGGCGACGGACATCCAGAATGGTACGGACAGTGAAAGCTGGATGGTTGTCAATAAGTCGGGTGGGTGGAGGGAGGTTGGCCGGAGGGCACAATGGGCTCTCTGAAACAGGTTTTACCTGAGAAACGTGAAAGGTAGGGTGGATTCTAAAGGAGCTGGGGAGCTGTAGGCACACAGCCGAGGGATTGATGATCTTGTCAATGGTGAATGGACCGATGAAGCGAGGAGCCAATTGCCTGGGAGTGTCCTTGAGGTGAATGTCTCTGGTGGATAACCACACCTTCTGGCCCACCTGATAAGAAGGTGCGGCGGAATGGTGACGGTCCATGAACCTCTTGTTTTGAGCCGCCGTGCGAAGAAGAGCCGACCGTGTTTGGCGCCAGACACGTCTACAACGGCGAAAGTGGTGCTGGACAGACGGTACTGAAACCTCTGTCTCCTGACTGGGGAACAAGGGAGGGAGATAGCCCAGTGAAGCCTCAAAAGTTGACATACCTGTGGCCGAGGAGGTATGCGAGTTGTGGGCGTACTCGACCCACACAAGATGTTGACTCCACGCTGAGGGGTTACGCTCCACAATGCACCTCAGGGTGGTCTCCAGCTCTTGGTTGCACCTTTCAGTCTGTCCGTTTGACTGAGGATGATAACCCGAAGTGAGACTGGTGGACGCCCCCAATGTCCTGCAGAAACAACGCCACACTTGGGAAATGAACTGCGGTCCTCTGTCAGAGACCACATCTGAAGGGATGCCATGAATCCTAAAAACTTGTTGGACCAAGATCTGAGCTGTCTCCATGGCCGATGGGAGCTTGGGTAGCGGGACAAAATGTGCTGCTTTAGAAAACCTGTCAATTATAGTTAGAATAGTGGTGTTACCTTCAGAAGGGGGTAACCCGGTGACGAAGTCCACTGAAATGTGAGACCAGGGTCGGCTAGGCGTCGGCAGAGGCTGTAGGAGACCGGCAGGAGGCTGAGTACCGGTCTTGTTCCTGGCACAAGTGGAACAAGCCGCAACAAAGTCCTTGACATCCTTAGAAAGCGTGGGCCACCAGAAATGTCTCTTCGTAAGAGACAGCATACGTGCTGTACCGGGATGACACGAGAGTCTATTGGTGTGAAGCCAGTCAAGTACCTTAGACCTCATACGAGAGGGGACGAACAAAGTGCCAGGGGGACCAGTGCCAGGATCAGGTTCCGTCAGGTGGGCTTCACGAACCTCTCTAATAATAGGCCATGTAAGGGCTCCGACGATGCAGACCGGGGAGATGATGCCCTCCACAGGTTCCGGAGTGTCTGGAGGAGAAAACTGGCGGGAGAGAGCATCAGGCTTGATGTTCTTGGTACCAGGTCAAAAGTCAGTGTGAAGTTAAAACGGTTAAAAAATAAGGACCAGCGTGCCTGTCTGGGGTTTAACCGTTTAGCCTCTCTCAAATATGTGAGGTTCTTGTGATCTGTCCAAATCAGGAAGGGAGTCTCTGTGCCCTCAAGCCAATGGCGCCATTTCTCCAAAGCCAATTTAACAGCCAATAATTCTCTGTTGCCCACATCATAATTTCTCTCTGCTTGAGACAGTTGGTGGGAAAATAATGCACAGGGGTGTACCTTGTTATCCAAGAGCGACCTCTGGGATAGGACCGCCCCGACTCCTGTATCAGATGCATCCACCTCAAGGATAAACTGCCGTGTGGGGTCTGGATGACAGAGAATGGGTGCAGATGAGAACAAATCCTTCAGCTTACCAAAAGCAGCGTCGGCCTCAGGAGTCCATTTAAACGCTCTGGTCGTGGAGGTAAGCTGAGCGGCGATGCGGCTGTAATTCTTGATGAAACGCCTATAAAAGTTTGCGAACCCCAAGAATCGTTGTAGTTGTTTCCTTGTTTCCGGAACTGGCCACTCCACCACTGCCTTAGTCTTCTCGGGGTCGGTCCTGAAAAACCCTTCCCCGAAGATAAACCCCAAAAAGGACACAGATGAGGCATGGAAATCACACTTCTCGCCCTTCACAAAAAGTTGATTCTCATAGAGCCTTTGTAGAACTGCTCTAACATGGTGAACATGTTCATCCTTGTTTCTTGAATAAATGAGGATGTCGTCGAGGTAGACGAAAACAAAGTCCCCAATAAAATCCCTTAACACATAGTTGACCAAAGCCTGGAATACTGCAGGAGCGTTCGTGAGCCCAAAAGGCATCAACAGATACTCGAAGTGACCCAACGGGGTTCTGAATGCGGTTTTCCACTCATCTCCTTGTCTGATGCGAACCAAGTTATATGCATTGCGTAAGTCCAGTTTAGTGAAAGTGGTGGCTGGTTGTAACTGCTCTTGGATGGAATTGATTAATGGAAGGGGGTATTTATTTTTAATGGTGATGTTGTTGAGTTCACGGTAGTCGATGCAGGGACGCAGAGACTTATCCTTCTTAGTGATAAAAAAGAAACCTGCACCTAGAGGTGAAGTTGAAGGGCGAATAATCTCCGAGTCGAGGGATTCCTCAATGTACGACCTCATAGCCTCCCTCTCAGGACCGGAGATATTAAAAAGGCGGCTAGAAGGCAGAGAGGCTCCCGGAAGGAGGTGGATGGAACAATCATAGTGGCGGTGTGGAGGTAGTGATAGGGCCCTCTGTTTGTTAAAAACAGGAGCTAAATCGTGGTACTCAGAAGGAACACCAGACATATCGGTCTCACAGGACTCTAATTTGGGCTTGGACATGTTTGAGATCCCTGAGCGAAGGCAGCACCTTAAACACTTGTTGCTCCACCCTTCTACCCTTCCTAGCTCCCAATTAATGTGAGGATTATGGGTTTTAAGCCAGGGGTACCCAAGGATTAATTGAGAGGTGGGAGACTCAAATACAAAAAAGCTAGTGGTCTCATGATGGTTTCCTGAGGTTATTAAATGAAGGTCTGCTGTCTTAAAATTGACCTGGGCCAAAAACTCCCCTGTAATCCCAGCAATAGAGATTGACTCAATCCCCATGACTGGAAGGGAGAACTCTTTAACCAAATCTTGAGTAATTAAATTTTGTTCGGCACCCGAATCAATCAAGGCTGTGACAGGGAAACGATTTTGGTTGATTAGAATTACAGTGGGTAAAGTAAGTCTCAAAGGAGGGGAGATTGATGCCGTGCCCACCTGTATCTCCCTCTTTATTGGTGGGCGTTGGAGTTTCCCTGAAGCGGACAGGAGGCTACAAAGTGCCCGTTCTTCCCACAATAAATACACAAGCCCAAATTTCTACGTCTCTGCCTTTCTTGAGGAGTCAAACGGGTACGACCAATTTGCATTGGTTCGGGCTGATCAAACTGAGTTAGAAGACTCTCCCTGGGACTTGTAGTTCTCTGGGGTAAAACTGTATTTGTACGCCCCACTCAGCTGTTCTGCGGAACCGGAAGGATTCTGGGAGTTGTAGTCCCGCTCCCTACGGCGCTCCCGGAAGCGTTCGTCGAGAGATATTGCTAAGTTAATTAGCGCGTCGAAGCTAGACGGCTCGTCACGAGCGGCGATCTGATCCTTCACATAATCGGACAGTGAATTCAAAAAGGTACCTTGCAAGGCCCTGTCGTTCCAACCTGTTTGGGCCGTCAGGATGCGGAAGTCGAGAGCGTGTTCGGACGCCGGTCGCCGGCCCTGCCGTAATCCCAGCAGACGCTTCTCGACGTTGGATTGCTGCAGCGGACGGTCAAATATTCTACAAAACTCGGTGAGTAGAGAGTCAAAAGACACAGTCTCAAGTTCACGGAGGTGAAGAAATGAAGTAGCCCATTTTAGAGCGTTTCCCTTGAGTTGATTAATGAAAAAGTTTATTTTAGCGATGTCAGAAGAAAAATACTGAGGAGCCCCCTTAAAGGCAAGTTTGCATTGTAACAGAAAACCTCTGCATTGATCAGGGTCTCCAGAAAAAAGTTCAGAAGGTTTTA